>NW_020954704.1:3547681-3756682 GCF_900497805.2 Vombatus ursinus
TTCCTCCCTCCTCCTCCTCCTCTTCCTCTTCCTCCTGTTCCTTCACCTTCTTCTCCTTCTCTTCTCCCCTCTTCCTTTTCATTAGAAGTTTTCTGTTTTCTGTCAGAGGATCAAGTTCACACCACCTTTTGCAATGACTTGTATATATATTTTCTGTCATCTGCTGTAGGCAAACTTCAGCAAATAAATCACTTTTCATCTAACAGCCTGATTTCATGTAGATTAAAAATGCTGTATTTAGACACAACTGAGTATAAATTAATCAGTCAATAAAGATTTACTGAGTGTACCTAGCATTATCTTATTTGCCATAGATAAAGAGACAAATGAAAGATAAGGAAGATGATGGCTTTATTGGGAAAACAAGTAAAACAATTATAGACAATACAATCAGGTCAATGAGTGCTATAGAAGTTGAAAGAAGGGAGATATCACTTTAGACTGGGATGGTCTAGGAAGTTTTCATAGAAGATATGAGAGGGGAATTTAGCTTTGAAGAATGGGTGGGATTCATATTAGTGGAAGAGGTGAACAGCAGTGAGCAAAATCTACAAAGAAGGAAAGAAATTCACATGTCATTTTGAAGGAGATAATAGACTAAACTTTTGAAAGTAGATAGGAGGTAAATGGCTCATTCTCTTCTTTGTAATGCATTTATTAGATAAAGGGAACATTTTCATATATTCTTACTTTTAAAACAGGAAAAGTGGCAGAAGTTTTCCTGGTTTGTAAGATGATGTGAAAGAAAGATTGGTTTTCGGAGAGAAGGCCTTAAAAGAAGGAAAATATCAGTAAAAGTTAAGGTCAACATAACCAACAAAAATTATTTAACATTTACTCTATGCATAACTATAGGGGGTATAAAGAATTATAAGCCATAATGCCTGATCTCTGGGAGCTTATGATTTAGTTTCTATAATTTTAAACAAGTATGTCCAGTTATATACAATCCTTCACACATTCTTTAATGGATAAAAGTTCAAACGATATGAACAAATATTTCTTAAAAGAATTGTAAAAGAAAACCCTCAATGACTAATAAGAGAAATACACATCAAAATAACTCTAAGGTTTTTCCTCATTCCCAGCAAATTGGCAAAGATAACAGAAGGTGAGAATAGTCAGTGTTGGCAGAGTTGTGGAAGGATGGGTATACAAACATGCTATTGGTCAGGCTGTCAATTTCTCCTAACAATCCAGAAAGAAATTTGGAACTATATTAAGAAAATGTCTGACATATACATTGACCTAGAGATCTCACTGCTAGACATATAATTCAAAGAGGTCGAAGATAGAAAGTAAGGTCCCATATACATAAAAATATTCATAGCAACACTTTTTGTCATAATGCCCATTGATTGGGAAATAGCTAAACAAATGTGTATGGTTCTAAGCTAATAGACAAATAAGCAAACAAACAAATAAATAAAAATGAATGAATTAATGAATAAAAGATACATAACTGGCAGTATGACTGAGGAAGCACTGGAGAGAAATATCTCAGGGAATGGGAGTATGAGTCATTAGCTCAGGGCCCATACTCTTAATGACAGATTATTTATTTTCAGAAGAACTCTGTCAATCACTTTTTTGTCTGCTCACCTTGCAGTGTACTGAGTTTCCCTCCCACTGTGGCAAAGAGGGTTCTTGTTCTGCTGCCTGAGTAGGATGTCCTCCTCCCCAAGACCATCAACCACCGCAGGGAAGATATTCTGGCCTCAGACTAGGCTACTTTTAAACCTTGTCTGTCAGCTGGTCTCTGAGGGCTTAAAGAGGCCACCAGAAACTTACAACTTACTACCTCTACATGAATGAAATGCAATATTACTTCATTGTGAGAAATAATAAATGTGAAGAATCCAATCAAACTGTAGAAAACATGAATGATGATGCAAAGTGAAGCAAGTAGAAAAGGGAAAGCAATATATACAATGACTACAACAATGTTAAATAACAACAAAAATGAAAACTGAACACTGTAATTATAATGACTAAGTTTTGACCCAAAGCAGAGATAAAAATGCACCTCCTTCCCCTTTTTGATGAGAGCACTTTAAACTTAATTGGTGGGTTAGTTAGTTTTTCTGAACTACTTTTTCCTTTTTTTTTGTTGTTAAATATCTCTTTGGATGGGAAATGGACATATTTGGAAGGTATCATAAAAACATACATGAAGATTTTTTTTTTAAAAGATAGTAAAAAAAGTTTTCAAAAATAAAACCTTCCACAGCATGACTCCCACCTATCTTTCCAGTCTTACTTCACATTATTTCCCTTCATGCAGTCTCTGTTCCAGTCAAACTGGCCTGCTACCTGTTCTCTACACAAGATATCCTATCTCCCACCTCCATGCCTTTGCACAGGTCATCCACCATGCTTGCAATTTCATTTTTTCCTACTTTCCACCTCATAGAATCCCTAACCTAGAAAAAAAAACAACACCACATAACTCAAGTGCTACTTTCTTTTTTGAATATCCAAGTTATTAGTGTTTTTTCCTTCCTGTTTACATGTTATATCCTCCTATCACTCACCCAAAAGGAGATAAGCTGCTTAAAGGATTGGACTGTTTTATTTATGGCTTTATATGCTCATTCCTAGCATAGTGTCTTTCAGATAGTAGGTGTTTAATACGTGTTTACAGAAGTTGTTTAATTTACTAAAGCCAGAATTAAAATACAAGACAACATATGTCTAGGGTCAAATGAATGCCACAAACAGTACATGTCATAGAGACTTCAGAGGGCAGAAAAATCACTGTGGGATAGGAGGGGTTAAAAAAAGCTTAATAGAAAAATAGAAGAGATCAATGTATATGTAGGAATGTGAAGTAATGTGAAAAAGGGTTCAGAGCAAAATATTATTTCATATGTTTGATAAGTAATCAGCACATTGTTGGGTTGTCAGAGAATTTGTTTAAGGGAATGTGTAAGGTGAAGTAATTTGGAGGAAGATTATGTAATCTTAATAGATGCTAGTTCAGGGGTGGGGAATCTGCTGCCTTGAAGTCACATGTGGCCTTATAGATCCTTGAGTGTGACCTTTTGACTGAGTCCAAGTTTTACAGAACAAATCCTTTTATTAAGGGGAAGTTTGGATTTAGGCAAAGGGAAGCAGTTGAGGACCTAGAGGGCCACATGTGGCCTTGAGACTGCAGGTTCCCCCCCGCCCCCCATGCTAGTTGATTAATAGATCATATGTGTATAGGTGTGGATGCGGAAGCCTTGAGTACCAGGCCAAAGAAATCACAAAGAGTAGGGAGTCATTGAAGGCTTTTGAGCAGGAGAGTGATGTGATCAAAGCAATATTAGAAAGATTAATCTGACAGCACAGGCAGGGTAGATTGGAAGAGGGAGAAACTAGAAGCAGTGGTTCCCTGTTACTTCCAGAATAAACCTATGAATCCCTCTGCTCAGCATTTAAAGTCCTTCATAATCTGGCTTCAATCTTGTGTGTGTGTATGTGTGTGTGTGTGTGTGTGTGTGTGTGTGTGTGTGTGTGTGTGTAGGCAAGCAGGTTTAAGTGATTTACCAAGGGTCACACAGGTAATAAGTGTCTGAGACTGAATTTGAACTCAGGTCCTCCTGACTCCAGGGCTGGTGCTCAATCTTATCGATCTTTACAACAACCTTGGGAGGTAAGTGCTATTATTATCTTCATTTTACAGTTGAGAAAACGGAGACAGACAGAGGCTAAGTGACTTGTCCAAGGTCACATAGCTACTAAGTATCTGAAGCTGGATTTGAGATCAAGTCTTTTTGATTCTGGGTCCAGTACTCTTTCCACTGTACCACATAGCTGACATTGGGCACATTTCGATGTTGTTTCTTTTGTGTTTATTCTTTCTTTATCTCAGATGAATAAGTGACTACAAGATACATCAGAGCCATTAGAGGTTCTACCAGCAAACAGAGTTGGCCCCAGAATTTGCCAGTGTGGTAATGACTGATGATAGGAATAGCCTGTTAGATTAAGGTGGAAAGAGTCCCTCAAGGTCAGTAGAAGCTTCTTGGATTGTGACCCCTTGTAATGGATAGAAAGGATGAGTAGGGACTCTAGAGAAACACCGGAACTTAGGGCCAGCAGAGTTCCACCTAAGCAGAATTTCATAAGGACTCTACAAAAGGTAAAAAGGATATCCAGTAACTAAAATTCATAGCTGTGAGTCACCCCTTTAACATATTGTTTTCTACACATGTGTTTCATTATGTTTGTACTTCACATTTAATACCATTATTTTCTTATGTATGCACATTTGAGAGGACTGTTTTGTAACTACTCTTGTTATATCTTCTCAGTAAAACTTTTCTGAAAGCTAATAGAGTTGTATTGGTTGATTGATAATGTGGAACACACTGGGTGGGGCTTGTGAGCAACAGTACTAGAAACCCTAACCCCTCCCTCAGGTTTAATCCTAGAACCCTGAGGGAAGTTGTAGTGAGGTAACCTCTATGAACCAGTGCAGGTGCCAGTTAGGCTAATGAGCCAAGTGTGTAGTACTTAGAAGGTACTGAGGGCTACAGAAGGAAGAGGCCAGGTTGTGAAGAATTTTAAGTGCCAAACAGGGGAAGTTATCTTCCATCCTGAAGGTAATTAGGAGCCAATGGAGTTCATTGAGTAGATGAATACCAATCTTCCCTTTAGAAGATCACTAGCAGCTAAGTGAAGGTTGGATTGGAGTGGGAAGATACTTGAGACAGAGTGACCACTTAGAAAGCTATTGCTGTAGCCCAGTTGAGAGACGATGAAGATCTGTACTCAGGTGCTGACTGTGTGATTGGAGATAAGGGGACATCTATGAGAGATGTTGTGGAGGTAGAAGTAACAGGATTTACTTATCTGTGTGCATGTTGTTTTCCCAAGTAGAATATAAGGTCCTTGAAGACATGTACTGCTTCTTTTCTGTCTTTGTAGCCCCAGTGCCAGGAACATAGCAGATATTCAATAAATACTTGCTGACTTGAATTGAATCACCCTTTAAGTCTCATCCTCCACTCCTACCCCCCAATGCACACACACACACACACACACACACACACACACACACACACAAACCAAAACACAAACGTACACACCACGATCAGCAGTTTTGGGGTATGTCTAGTTGGCTTCAGTGTCGTCCAAATTGGTTTGGTAAAAAATGACGAAGGAGGCAGGTGATAGCAATGACGTTAAGAAATGAAGGAGTAGATTTAGGGCTTCTGGGAGCCAAGATGATGTATTAAAGTAAGTTGCTTTCACTCTTCCTTATTGACCTCTGAAAGCCCAGAAAATATCACCCCAGGAAAAACCCTGGAACAGATGTGCCAGCAGAAAGACAGGGTGCAGCAGTCTTATAGCTTGGGAAGCCGGGGGATTAATAAGAAAGGTCACTCTTGGTGGAGGGGAATAATACAGGATGGGAGGCATCCCAGCAAACCAGTGGCAAGCCACACCTCAGCAAACCAGGGGGAGATCCTGAGTCCCAGGGTTGTGGAGCAGGCAAGCCCCAACACTAGGACCCCCAAGTGCCTTGGCATAGGCTGGGGAAAAATAGACTCCAGCTCAGAAAACCACTAGGCGCGCTGGTGGGCAGGCATCCTCCAGCAGCCAAACCTCTTGGTGCTTCAGCACAACTCCAGGAAGCAGAAGTCTAGGAGGCACAACTGCAGGCAGGCAGGTGTCCTCTGGTGAATAAGCCAAAACATCTCGAGTGGGCAGGCATCCTTTGGGGCCAGACTCCCCCTGCCAAGAGCTTCAGTGTTGCTAACCCCAGCTTAGCACCAGGTAAACTGCCAGACCATTATAGCTACCACTTGCTGGCACCTGAGGCACCAGCACACAAAGCCAGTGACCAGGTCCGTGGCCCCCAGCACGAGACGCTTGGGTCAGTGACTCCTGGGCTCCAGCAGGAGAGCTCAACTTTAAAAGTCAGGAAATAGGCAAAGATCATGAGCAAAAAGCAGAAACAAACAATGACCATAGATTTTTACTATGGGGATAGGGAAGATCAAGGCACAAATTCAGAAGAGGACAACATTGTCAATATACCCATACCTGAAACCTCAAAGGGAAATATGAACTGTTCTCCAACCAGTCTTCTTGGAAGAACTCAAGAAGGATTTTAAAAGTCAAATAAGAGAGGTAGAAGAAAAATTGGGAAAAGAAATGAGAGGTATGCAAGAGAGAATCAATAACTTGGAAAATGAAGGACAAAAATTGACTATAGAAAACAACTCTTAATTTTTTTTTATTTACTTCTTTATTTTTAGTTTTCAACATTTACTTCCACAAGATTTTGAGTTCCAAATTTTCACCCCATCTTGCCCCTCCCCCCACCCCAAGATGGCATGCATTCTGAATACTCCTTCCCCTAGTCTGCCTTCCCTTCTATCTCTCCCCCACTTCTCTTATCCCCTTCCTCTTCAATTTTCCTGTAGGGCAGGATAGATTTCTGCACCCCATTCCCTGTATTTCTTATTTCCCAATTGCATGTGAAAACATTTTTTTTAAACATGTGTTTTTAAAACTTTGGGTTCCAGATTTTCTCCCTTCCTCCCTCCCCACCCACCCTCATTGAAAAAGCAAACAACTCAATATAGGTTATACATGTGCAGTTATGCAAAACACTTCCATAGTAGACATGCTGTGAAAAACTAACTCTATTTCCCTTAATCCTATTAATCCCCCCCCATTTATTCTATTCTTTCTTTTGACCCTGTCCCTCCTCAGAAGCATTTGCTTCTGATTACCCCCTTTCCCAATCTGCCCTCCTCTCTATCATCCCCCTACTCTTTTGTCCCCTTCCCCTCCCTATTTTCCAGTAGGGTAAGACAGATTTCCATACCCAATTGAGTATGTATGTTATTCCCTCCTTAAGTCAATCCTATGAGAATAAGATTCGCTCATTCCCTCTCACCTTCCCCGTTTTCCCTCCACTGCAAAAGCCTTTTCTTTTCTGTTTTTTTTTTGTGAGATGGCTTACCCCACTGTACTTCTCCCTTTCTCCTTCTTCTAGTATAATCCTCTCTCACTCCTTAATTTTATTCTCCAGATATGATCCCTTCATCTTCAAATCACCCTGTGCCCTCTATCTATCTATCTATCTATCCATATATATACATACATATAATTTTTTTTCCCTCCAGCTACCCTAATACTGACAAAGGTCTCATGAGTTACAAATATCATCTTTCCATGCAGGAATATAAACAGTTCAACCTTAATAAGTCTCTTCTGATTTCTCTTTCCTGTTTACCTCTTCATGTTCCACTTGAGTCTTGTATTTGAAAGTCAAATTTTCTATTCAGCTCTGGTCTTTTCATAAAGAATGCTTGAAAGTCCTCTATGTCACTGAATGACCATTTTTTTTTCTCCTGAAGGATTATACTCAGTTTTGCTGGGTGGGTGATTCTTGGTTGTAATCCTATCTCCTTTGCCTTCCAGAATATTATATTCCATGCCCAGTGGTCCCTTAATGTAGAAGCTGCTAAATCTTGTGTTATCCTGATTGTGTTTCCACAATACTTGAGTTGTTTCCTTCTGGCTGCTTGTAATATTTTCTCCTTGACCTGGGAGCTCTGGAATTTGGCTACAATATTCCTAGGAGTTTTCCTTTGGGGATCTCTTTCAGGAGGTGATTGGTGGATTTTTTCAATTTCTATTTTGCCCTCTGGTTCTAAAATATCAGGGCAGTTTTCCTTGATAATTTCTTGAAAGATGATGTCTAGGCTCTTTTTTTTTTTTTGATCATGGCTTTCAGATAGTCCGATAATTTTTAAATTCTCTCTCCTGGATCTATTTTCCAGGTCAGTTGTTTTTCCAACGAGATATTTCACATTGTTTTCTATTTTTTCATTCTTTTGGATTTGTTTTACAGTGTCTTGATTTCTCATAAAGTCACTAGCTTCCAATTGCTCTATTCTAATTTTTAAGGAAGTATTTTCTTCAGTAATCTTTTGGACTTCCTTTTCCATTTGTCCAATTTTGCTTTTTAGGGCATTCTTCTCCTCATTGGCTTTTTGGACCTCTTTTGCCATTTGGGTTAGGCTATTTTTTAAGGTGTTATTTTCTTCAGTATTTTTTTGGGTCTCCTTTAGCAAGTTGTTGACTTGTTTTTCATAATTTTCTTGCATCACTCTCATTTCTCTTCCCAGTTTTTGCTCTTCTTCTCTTATTTGATTCTCAAAATCCCTTTTGAGCCCTTCCAAAGCCTGGGACTGATTCATATTTTTCTTGGAGGCTTTGGATGTAGAAGCTTTGACTTTATTGTCTTCTTCTGGTTGTATGTTTTGATCTTCGTTGTCACCAAAGTAAGATAATATAGTCTAACTCTTTTTGCACTGGTTACTCATGATCCCAGCCACTCACTTGAGATTTAAACTCTTTGTTAAGGTAAGAGTATGCTTCCAGTGTGGAGAATGTACTGTCCCAAGCTTCACGGTTTTGTGCAGCTGTTTTCAGAGCTACTTCTAGGGACCTGTAAATTTTCAGTTCTTTCAAGGTGGTATGATAAGGGGCGAGGTATTTCTTCTCCACTGCCACAACAAGCTCCACCACATCAGCGCTCCTCCTCGCCCCAGGACCACCCCTCAGAACTGTGACCCAGATATAAGCACGGGCAAAGCAAGAGATTCCTGCCTCAGCACTGGCAAAGAGATCCTTGCAATCCCACTCTGATAAGCCACTTGATTCCCCCTCCGTCTGTGGGCTAGAAGCTCAGGAGGCAGCCGCTGCCCCAGAAGTTGCGCTCGGGACTTGCGGCTGAGACCTAGCTCCTTCTTTAACCGCAGTCACAGACTTTTCCCACTGACCTTCTAAGTTGTCTTTGGCATTTGTGGGTGGGTTGAGAAGTCTGGAAACTGCCACAGCTGCCTGCGATTCAGTCCTCTGAGGCCTGCTCCAGGGTCTCTACGGCCTGCGCACCCACGCCACGCTGCGCTCCTCTCCCCACCCAGCGCGATATACCTTTCCAATCAACCATCCAGGCTGTCTTGGGCTGGAAATTTGTTTCACTCTGTCTTTTAGTGGGTTCTGCTGCTTTAAAATTTGTTTAGAGTCATTTTTTTATAGATATTTGGGGGGTTTGGGGGAGAGCTCAAGCAGGTCACTGCTTTCCCTCTGCCATCTTGGCTTGGCTCTGCTCCCCTCTGAAAACAACTCTTTAAAAATAGAATTGGCCAAATGGAAAAGGAACAAATCCAAAACCTAATTGAAGAAAACAATTTTGCTAAAAATTAGAATTGGCCAATTGGAGGCTAATGACTGTATGAGGCATCAAGACTCAGTCAAATAAAATCAAAAGAATGAAAAAATAAAAGAAAATATAAACTATCTCATTGGAAAAACAACAGATCTGGAAAACAGATCCAGGAGAGATAATTTAAAATTATTGGTCTACCTGAAAGCCATGATGAAAGAAAAGAGCCTGAACAGCATCTTTCAAGAAATCATCAAGGACAGCTGCCCTGAGGTCCTAGAACCAGAGGATAAAATAGTTATCATAAGAATTCACTGATCACCTCACGAAAGAGATGCCAAATTGAAAATGCCAAGGAATATTGTAACCAAATTCCAAAATTATCACATCAAAGAGAAAATACTGCAAGGAACCAGAAAAAAACAATTTAAATATTATGGAACCACAGCTGGGATTACACAGGACCTTGCAGCTTCTACATTAAAAGATCAGAGGCCATGGAATATTATATTTATTAAGGCAAAGGAGCTTGGATTACAACCAATGATCGACTACCCAGTGAAACTGAGCGTAATCTTTCAGGGGAGGAGATGAACATTCAATGAAATGGGGGACTTCCAAACCTTCCTGATAAAAAGACCAGAACTCGACAGAAAATGTGATCTTCAAATACAGAACTCAAGAGAGGCATAAAAAGGTAAACAGGAAGGAAAAAATATGTTATTAATAAGGGCAAACTGTTTACATCCCTATAAGAGGAAAGGATACTTATAATCCTTGAGGACAGTATCTTCATTACAATATTTAGAAAAGGTATACATAGAGAGAGGGCATGGGTATAAATTGACTTTGATGTGATGATAAAACATCTAATTAAGTGGTGAAAAGGGATTGTACTGGGAGAAGAGGAAAGGAGGAAGCAGAAAAGGGTAAATTATATCACAGGAAGAGGCACAAAGACCTATTAACAGTAGAGGGAAAGAAGGGAGAGAGATTAGCATTATTTGAACTTTACTTTCATCAGATTTGGCTCAAAGAGGGAATAACATAATCAGTTAGGTATAGAAATCTAATTTACTTTATAGGAAGTAGGAGAGGAAAGGGAAAAGAAAAGGTAGGGGGTGGATAGAAGGGAAGGAAGAAGCAGTAAGGGAAAAGGGGAAGATAAGGGAGGGGGCTGATAGAAGGGAGGGCAGACTGAGGGAGGCAGTGGTCAAAAGCAAAACTATAGTGAAGAGGGGAAGGGAGAAAGGAGAAAGAAAAGCATAAATGGGGGAGGGGGGAGGAAATAGGATGGAGAGAAAGACACAGATAGTAATTATCACTGTGAATGTGAATGGGATGAACTCTTCCGTAAAATGGAAGCAGATAACAGAGAGGATTAAAAAACATAATCCTACAATATGTTGTTTACAAGAAACACATTTGAAGCAGAGGGACACACACAGAGTAAAGGTAAAAGCCTGGAGCAGAATATATTATGCTTCAACTGAAGTAAAAAAGCAGAGGTAGTAATCCTGATCTCAGACAAAGCAAAAGCAAAAATTGATCTAATTAAAAGAGATATGGAAGGAAAATACATCCTGCTAAAAGGTACCACAGACAATGAAGTAATATAAATAGTAAACCTATATGCACCAAGTGGTATAACATCCAAATTCTTAGAGGAGAAGTTTAGGGAGTTACAGGAAGAAATAGATGGCAAAACTATACTGGTGGGGAACCTCAATTTCCCCCTCTCAGAACTAGATAAATCTAATGACAAAATAAACAAGAAAGAAGTTAAGGAAGTGAATAGGATTTTAGAAAAGTTAGCTATGGTAGACCTCTGGAGAAAATTGAATGGGGATAAAAAAAATATACCTTTTCCTTAGCGGTACATGGCACCTACATGAAAAATGACCATGTACTAAGGCATAAAAACCTCACAATCCAATAGAGTAAGGGAGAAATATTAAATGCATCCTTTTCAGATCACGATGCACTAAAAGTTACATGTTATAAAGGGCCATGGAAAGATAGACTAAAATTAATTGGAAACTAAATAACCTAATCCTAAAGAGTGAGTGGGTCAAACAACAAGTCATAGAAACAATCAATAACTTCATCTAAGACAATGACAATAATGAGACAACATACCAAAATTTATGGGATGCAGTGAAAGTGGCTCTTAGGGGAAGTTTTATACCTCTAAATGCTTACATGAATAAAATAGAGAAAGAGGAGATCAATGAATTGGGCATGCAACTAAAAAAAAAAACTAGAAAAAGAACAAATTAAAAATCCTAAATTAAACACCAAATTAGAAATACTGAAAACCAAAGGAGAAATTAATAAAATTGAAATTAAGAAAACTATTGAACTAATAAATAAAACTAAAAGCTGGTTTTATGAAAAAAAACAATAAAATAGATAAAACTTTGGTTAATTTAATTAAAAAAAGAAAGAAGAAAACCAAATTACTAGTATCAAAAATGAAAAAAGGTGAATCTACCACCAAGGAAGAGGAAATTAAAAGAATAATTAGGAGCTATTTTGCCCAACTGTATGATAATAAATTTGACAATCTTAGTGAAATGGATGAATATTTCCAAAAATATAAATATCCCAGATTAATGGAAGAGGAAATAAAATATTTAAATAGCCTCATTTCAGAAAAAGAAATTGAACAAGCCATCAATGAACTCCCTAAGAAAAAATTTCCAGGGCCAGATGGATTTACAAGTGAATTCTATCAAACTTTAATGAATAATTGATTCCAATACTACATAAACTATTTGGGAAAATAGGCAAAGAAGGAGTCCTACCTAATACAAATATGGTACTAATCCCTAAACTAGGAAGAGTCAAAAAAGAGAATGAAAATTATAGACCAGTTTCCCTAATGAATATAGATGCAAAAAATTTTAAATGTAATATTAGCTAAGAGATTATAGCAACTTATCACGAGAATAACACACTATGACCAGGTAGGATTTATACCAGGAATGCAGGGGTAGTTCAATATTAGGAAAACTATCAGCATAATTGACCATATCAACAACAAAACTAATTTAAACCATATTATTATCTCAATAGATGCAGAAAAAGCTTTTGACAAAACACAACACCCATTCCTACTAAAAACACTGGAGAGCATAGGAATAAATGGAATCTTTCTTAAAATGGTAAGTAGCATCTACCTAAAACCATCAGCAAGCATTTTATGTAATGGGGATAAGCTAGAAGCATTTCCAATAAGATCAGAGGTGAAACAATGATGTCCATTATCACCACTGTTATTCAATATGGCACTAGAAATTAGTTTTAGCAATAAGAGAAGAAAAAGAAATTGAAGGAATTAGAATAGGTAATTAGGAAACAAAATTATCACTTTTTGCAGATGATATGATGGTATACTTAGAGAATCAGCTAAAAAACTAATGGAAATAATTAACAACTTTAGCAAAGTTGCAGAATATAAAATAAACCCACATAAATCATCAGCATTTCTACATTTTACTAACAAAGTCAAACAGCAAGAGATAGAAAAAGAAATTCCATTTAAAGTTATTGAAGATGTTATAAATATTTGGGAGTCTACCTGCCAAAACAAACCCAGGAATTATATGAACATAATTACAGAACACTTCTCACACAAATAATGTCAGATCTAAATAATTGGGAAAACATCCATTGCTCATGGGTAGGCCAAGCTAATATAATAAAAATGACAATTCTACCTAAATTAATTTACTTATCCGGTGCCATACCAATCAAACTACTAAAAATTATTTTATGGAGCTAAAAAAATAATAACAAAATTCAGCTGGAAAAAAAAAGGTCCAGAACATCCACGGAATTAATGAAAAGAAATGCTAGGGAAGGTGGCCTAGTCATTCCAGATCTTAAATTGTATCATAAAGTAGCAATCATCAAAACTACTTGCTACTGGCTAAGAATTAGAGTGGTCGATCAGTGTATAGGTTAGGTATACAAGACACAACAGTCAATGACTATAGTAATTTACTGTTTGATAAATCCCGAAGACTCCAGCTTCTGGGATAAGAACTCACTATTTGACAAAAACTGCTGGGAAAACTGGAAAATAGTATGGCAGAAGCTAGGCATAGACCAACATCTTACACCTTATACCAAAATAAACTCAAAATGGGTATATGATTTAGATATAAAAGCTGATACCGTAAGCCAACTAGGAGAGCAAGGAATAGTTTACCTGTTATATTTATGGAGAATAGAAGAATTTATGACCAAACAAGAGATAGACAACATTATGAAATGCAAAATGGGTAATTTTGATTACATTAAATTGATAAATGGTCAAAGGATATGAATAGGCAGTTTTCAGATGAAGAAATGAAAGCTATCTATAGTCATATGAAAAAAATGCTCTAAATCATTATTGATTAGAGAAATGCAAATCAAAACAGCTCTGAAGTACCACATCACAACTATCAGATTGGCTAACATGACAAAACAGGAAAATGATAACTGTTGGAGAAGATGTGGGAAAATTGGAACACGAATGCATTGTTGGTGGAGTTGTGAAGTGATCTAGAGATCTGGAGAGCAGTTTGGAACTATTCCCAAAGGGTTATAAAAATGCATGTACCCTTTGACTCAGCAATACCACTTCTAGGTCTGTATCCCAAAGATATCATACAACTGGGAAAAGTTGTACAAAAATGTTTATAGCAGCTTTTTGTGTTGGCAAAGAATTGGAAGTTGAGGGGATGCCCATAAGTTGGGAAATGGCTGAACAATTTGTGGTATGTGAATGCAATGGAATACTATTGTGCTATAAGAAATTATGAGCAGGTAGACTTCAGAAAAACCTGGTAAGACTTATATGAACTGATGCTGAATGAAGTGAATTGAACCAGGAGAATATTATACACAGTAACAGCCACATTGTGTGATGAATAACTTTGATAAAGTTATCTTATCTCTTCTTAGCAATGTGAGGATCCAGACAACTCCAAAAGACTCATGATGGAAAATGCTGTCCACATCCAGAAAAAGAACTATGGAATCTGAATGCAGATTGAAGCATATTATTTGCTCCTTCTTTTTTTCTTTTTTTCTTTGTTTCTTCTTTCTCAAGGTTCTTCCCATTAGTCCTAATTCTTCTTTACAACATGACTAATGTGAAAATACATTTAATATAAATGTATATGTAGAGCATATCAGATTGTAGATATGTAGATCTATATCAAATTGCATGCTGCCTTCAGTTGGGGGGAGGGGAAGAGAGGGAGAAAATTTAAAACTCAAAATCTTATGGAAGTGAATATTGAAAGCTAAAAATAAATGAATTAATTAATTAAAAAAGAAACAAAAAGAAATGAAGGAATAAAAGAACAGAAACACATGGAAAGAGTAGAGAGAAATACTTACGGTTCTGGAACCTGTAGCACCTGAGCAAGGAGCTCCTAGCTCCCCTAGTCTGAGGTAGCCACTTGGATATGGCATATGGATTTACCAAAACATGAGCAACAGAAGGTGATGGCCAGAACAAATTGTGACTGGAAAGTATGGGGATCGTAGAGAAGAAGCACAAAGGTATTTAACTCATGGTGACCAGCATATTCTACCCTCCTGCACCAGTGACTAAGAAATCTTCCATTTCCAACTTCTCCATTTAAGGTAGGAGAAAAGCTGTGCTTAGATGGAGAGTTCTTTAGTTGAGTAAATTCTACCTTCTCTACTAGCTTCCTTTCTTTCTGGGCTTTCCAGTGGTCTGCCTCCAATTTAATGTTAATATTAATGGATTCTTGATAGAACAAAACTACAATTCTGGTTAGATTCTTAAAGAATTGATTATTTATTGAATGTAAAGACCTGGTCATTATTTTAATCCTTCAAGTGAAGGCCTGAAAGATCTGAGATGAAGTCCATTTCTCAAGTGCAGGATGGATATAATGGGATTTCAGTTCCTTGAAACCACATTTTGTAGTATTCTTAAGACTAGGTCATTAAATTGCAAGCTGCTGTGGAGTTGTACATAGAAGCTTCCAAGCACATTATGCCTAGAAGGTGGCTTCATGTGTCAGCTTCTAACTGAAACAATTTAAAATACTGCAGAAAGCAAAAAGCAGAGTGGCAAGGGCAAGGTGATTTAAACATGGTCAGATTTACCCTAGCAACTGAATCCAAGGTTATAGACTCCAGGAACCAGAAATAAAAATAACATAACCAATAAACCAAGATGGTAAAATTTATAAGGGCTCATTTATTTTCACATTTCAGGACTTGAACCAGTCGGACGTGGAAGAGATGGGAAGTAAATGAGAAAGACAATTATAACCCATATCTACCTAGAAATACCACTGCTATCAGATGTATTCACATATGCCTTTTCCTTTCACCTGAAACAATTGCCTTGAGCTACTTTGTAAAATTGGACTAAACTATCTCTAGGTTATAAACATTGTACAAGCCCATAAAAACTTCACCAAATCTTTTGCTAGATAATAACAGCTGAGGGCTTTGAACATGAAAAGGCCAACAAAGTTGAGTTTCTATGTACTTCTCTACTTCCCATGCCACTCCCCACCCCACCCCACTCACCACCATTTTTATTTAGCACCTTTCCTTGCTTTAAGCCAAATTTCAGATCAAGCATAATTTCCCCCAGGTATTGTATAATTTTGCCAGATAAATTAGGGAGATCATAATTCAAAACCTTTAGCATAGCGCCTTGCAGCCTTGCACATAGTGTGAACTCAAAGGAAGAGGAAAGAGAGGAGGATAGAGAGAAAGAAGAGGCAGTGAGGAAAACAGGAAGGAAGGAAAAAAGGGAGGGAAGGAGAGAGGGAGGAAGGCAGGAAGGTAGAGAGGGGAAGGCAAAGAAGGGAAGGAAAGAGAAGGGATGAGAAGGTGATAAGTAGCTATTTGTAGCCCTAAGAAGATTTAAGAACTTCTAGAATCAAGATTTTCAAGAAGGATTGCTTGGGGCTCTGAATCTTAACTCAATCCTTAAGGCCCTTAAAAAGGAAGGTTTTTTCATTTACAAAGCTGAACTTCCCCATCCCCCCCACCCCAGACAAATGTCTTAAGGAAGATTTGGAGCACTAGTCCATATTGTAATAGACATGTTAGATGCTCCCATGTTAAAAGTTTAGTTTCTACTTGTAGTACAGAGCAACATGGAGAAAGCTGTCAAGATTTTTCCAATTTTTGTGTAAGTACACCCAAAATATGAAAACTATGAACCCCTGAAGAGGGCAGTAGCACTTTAAATTTCAGCACAGGAAAGAATTGTTGTTCATGAAGCCAGAGCCTAACAGGCACATGATAGTAGCAGTCTCCGTTTCTAGACATGGACGCTTCTAGCCACAATTTAGAACAAAGCCAATTAGTTCCCAACTATATTCTTTGAGCCTTTTATAGCTTAGAGCACAAAGAGAAATTTAAGACTCTGTTTATGAAAAGGTTTAAGTCTAAATATTTTCTAATCCTTTCTCTATCGGAGCAGAGATTTTTAAACCCTTCAAAAGCTTCCTGTTTCCATCTCACCATGGATCTTCTTTTTACTTGTGAATGAAACAAAGACAAATGGAGATTACAGTTCAAACCCTAATTTTTAAAATGGATCTGCTTAACTACTAAGGAAAAAATGGACAAATTATGATTTCAATTTCCTATATTTCAAAATACTAAATTAAACTTATATCTAACTTGAAAATGTAAAGTGCATGAACCATAAGACCTAGTCTAATTCCTTGCACCTAAATAATTTTATCAGTGTGGAAATTCCTTCAACTGGAGCAGATTGTGACTTTTTCATGACTTCTTTTCTCCTAGCCTTAAATTACCATATATATATATACATATATATGTATATATATGATTTCCTTATCTCTGTGTATGTAGAGGTAGTGTGGCCTAATGAATAAAGAGCCAGTGTTGGAGCAGGTATGACCTACATTCAAGTTCCATTTCTGGTGCAGACTGACTGTGTGACCCTTGACAAGTTACTTAACCTCAGAGTCCCCTGGCAACTCTAAAAGGAAGTTGTAGGACCAATATGAAACTGTACTGGTAGGAGGACTTTCCTCACTAATGAGCTTATACTGATGAAACCACAGTTTTGAGCCAAAAAAAAAAAAAAAAGGATATATTTATCCCGCAAGTAGAATGTAAGTTTCTTAAGGTAAGGACTGTTTCCTTTAGGCTCTCCTAGAGACTAACACAATGCCCAGAACATAGTAGATGCTTAGTAAATGCTTGTTGAATTTTTGAAATTGAGCTGTTCCAAAAAAATAATAATAGAACTAGAGAGCAGCAATGTAAGCAGCTAGAACAAAGCTACAGGTCTGGTTAGATGCTTAAAGAATTTAAAAAAAAATTGATTGTTTAATGAATGTAAAGGTCTGGTGGTTATTTTATTAACCAGCTGATATAAATATAAATTTTTTAAAACTCACTCCATTCTAATGGCATGGTACACTTGGGAGAGAAGATGCAAGTTTTATCAATGTAATGCCCTCTCTACTTGGATCATGATCCTCCTCTTTAATATGTCAGACAAGTGGTCATCCAACTTCTACTTGAAGACCTTCAGTAATGGAGAACTCATTTACCAAAGGTGTATATTATTACAATGTTAAAGTATCAACAAGAATTGAGTCAAGGGACCAGAGGGAAGAACTACCGATAAATAATAGCTCTAAGCAGTGAAGCCTCTCTCCCTGAGTCTGTTTGCAGTCAGGAAAAGAAATGATGCAGAAGTCAAGACCCTGGGCTTATGTATTAGATGGGCCCAATATGGTGGTTCTTTTCCTGATTGACCATAAAAGAGATAAGTTAGAATTCTTCAAGGTGGACGAGCGTTAACTGGGCATCTGGGGTTCCTGGGTGGCTTTGTCTGTTCTACCGTGTTGTGTTCTTCCCTGGGGAAGTTTTGTGTATTATTCTGTGCTGTGAGCTCCTAATATTTTGGATATAGAGAACCACAGAGGGTGTGGGTGATGATGACTATATCACAAAGTCATTGACATCTATGTCCTTCTTGATCTTTTCTTGTTTGCTTGGGAAATGCTTGTGTAAGATCCTGGCAATTAGGATTAACATGTTGATGCCCAGTTCATTTTTGGACAGCCTATAATTATCAAGAAAATTTTCCTTATGTAGATCTGAAATCTGTATCCTTATAACTTTGACTAGTCCTAGTCCTGTCCTCTGTGGTCAAGTAGAACTTCAAATATAGTGTGGCAATGCAAGCTAACCAATCGATAATGTGGTAGAGGATGAGGGAATTTATAGCCAACTTTTTTATTTTATCAGTATCAACTACTTTGACAATTTCCTGAATCTTGATCTAGTGTTCCATATAATGAATTGACATTGTTGGATCACTGCATTAACATGTCCCTGGTTTAATAATGGGTTATTTCCTCTCGGTTTGAAAATAGAAAGAAATTTTGGTTATCCTGAATCTTCATCCCACTATTTGCCTTTTTAAAATGAAGTGGGATCAAAATTACTCAACCTGAAAAATGTTCATTGGTCTATTTGTGTTTGACATTTTCACTCATCCTTAATCCTCTCCTATTTATTGACAGTCTAGTCACTCCTCATGTGACTAGACATGGTAGAAAGAGTTCTGGATATGGATATAGTTTGAAGTCCTGGGTTTGAATCCCAGCATTATCATTTATTACCTGCATGACCTTAGGCAAGTTATTCTACCTCTCCAGGGTTCAAGTCATCTACCATTTATATAAATATTTAGTATTCAGTATAGTATTCTTTATAGTGTCTATAATATACAGTATCATCTATACAAATAGAAGTGTTAGACTAAACTGATCTTATTTAAGATCCTTTCATCTATAAATATATAATCCCTGTAATCAGTTATCTTTACTGGTGGATAAGAGTGAAGCCTTGGAATATTGTCTGAGCCCACAACTCCACTGCCTTTAACTGACTTTGTGTTTATGTGTTAGTGCTTGGGTATCATACCCCTGCTATAGTAAGTATGGTGCTGCCTCTGGCTGATACAGTCCATCCCCACATCCTCATCTATAATCTAAAGACATGGCTCTAGTTCTGGAATATGTGGAAGAGAATTTCATGATAGACCTGTGCCTTCTTTGGATTTGTTCTCTCAGCCTCCACTGTGGTGGTTCATCCTGGTGGCTTCTGAGGTATTCTCGTATCTGTGTGCTTGTCAGGGCTGGTATGTTCCCTCTCAACATCATGTGGCTTATATACTTAGCTTCCTTTAAGCTCCATATGGTTTATCAGCCTCCTTCTACCAGCTCCAGGTTAGCACAAATTCCTTGGAGGTAGGGCGAGTCAGAGTGAGAGCTGATATGAAGTCTACTTGTATTAGCGGGCAGCTGTCATAGCATCCTGATCTTTTGAGGAAAGTCAAAGACTGCTTCATTCAGCTGATGGGTATCTACATTTTTTCAAGTTCTTTGCTATTGCCAAAAGTGCTATTATAAATGTTTTAGTGCATATAGGACCTTTCTTTTTGTCGTTGACCTCCTTTGTGTTATATATCTAGCAGTGGAATTTCTAGGTCAAAGAATATGTACATTTTAGTCACTTTCTTTGAATAATTCCGAATCAGTTTCTAAAATGGTTTGATCCATTCCCAGCTCTACTGTGTGTACATCTTTCCTCAACCCTTCCAACATTTATGATTCTCATCTTGTGTCATCTTTGCAGATTTTCTGGATATGAGGTGAAACCTCAGGGTTGGTTTGATTGGCATTTCTCTTATTATTAGTAATTTGGAGCTTTTATTATAAATATACATAAATATAAATATATGCATTTTATTATGAAATGCTTTCATATAGTTATTGATAGTTTACAATTCTTTTGAGAACTATTTATTATCATCTTTTGACCACTTATATACTGAAGATTGGTTTTTGGTTGTATATAGTTCTGTTATTTGCCTATATTGTATCTCTTGGATATAATATCCTTACAGATGTTTGTTACAAAGATTTTTTTCTCCAGTTGATTGCTTCCCTTGCCCTAAATGCTTTGTGTCCATCAATGACTGAATGAAAAAATCATCTATTTAGAGTTTATTATGTGAGAAACACTGTGCTTAGTACTAGGAATACAAATAGGAAACAATCCCTGTTCTCAAGGTTCTCATATTGCAGTAGGGAGAGCAAAAACATATAGGAGGTTTCAGTTACAAGTCAGATTAGTCTTTAGGGTGCAGCAGCAAAGGCAATGGTAATACATTCTCTTTAGTGTTATTTCCATCTATATCATTGATATTATTCCATAAAGTCATGTCTATTTCTTATGTTGAACCTTTTGACAATGCCAGACTCTTTGGTGGTAGTAGTAGGGGTCCAGCCTTGGAACATAGCTGTTGGCTTTGGGAGTTGCTGATATCTTCAGTACACTTGACTTCACTTTCTTGTCAGTAGCAACTTGGCAGTTGGTGGTGATGGTGGTGGGATACCAGGTCTCTTTTCCGCAAGGGTAGTTCCCTTTCTGTTCTCTAGAAGAATTTGCTGTTTGTTATTGTAATTGTTAACTTTAACCACTATATGTCTTGGAGTTTGAAGAATAGTCTTTTTTTTTTTTCTTCTTTTGGAGGTGATCTGTGGATTCTTTCAACTGGTGCTTTGTTTTCTGTATTTAGGAGTTCAAACAGTTTTCTTGTATTATTTCTTGCATTATTGTGTCTAGATTTTTCTTTTATTTGTCATGTTCTTCTGGGAGGCCTATGATTCTTAAGTTGTCTCTACGCATTCTGTCTTTGAGATCAAGATGCTTTGCTTGTATAGAGATCATGTGTTACTTTAGCATTATTGGCTTTTGCTTTCCCTTTTCTAGATTGTCCTTCACTTATGTGTATTTCTATTCTTAATTAGATGTTCTCTTCTTTGTTTCTTTGGAGAGACTTCACTATGGACTCAAGCTTTGAAATTCTGCTAAACATTTCTACTCTGCAGCCCATAAATTCTGCCATTTGCTTCCTTTTCATTTCTTTGAATACTCTGATTTCTCTCTTATACCACTTGGGAACATCTACTGTAGTTGCACAGTCTCTCGGGAAACTGCAGGATCCTCTGTTTTAACTGGTGTTGATCCAATTTCCTTTGTCTTAAAAATACATATTTAGAGATGTTTGCTACCATTTAGATGTTTTGGTAGCTATCTTCCTATATGTTTTATATATCTTTCCTATTGATTTATCTGCTGGTTAACCTGGTTAAGGTTTTAATTGAGTTTTCTTTTTTTGGTGAACTTCGGTGGTTTTAGTCTTTTCCCCCCTTATATTCCTCATTACTTGCTGTCTAACTGTCCCTTGATGGCAGATTCCTGCTTGATGGATTTCAAAGCTGTCTCAGTATTCTTTCGCATTGAGGAATTTGCTTTTAATAAGCCTCTGTTCTTGATCCAAGAGGTTTATTAAGGGATATGACTAGGTCTAACTGAATCCCAGTCTCCTTTCCTTTTAGGGTTGATGCATTCATTTGCATCCATGCTGGATGCATGACCCAGTTCCCTCTGTTCTTTACTTTTCTAGATGACTACTGCCACATCAGACAAAGCATGATCTTGCTTTTCTCATGCTGCTGCTTATTAACAAAGAATGGGAGGGAGTGATGACTGGGGTAGACTGCATTCCAATTTTTCCTAGAAATTCTTGTTGAATAAGAAATTCTTCAGTTAATTTTAATTTTCTAATTTATCATATACTGAGTTATTGAGCTCAATTATTTCTGATTCTTTCTTATTTTGTCTGTTTCATTGATATATCTTTTAATTTTGACCAGTATCAACAATTTTGTTGATTACTGCTTTATAATGTGGTTTGAGGTTTAGAAATGCTATTCTCCTTATATTACTACTTTTTTTCAGTGGTTACCTTGATAGTCTAAATCTTTTGTTTCTCAGAATGAATTTGGTTATTATTTTGTAATAATAACTTTGTAAATAATTTTGTAATATTTTTGTAATAACTTTGTAAAGTATCCCCTTGGGAATTTGATAGATATGGCAGATCTGTAAATCAACTTAAGTAGCATTGCCATTTTTATTAAATTGGTATGGCCTAGCCTTGAGCACTGAGTATGTCTTTAGTTTTTAAATCATTTTATTTCCTTCCTTTTTTTTATTCCTTTAAGGAGCATTTTGTATCTATGCAAGTTTTGATTGTGCCACTTTAGATGGAGTCTTGGATAGTTTATGTATTTTGCAGTTATTTTGAAGGGGAATTTTAATTTCTAATATTTGCTTCTGGATTTATTATTGCTATGTTAAAATTATATTAATTTTATGGGTATCTTTTGCATCTAGCTACTTTACTGAAGCTGTTTTCTCAATTTCTTTGCTGATTCTTTAGGATTTTTAAAGTAGACCATCAGCAAATCTAAATAATTTTATCTTCCTTCTTACTTCTCTTTATGCTTCTAATTTGTTTCTTTTTTTTTTACTAGCACTCCTTGAACTATGTCAAATAAATGGGAAGGAAGGAACTTTTCTTTTTTACTTCCGTATTTATTGGAGAGCTTCTAGTGTTTCCCCATTACATATAATAATAGCTTTTGCTTTTAGATAGATACTATTAAAAAATCACATTAAAATGAACTTCTTGCATATGTGTTATAAAATTTTTATCTAAAGCCACTTGTACTTTGTCAAAAGGCTTTTTCTGTATCTATTGATATAATCATGTGATATTTGAGATTTTAATTTTTAAGAATTTTTTTTGGTGTATGTGTACATATATACATATATGTGTATATTACAACTTTGAGATAACCTCAAAGGGAAAGGACAAGGATTAAGGAGCACTGAGAGAGGCTTCTTTAAGAATGTGAAATTTTGAATGAGACTTGAAGGAAGCCAGGCAAGACAGGGAGAGGAGTTGAGGAGGGATAGCATTTAGGCATAGAGAAAACCAGACATCCTGTCTTCGAGACCCATCTCTTTGGCTTGCAGAGCATTTCTGTGTTCTTCTAAGGTTATTGTCTTTTACTTCTGTTTTGCTTTTTCTGTTTATTTGTTTTGTTTTGTTTTTTGCTTTTTTTTTGTTTTTCTCCACTTCAGTTCAAAATCTATTGATCTCTCTCTCTCTCTCTCTCTCTCTCTCTCTCTCCCCCCTTCTTTAGAGAAACTTTATATTGTGGATTCAGTATTTTTTACTCTGCAAAATAATTTTCAAAATTCTACATTTCATTCCTCATTTCTTCTTTTATAGATTTAATTTCTCTTTTGAACTATTTCATAGTTTCTTCTTGTTACATGTTATCTTGGGAGTCTACAATATTCCCTAGTTCATTAGTTCACTTTCCTTTTTCATTCGACATTAATTAGGATTAAGGATTTATTATTCATCCTCCATTCTGACTTTAGAATAATTTCTATTGTTTCCTAGATTACTGAGCTCTTATTGAAGCCCTTTCTCTCAAAATCTTTGGTAGCTGTCACTCACTTTCTGGTTCCTTCCCCTTTGCTGGTGAGCACACTCCTGAGTCAAGCTGTAAGGTTGCCTGATGGTAAGGTCATCCAAGATACCTCATCCTGATTTCCTACTTCATTCACCTTTATTTCTTTCTAGTTAAGCTGAATCAGCAACTGCTACTTTCAGGGAATTGGAGGGAATTGGTGGTCCTGTTGAATTTTTGTAGTCTTGGGGGTCCCTAACATAGAACTGGGCACCATTCAAAAGGCCACCTGCATAGAGACATGTGGAATAGGGCTGCTGAATAAACACTTTAGAGGATTAGAGTTCTTTGGCCTTGATTCATCAGGATTTTACCTTGTCCAAGTTTTGTTTTCTTTCTACTACAGATTAAACTGTAACTATTCTATATCTTGTGCATATTGTTTTGTTTTAAAATTTGTTGTGTTGAAGGGGTTTGGGAAAAGTATCCAAGATGCCATTTTGTGTTTATGGTCTACCTTGTCTTTGAATTGATGA
Organism: Vombatus ursinus; assembly: GCF_900497805.2. Taxonomy (NCBI): domain Eukaryota; kingdom Metazoa; phylum Chordata; class Mammalia; order Diprotodontia; family Vombatidae; genus Vombatus; species Vombatus ursinus. Next base: position 3,571,780 of record NW_020954704.1, read on the forward strand.
TTGTGAGTGTACACTGTCTAGTTCCCTGGATTTATTGATTTGTAGACTGATGAATTCTTAGCTATCTTTGGACTATATTACTTTTTATTCTATTGATTCCTGTCCTTTGTCATTGAATGATCTCTAACCTGTGCATTGGCTTTCACTCCTTAGCTGCTCACTAATTCCCAACACATGTAGACTTCTATCCCTGCTGGATCTACTGAATAAGACAAAAAACAAGGGCTGTATACACTCAGTGGCTTTGCTTTCTCACTTCCCACTCTCATTGATCCATCTTTCTATTTTCTCCCTCTAAACTCCAGTTTTAAGTCAACTGCCTATAGAACCTCAAATGGATATCCTATAGGTATCTCAAATTCAGCATGTCCAAAATGGAAATCGTTATCTTTTCATCCCAAAACTACTCTCTTCCTAACTTTCCTATTTTTTTTTTGAGGGCACCTTTATCTCTTCAGTAATGTAGGCTCAGAACCTCAGAGTAATACTGACTACTTCTCACATCCAATCAGTTGACATTCCTCATTTATTGTTTACTTTCACAGTGTATCTTGCAATATATCTCTTTCATTTTCTCCACTCACAGCCTCTTCCATATTTCAAGCCCTCATTACCTTTCATCTGGACTATTAGAATAGTTTCCTAATTGGTCTGCTTTCTTTCAGACTCTCCTTTGTTCATTCCATCTTCCACACTGCTACCAAATTGATATTCCTGAAGCATGAGACTGACCATGTCATGTCCCTTTTCTAGAAAGCCCAATGACTCCCTCTTGCCTCTAGAATGAAACTCACACTCCTCTTTGACTTTTATATCCTTTCTCAAACTGGATCCAGCTGCATTTTGAGGCTTATTACATATTACTCTCTTTCATGTACCCTATGTTGCACCCAAACTTCCCTGCTTTATCTTTTTGTATATGACATCTTATCTCCCATCTCTGTGTCTTTGTATGTGCTATATCCCCTGCCTGAAATGCACATCCTTTTCAATTCTGCCTTCTTTAATCTCTAACTTGTTTCAAAGCTTATTTTAAGAGCTACCTTCTATAGGAAGCTTATTCTGACTTTCCTAGTTGCTAGTGTCACCCCCTTACAAATCACTTTTTATACATTTGTATTTAATTTTCTGTATGTACTTTGCTTCCCTCAATATAATGTAAGCTCTTTAGAGTAGGATCTAATCTGTTTTTGTCTTTTTATCCTCAGCATCTAGTATAGTGTCTGGTACATAGTAGGTAGTTAATAAATGCTTGTTGAGTAAATGGTTAATATTAACCATAACTTAGATAAGGTTATCAGAATGGATTTACTTGCAAGTCAACTTTGCTCTCAGGCCACTTATTTATCAGTGGCTCAACTAACCTAGGGTCAAGCAGCATATACAGTCAATCCTCACCTTTCACCGGGGTAATGTTCCTAGAAAATGAGGTGAAAGTAAAAAGAATGTGAATGTTGATATGTTGAGCCTATGGGAAATAGTAGTTAGGTCCCTGTGACCACCTAAACTATAATCTTTTGCTACAGATTGCTGAAAATACACTTTTCATATCATTCTTTATAACAAAACATTAATTTTGATAATATATACTTTTAAAAACACACTAACCATGAAATAACCCATAAAAAGAAGTACACCAAAGAAAATTAATAACATGCAAGTCATTTTTCTCAATAGTAATTCCCTAGAATTCTGTGACTTTTTGTGCTAACATCTTGTCAACTTCATTGAACCAGCCTTTAACTTGCAGATGGTCGGAGCGGAACAGAGCAAGCTAGAGATAGGAGAGTCAGGAAAATAAACTAGCTGACCTTGCACACTTGGGTTTAGAGCCCAAAGGACTTGCACTGTATTTTGGGGACATAATTATAACATAAAACTTGAGTTATAAAGGCAAACAATAAAAATATGTAATGAATGCATGGTGAATTTTTTATGACTGGTCTTTACCAGTGAAGTACCGAGTAGGATACTGGCCACTCTATGAATCTGGGTGCATCTCACCTCTCATTTTTTCCTCTACTGCACATTGCCATAGATGTACAGGGTTGTCAATGTAAAAATGAAAATGATGTTACTAATAAAATTATGTGAATGGTTGAAGTTATGAAAGTTAAATGTATGAATGTTGAGGTTGAAGTTATGAAAGTTAAAGGTGTGAATGTTGAGGATTGTCTGTATAGACAAATAGAGCTCCATGAAGGAAATTTATCATTGAGCAAATAAGGAAATGATGGCTTGCCACAGGGGGAACAATATGATAAGGTGCCACTCCGGGAAGGTGAAGCTAGTTTTCTTTACAAGGTATTAAAATGTTCTTGAGATTTAATTAGTTCAGGGAACTAAAACTTAGGCTGTTGGCATAGATTCATATTTACTTGCATACAATAACAATCACAACATGAAGAACTAGCACTATTTCCTTGGACTTTGGACTACAGACCAGCAGTATGATCAATAAAAGCACAGTAAAGCTGAGCTCAGCTGAGTCAGATGTATCCCCAGTGAATATCTTTTCTAGGTTCTGAATGCCTTTCTTTTGCTATAACTAAGTAATTGTCTGTTTGATACATGTTAGATGGACTATGAGTGTCTCAGTTCATTCTTGAATGGCTCTTGAATATGATCCCCGAGACCAGCCTAGTCCAAACTGGCTTCTTACATATATTTCTATTGGCCCAATGGTAACTGCTCAAGTTTAAAAGTATAGCACATAAGTTACCATACCAGGAATGGAGGACCAAATCAGTAGATACTGTGAGAGTTTCTATGAATCTTATAATGACCTCATCTATGCCAATGAACCCAGAGTTGTAAACTATGAAAAAAATACCTATATTGCTGAGGGGTGCTTGGATAGGACCAGCAGGTATGCCCCTTGTTACTCTATGACTATTTGTACCACCATGGCAGCCTAGATAGGAAAAGGCACCACTTGACCTTGATATCTCTCAGTATGTACTGCTGTGTGGTGGAGTTTACTTGTTTCCTCAAAGTGTTAAAGCTCCCCAGGGCTAGGCTGAGTCAGCACCATGGCCAGTGGTCTACTCCTCTACTTATCTACATTAGCTAGTTATGCAAACAAAAGAAGCTAATATTCTGAGAATCTTCTTAAGTGGAGACAGTTATGAACATGGGAAAAATATCTCACTGTCTATAAGGTATAGTATGAGGAATGTTATGCTTATTACCAAATATTTCTTTTGCTAATCTGCTATCTATCATTAGAGTTACTCATCTGACTTCCCTGACTTTCTTCAAGACTCAGCTCAAATCTGCAAGATGTCTTTCCCAGCCCCTCTTCTCTCCTGCTAGTGCCTTTAGTCTGAGACTTTCTCTTATTTTTCCTATATGTATTTTGTATATACATGGTTGTTTGCTTGTTGTCTATCCCATTAGAATGTGGGCTCCTTGAGGGAGGTACCATATTTTTGTCTTTTTTCGTATCCCCAATGCTTAGTATAGTACCCCATACACAGCCAATCATTAATAAATGCTTGATGACTGATTAGTATACCAGTGCTTCTTAAACTGTGGGTTGCAACCCCATATGGGACCACATAACTGCATATGGGAATCATGAAAAATTTGGCAACAATAGAAGGTGTCTGAAGATGCAACAACCAAAAATTAATTCAAAATCAAAAGCACAATGCATCTGAGGTGTTTCTGACAGTGCTTGCCCATGTTGCATCATGAGACTTCACTGCAGCTTTGATTCTGAATGCACAGCATGCACAATCTGCAGTGCACATGACATCATGTCATGCAACACCAACAAATGTTGCCAGAAACACCTCGGCTCAGATTCGAGACTATTGCATGTTATGAATGGCAGTACTTTTATTGTACGTGCAAAGTTTTCTGTTCTTACAGAAATATAATTATTTAATTATGGAAAATAAAGCCTTTTTAATATTTTTTTACCATCATTCCTCAGCATGTAAGTATCAAACTAGTATATCTTTGGATTGTATTGTGTTAGAATGTTTGATTTTAAAAATTGATGTTTTTTCTTTTTTTGCAGGAACTGAAGTGTTTAATTGCAGCAAGACAAAAGCCCTTTAATAATATTTCTTCACCATCACCACTATGTGTGTATGCAAATATGAGCATCAACTTTTAAAATTAAGCACAAATACTAAAGCTAGTATTTATTTGAGAAATTATTAGCAATATTTACTTATATTTTAGGACAAAATATTTTTTGGTTATGGTTAAGTGGCTAAATTTAGAGAGAAGAGGTAAAAATACTGATGATAATGAAGCAGAGTCTTCACTACCAGATTGTAGTACACCTAAATTGACAAGAAAAAGAAAATATGTTGAATCATTTTTGCAATATGGATTTACTTCAAATAATGATTAAGGTGTGGAAAAACCTATTTGCTTAATTTGTAATGAAATTTTGTCTGTGGAGAGCATGAAACAAGCCAAAGTAAAATGACATCTTAATGCCAAGCATGCAATGTACTGCAATAAACCAAAGGAATATTTTGAGTGACTTTTAAAATCTTCAAATAAAGAAAAACAATGTTTTGAGAAATTGATTACTGTCAGTGAAAAGTATTTACTTGCATTTTATGAAAATTCTTATTTAATTGCAAAAACTAAAAAGCCCTACATGATAGGAAAAGATCTCCTGTTACCTGCAGCTATTAAAATGTTAGAAATAGTTCATGGGGAAAAAGTATGGGAATGAAATTCATAAAATTCCTTTACCAAATGGTACTGTTTTCAAAAGAATTTCTGAAATTTGTAATAACCAATTCAATCAGCTTATTACCAGGCTTCAGGGAAGCCCAAAGTTTGCAATTCAATTAGATGAAACAACTGATATTTCTAACATAGCATAGTTATTACTTTATGTAAGATATATTTATGAAGGAAGCATACATGAGGAATTATTGTTTTATCACCCTTTTGGAAGGGCACACAAGAGGGGAAGATATATATATATATCTTAAAGTCGATGGATTTTTCACAAATGAAGGTTTACAGTGGAAAAATTCTGTTGGAGTCTGTACAGATGTTTCTGGAGCAGTGATGGGTGAGAATGGTGGGTTTTTAGCAAAAGTTAAAGCTGGTGGCAATGAACATGTCACTTTTACTCACTGCATGATCCATCAGGAGGCACTCGTAGCTGAACAAATATCACCTGAGTTAGATGTGCTTTGTGATACTATCAAAATCATTACCTTCATTAAAAACCATGCCCTTAACAATCATCTGTTTTCAAACCTTTGGAAAGACATGGACTCCCATTACAAAAGCTTATTGCTACATGCAGAAGTTAAGGTAAAGGGCAAAGTTTAGACAGACCATTGAAAAAATTTTTGACTAAGCAGAAATCTGATTTTGTTAATTTTTTTCATAATGACTTATGGCTTTCAAAACTGTGTTATCTGTCAGATATTTTTGAAAAGCTCAATGATTTAAATTTGTTACTTTAAGAAAAAATTATAATGTATTTATGTTAAAAGATAAAATTGAAAGTTTCACTAAAAATGTTAAGGAAGAATAGGTGGAAAATAGTTCTTTAGAAATGTTTACAGCTGCAGATGATTTTATAATTGAAAATAATCTTCCCAAAGATTTAATTGGAAGAATTATAATTGATCATCTCAAGTGCCTGGAGACACAATTTCAAAAATACTTCCCTTCAAATTTTGATTCTAAAAGACTAAGTTGGGCTCATAAATCATATTTAATTGAAATTTTAAGAAGTCAGTCATCTGCCATTAAACTTCGAGAAGAATTTGCTGAGTTATCAAACTGCAGAGGTCTAAAACTTGAGTTTCCTAAAAAATTGTTAAATGAGTTTTGGCTTAGGATTACAACAGAATTTCTAACAATTTCTGAAATGGCCCTAAACATACTTCTTCCATTTTGTACTATGTTTTTTTTTATGTGAAATGGCATTCTTAGCATTGATGATTATAAAATCAAAATATCGATCAACTCTGAAAAATATTGAAGATGCTTTATATCCTGCAGCATAAAATAATCCACCAAGATTTCTTTATGTAAAAATAAACAAGCACATCCATCTCATTACTATTCAAATTTGCTTTCATCTTCAATAAACGATAAAATTATGTGTATACTAAAGAGTTGTTTTAAAATAAATTTCTTTATGATTCATGATCAGTAAATGTTTTATTTGTATACCTATTTTATATACCTATATAGTCAGGGTTATGTAAAAACTTCTCAGGCTAAAAGGGGTTGCGAGTGTAAAAAGTTTAAGAAGCCCTGGTTTAGACAATAAAGATGGAAACCAACATTAGACCAATGAATGCAAGTTTTGGACAAAATAATAAATTTTGGGAATAAAAGTGTAACATAGGTGAGTCACAGAACACTAAAGGGGGTGTGTGTGAGGAATTTATTTTGAAAATTGGGCTGATGCCAACACAAGCTTTGACTCTTACAAAACTACTTGGAGAATCATACTGGAGTGAGATAATTAAAGATGATATTTGACTTTTTAGGATTTTACATTTTTGTAGCTGTCAGAATCCTGTGAATTTTAATTTCCAGACACTGATATATCCAAGAATATAGGGAAAGGCTCCTAAGGTATTGTTAAGAATGCAGCAGTCAGAATTTCATCATTACTTAAGCCTTTAGATGAATGTTGTATTTGAAGACCTTCATCAGCTTGCAGCATAGTCCACATCATGACATACTCCCCAGATATATTCATAACCAGAGGAACATGAACATATTCATGGAAAGGTATCCAGATAACCAGACTTCCAAGAACTACACTTCTCTATTACACAGATGTCTCACTTGGTTCACTTGCCTCCTGCCCTTATAATTAGCTCTATAGATAAGCACAAGTTTAGAAACAATGACTTGGAAGCCTGGGTTAGTTTTATTTTCATTGGTTGGATACAGGCAGCCTCAGAAGAGAGATACTGGTGCCCTGATTAGAATTATTCACAACAGCAGCTTTCTTCCTGCTCCAAAAATCAATTGCCTTTCCTTTCTGATAGTGGTAACAAGCTGCTTTAGAATATCAAGTAGGGTATGGAGTGTGAGGTCTTTAATAGACTTTCAGTTTGGGTTCAAAATGTTCATATTTTGTACCTTGTTAAAAATCACTGCAGGTCAATGGGTATTCTGATTCAGGAAAGGGACTAGGAACTTAAAGTACATTTTGACTGGGTAAAATAACAAGAGGTTACCTCCTGTTCGGATTTTTCTATTTGCATCAAGTGATTCTATAGATAACAGAACAGATAAACTACTGAGCTCTTGTCACAGCCATAAAATACATATTTTACTAATCATTTTATCTGTAATTAGTAGCTTGTGATGGGAATAATAATCACAAGAGTCCTCTACCATATAAACAAGGCTAGTTCTTTCTCTAAAAAGACAAGGAAATTGTGTCTGAGTCTTGATTCATTCAAGGAGATAAGGTTTAAGCTGTGCCACTGTTTACATTGCTTTCAGGTCACTTAATGACAATAAAGACACCACTCTACATAGAATCAGCGACCTTTCAGCCTTGGCAGATATCCCATAGCTGCCCTGAGTGGCAATCACTATGTCCTTCTCAGATGAGCGGATGTACTTCTGTAAGGAGATGAGGGGCGGATTTACCTAAGCCAAGTGCTTTATCTTTGTTGAAAATCTTTCCCATGCTGTGGCTAAGTAAACTTCCTTTAGTTCACTGCTAAATGTTCAACTAGTGTCTTATGTTCCAATCTTGAACCTGATTTGCCAAGCTACCTCATGTGGAGTCGCATTTTGGCAATAGTTGAGGCAGGATTGAAACAAAATGGCACGGTGGTTAACATTATAGTTGAAGTGAAATAAGGGTAATATAGATGTAGATAAGGATAATGCCAAGTTGAGTATCCCCTGGTAATTTTTTTAACAGTTCTAGAGAAGCTATATTGCTGGCATTAGGAAAATGAAAGTGACTTGGATCAGTATATTCAGCAACTATTAGATACAGAGCTCTTGGTTTTCAGAGAATGGGTCACCAAAGCAGAGGGGCAGCTGAAAGAATTCATAAAAGAACAAACTGACAGGTTTGGAGGTAGGAACTACAATGGGAAATATGATCTCAGACCCAGAGTTTTCACTGAAAAAATATGTTGTCTCTCTGAGAACAGGCATATGGGAGAAGACAATGAGAGCAACATTGAAAATGAGAATTAGGGATGTGACCTAGTAGTATATAAGAGAACTTTGGGAAAGCATCCTTATGCAGCTTCTGTAAAATAAGGGAGCAGTCCCTAAGCAGAGGGATTTGTAGGAGAAGAGATTTGGTACTAACCCTTTTTGATGTTTACAGAGAGGAGTATGTTGTATCTGGTGTACTGGTAAACACTAAGAGAGTAGAAGTATAGGGTAAGGATTTGTATCAACACTGTAATTAGGACAGACTGCATGCAATGATGTAATGACCTCTTAGGTGCTTCTACTTTATTTCCTCTCAAGTTCTTCTTAACTTCTTATTATCCAGCTTATGATCTCACCATTGCACTAAAATTGCTCTCTCCAAAATTGCCAATGATTTCTTAATTGCCAAATCCAATGGCCTTTTCTCGGTCCTCATTTTCCTTAATCTCACTGCAGCATTTGACACAGGTCATCTGCCTCTTCTTCTTGATACTCTCTTTTGCCTGTTTTCAAGACATCACTCTTTCTTGGTTCTCCTACCTATTTGACCATTTCTTCTCAATCTTCTTTGCTTGATCCTCATCCAGATCATGCCCTCTATTCATAGGTATTCCTCAGGGTTCTGTCCTTGTCTTTCTCTTCTCCCTCAATATGACTTCACTTGGTGATTTCATCAGCTCCCATGGACTTAATTACCACCATTACACTGATGATTCTCAAATCTACCTATCCTGCCCTAACATCTCTGCTGAGTTCCAATCTCATACTTCCAACTGCCTTTCAGATATCTTGAGCTGGATGTCTGGACATCCAATAGACTTCTTAAACTCAACAAGTCTAAAACTGAACTCATTATCTTTGCCTAAAATCCTTCCCTCCCCATCACCACCTTTCCTATTATTCTTGAAGGCAACATCATTATCCCAGTCCCTCAGGCTCACAACCCACGAGTTATCCTTGACTCCTCACTATCTTTCCCCTCAATCCCATATCCAATCTATTGCTAAGGTCTGTTGATTTCATCTTTCCAGCATATATATATCCCCATTTCTTCTCTGAAACTGCCATCACTCTAGTGGAGGCCCTCATCACCTCACACCTAGACTGATGAAGGAGACTGTTTTGGATATATCTCTAAGGTTCCTTCTAGCTCTAAAATTCTGTGGCTTTATTATGAAAGAAGAGATTAAACAAGAACATTGGTCTAGGAGTTAGGAAACTTAGGTGTTTGGTCCTGACCCTTGCCTCCTTTACTAACCCTTACATAAGTCACTTTGCCCCAATTATAATCCAGTTTCCTCGTCTTTAAGAGGGTGAGAGTAGGTGAAATCCAAAGTCCTTTTCATGTGTAAAATCCTATGAACATATAAGAGAGTTCAGCCATAAATTGAAAGGATTTTTTTCTTTTTAAAATTCAAATACAGTTATTGCTAATGTTTTTTGAGGGCTTTTTTTTTTCTGAGATTCCCCAATGATCTTTCTTGTTTACAAACAGATGATATATTAGATTTTAAAATTTCCATATGGGGAGACACAAAGTGATTCAAAATAATGCATGGACTTAGTGTGAGAGGTAAGAAAGGATCCATGAATTTAGACTTCCAGACCATTTATATCATAAAATACAAATTTTTGTGCCTGTGATGTGCTGTACCTAACTATTTGAATATTAGCTTCTCAGGCAAGTCAACATACTACTGACTGAAAATAATGTTTACTGTTTTTTCTGAATTTTATTTATTCTTCTTGTTCCTGGTCATTTCAAATAGATAATTGAAAGTTGATTATATTTCTTTCTTGATCATTTTCTGAGTCCTAAATTACTGGACAATAGTAAAATATTAATGATGATGATGGTGACGATGATGATGACAGTGATGGCAACAATGATGATGACAACAATGATGACAACAATGAAGTCAATTAACATAGCTAAATCCAACCTAGAAAGTCAATCAATGTAGGGCTGACCTTGGAGTTAAGAAGACTTAGACTCACATCCTGTCTGTTATGCATTCTAGCCATGTCACCACAGGCAAGTTACTTAGTGACCCAGAAAACTCTTTAGTACTACAAAAGTTACAAACAAATTTCAGATATGATTTGGTGGATGGAGTTTCTATATCTGGGGGAGTTTTGTACATGAAACCAAAGATTTAGACTCCCCCTAAAACTTAAAATATGTATGTTGTATTTTAAAGTTTTAGCAATGGAACTTTTTGGAACCAGCAGAAGAAAAGGATGTGCAAATAGAAATACAATGATCTCATTTCATACTTCAAAAATCCTTTTTAGAAGTTCCCAGGATGAATTGGAAAGGCGAACAAAGAAGAATGGTGCCAAGAACTACACAACAAAGGAACTGAGGACTGCCTAGAAAGCCATTTTTAAAGAAATATTCTTCAAGAAGAACAATGGGAATTGGTGAAGTTGGTGGCCATTTGAGTTATTTTCATGTCTTGCTTTGGGCACTTACATTCATACCTGAACTTTCTTGTTTTGTGATGTTAAGCAAGTAATTTGACTTTTCTATTTCATTTGCAACAGGAGTTTCAATGTATCCTAACATCCAGTAGAAAGTTGTTGCTGAAGGGATAGAAATAATGGTAAAGTATTTTAGGAATAAGCACTACTGTGAAATATAAAATGCTAGAAACTGTGACATGAAGTATGAGGAAAGGTATCCACTCTCTTTTGCTTAAAAGAGGCACATGCATCTGACTTTTAGGAGCACTAAAAATCATTTTTCTATGTTTGAAATAGCAAAGGGGACAAACTTAATGATCTTTCATTGTGGCTTTTTTGTTTTGATCTGAGTATCTTCAAGAATTTATAAATGCCACGCATTCAAATATGCAAATTGAAAATACTTTCCACTGACTTTTTTTCTTTCTTGAATCTGAGTTTAAATAGGTAGAAAAATTGAGTTTTTTCTTGCTAACCAACTTCAAAGGTAGCTTCAGTTTAATAGACTGTAGCTGAGTGCTACCAGCCTAGCCAAACTCTCTCTGCTTGAGAGCTGGCACGAGTGATTCACTCTCAGTAGGAGGGAGAGAAGGAATGTGCTATTTTCCTAAAAACTGAAGTTAAAGCTGTGAATCTGACAGGTGGTTACACTAGCCCCATTGGCTGTGGAATAAGTCTGCTGAGAACACTTTCTATCACTATTACTGAAGTGCGTGGATTTATTTGCCCTGTGGAATTCCAACAGTATCACTCCACGAAGCAACCTCCCTAGAATGACCTCCTGGCAAGATCTCATCTTCTTTTCACATTTTGGTATTGTTCCTTGGAGGGGGGTCATATAAAGGAAGGGAAAGTAAGCTTCCTTGCAGTCAGACCCTGAATAGAAAGCAGCTTCCTAATTAGTAGTGTTTACTTTGAAAAGACCAGTAATTCTCTGGTTGTGCTATAAAATTCTGGGTTCTTTCAAACTTTGCAACTTTGGATATTACTCTCTGAACGAGACCTAGAAATTTCACAGCATGGAAATCACTATTTTCTGAATGTTTTAACTTAAAAGGCCAGAATTGCCTATCTAAGATTTCACAATATTTGTCCAAAGCCTTCTACTCCCCCTGCTTCCATATTGGAAAATACAGCCGGGACTCATAACCTTGAATGCAGGTGTGTTATCAATCTGTTGGTTAAACAAGAGGATTCTTGATAAATATTTCTTTCATCATGTCTATTTGGCCCTGGTCTTAGAAAACAAATAGAAGAAGAGAATAGGCACGTATTCTGCAGTGTGCCCAATATCTCACCTGATTGTTAGCCTTGAATTTTTCTTTAAAGTGTAGCTAAAATGCCATTCCCCCACCATGTAGTCTTCCCTGATTCCCACAACCCTTTCTAAAAAATGTCAATAACAATCCTTCCCCTTGGTTTTGCATAATAATTGGTATGCATCTCTCTTATGCATTTATAAGTCATTTTATAGACTTTATTTCCATCAAAATACTGCATCTTTTAAAATATTTCTGTTCCCACAATACCCAAACAACCCTCTGCCCACAGTAGGTGCCCAATAAGCATCTGTTGAAGTTTGCTGAAGTTGATGTGTATCTACTCAGAGCAAGTCAGACAGAAATTTATTGGTGGTATTTTATTTTCATAACACATGGAAAAGGTCCTCCACAAGAGTCCTAGTCAAAAGTCTCATTATGGTGTGGAGGTAACAATGGTTTGAAAGCTATGCTAGTGAGAATAGGTTCTGATAGGTTCTACTAAATTACAGGAAAGGCTTTGAGTATGGTTCATGCAAAAGAATGTATTTCCTGCCTGAAGAGTCAACCCTTAAGGGCTTATTGCCAGTCAGATAGTCACTAGATGCTTATTTTGTTTTCTCATTGCAACTTATCAAAGAGATGAAACTGCAAAATCAGCTTCACTCCTGTTTGGACATTTACATCATCAGTGGTATTGATGGAGTCACAGAAAAGTCTAAGAATGATGAAGTTTTTAGGCCATCTATAAATATTGATTTAATGACTTGTACTTTGAATTTAAGATTTCTCTAATGATCAGTGAATTGATATAATACTAGAAGAACTGAGATGAGCCAAGATGGTATAGAAGAAGGAAGCAGCATAGCCTAGCTCTCATTTACAACTATTCCACAAATATCTAGAAAATGTATCAGACTGAGTCTTGACTGGGAAATCGAAGAAAAAAAATCACAGTGAATCATTTTTCCAATTTAAGTTGACATAAGGAGGCAGAGAGGTCTGTGGACTCGGGGGACGTGGCTAGCCAAAAGAACATCATATGGGTCCTTCCAGCATGAGGACTTGAACAAAGACCTACAGTTGAGCATTAGAGGAAGAAGAGGTCCCAGATCCAACACAGAGGGTCCTGTTGGTGTGGGGGAACAGTAACAGGTACCAACTGGCAGCTCTGTTACTTCTATCTCAGAGCAGGGTCACAGATTGAGTGCAGACTGAAGGGACCTGCTCTTAGGGATGGTAGACCAGGGAAAGTCATAGTAATGAGAGAGATCCCAGTAATAGGAATACTGGGAAAGAAGCACACAGGATCTGTGTGGCTCTAAACTTGGGAGTAGAGTAGGGTTTCAGATCCAGTCCTCAACCCAGTTTGAAGCCTGCAGTAGAATTACCAGAGTAGTGAACCCAGACCAAAAGAAAGCCTGTAGTTCTGCCATTCTGAACCTTGCAGGTCCTCTAGATAGCTAACAATGGTTGAGTCCAGGTGAAATCTACTGGAGCTTCAACCAGAGCCAAGCACACAGTGATGTTCCTTAGACCTAAACCCAGGTCAGAACTTGCAGAGCTCAGATCAGGAGAATGCACTGAAACTAGCAGGTCCCTGGAGCTGTCCCTGTAAATTAAGCTGTCCTTTTATTTACTTGAATAAAATGATTAATACTCTGAGGAGATATCAGTTGGATCCAACAGAATACAAAATAGGAAAGTCCAAAGTCAGTAAGCAGGGCTGAAAGAATGAACAACAGCAACAAAAAAGACTTCCACCATAAAGAACTATCATGTTGACTGGGATATTCAACTCACAAATCCAGAATAGAATAATTCCAGGACAAATATAAGAAAAACCTCAAAGAAAAATATGGCTTGGGTATAAGTTTATGCTGGACCTTGAATCACATTAGTTCACATCCTGCCTCAGACACTTAATAGCTGTGTGACCCTAGGCAAGTTAACCTGTCTCAGCCTCAGTTTCCTCATCTATACAGTGGAGAATATAACAGCACTTATCTCCCAGAGTTGTAAAGCACTTTACAAACTTTAAAGTGCTATAAAATACTAACTATTATTACTATAGATGAAGTGAGAGTTAAAATGATTTTGTGAATGAGAGTGTGTTAGAATAAATTATTATTATATAAGGTCATTCCTTAGAGGCTTAATGAAATCATCCTTGGAACAACTCCAATACTATACAGGACAACAAAGATCATATACACGTTATTTAGTTCTGGATGCTTTTGATTTCTGCTAGATTTAATTTTTTTGAAAGCTTATTGTTTTGTGAACCTTGTGGATTATGAATATTTGGAATAATAACATCTATCAAAAACATTGTTTTAAAGTTTTTTTAATGGATAAATGTTATTTCCAAATGATCTTGGGCAACAATTTGATCTATGACAATGGTAATGTTGCAAATGTAGTTTATAGGTTGAATTGTCTAGGATATTTTGCGGTCTGTATCTGTAGTACTGAGATTCATCATTGGTTAGTCCATGAAAGATAGCTTCTGATCTAAAATTCTAGTTACCAGGTAAATTGCTACATATTCACAGGTGCTACATTTTTACAGCCAGCATTGATATGTTGCACAGTTTCTCCCATTTCCTTGAATAATCTACATTGATTAACAAATTCAGGCTTTTAAAGGAAAACCTTTCTATAATTTCAAATGGCAATAATGGGGTCTTGAATTGCCATCATAAACACATCTGTTCCCCCAAACAACTCCACATGACTCAGCATTTGTTTCACCCTTCTTTGTTGATTCATTGTTGGCTGAGTTAATGAGAATGTCACTGTTGCAGGGCCCTTTGATTCTGTTTTTGGATCTAAGCCATTACATAGATTCCATACAGAAATAAACAACTTGGTTACATTGGACAAATCCATTGGTGTGTAGCTGTTTTTAACCTTTGCTTTGCTTGTTAAAATGATGTCTGCTTTTTTCCAAAAGTATTTTTGTAGGGTTTTGATCTGTTTGTCATTTGCTTCAAGAATGTCTATCAATGTTCTTTCTCCTTTTGGACCTTACTGGTAGTAAGAGAAGAGAATGACACCCCCCCCCCCACCCTCCCCAGCAGGAGGATGAGCGGAACTTCTGTAGTGGTTTTCCAGAAAACAAGAACTTAATATGAATTATATGGACAGTGCAGAGGAAACATAAAATGTAAATTGCCTTTTCTGCAGTCCTACAAAGTGCTTCATGTTATGAAGTTTAAAACCCAACTTTCCAGGAGAATATGACAGTAGTTATGTTATTACTGCTGCTTGCTTCCAGTTGTCATGTTAATGTATGGTTGTGATTCTTGCATGTGTTAAAATTTTCTTTTGCACAGAGGAAATAAATAGCAGTCCCATACCTGATTTAAAATGTATATCAAGTATTCTACTTCCTTTTGTTGGAAAAAACCTTACATGAGCCAAATGTAAGGGTTTTTTTTTTTTTGAAGGTTTTTTTTAAAGTAGATTTACCTGGGGCTCTAGGGGTGGAGATACAAAGAGCCAAAAAGTTTGAGGAAGAACCTTGCCCCTCTCTTTAGAGGCCAGATTCTCCTTGGGCTTGAACTCAGTTTATATATATAGCTCCAGAGTAAAGAGGGATCCCTTAGAACAGGCTTGTACAACATATGGTTAGTGGCAGCTTGTGGTCCACCAAAGAATTTTGGGAGGCCCATAAAAAATGTAGAAGATGTAAAAGAGAGTAAAGATGTAATGGGTGCTTTGTTGGTGCCCCGCTTAACCCACCTTCACTAATCACTTTTGTACCTGTCATGTAACTTGGCATGTGGGTTGCCACTGCACACTGCCTCCTGATTGTCACGTGACATGCGGCAACCAACTATTGTCAATCTGTCTCTAGTCTGAGAGGAGTGACAATTGTATCTTTTCACCGTGTTTTTGGTCATTATTGGCATTGAACATGGAGAAAATGAGTTCAGCCAAGCGCCAATGCAGCTGATGCCCACTATACTATGAGTGGCAACAATGTGGCAGTTTCTTCCACTCTCTCACTGTGTGGCTGCCCTCCAAGTTACGTTAGTGTCTGGCACTCTTTCCAAGGTCAGACACTCAGTTCAGTATTTTTTTGCACGTGAGCAATTGCTGTGGAGAATTTTTTGTTCTAACATTAAAGTTTTTGGGGTAATTTTGTAAAATGAGTGATAAAAAGAAATGGAAGATCAAATCAGAACATAGAGTATTTAATCTGGAGTGGACAAATAGATACTTGCTTACTAACACAAGAGACAAAATATTGTATCTTGTTTGCTGAGAAGTAATGGTCATTTCAAAGGAATATAACTTCATCGCCATTTTGAATCAAAACATCCTGACTTAAGCAAATCGGATACCAATGAAAAACAAATTAAAGTGTCCAAAATTGTTGAAAAATCTCAGTGGGGAACGATGGTTTTTCAAGAAAGTAAACTCAACAGATGAAGAAATTAAAGCTCTCTATAGTCATATGAAAAAATGCTCAAAATCACTATTGATTAGAGAAATGCAAATCAAAACAACTCTGAGGTACTATATCACACCTATCAGATTGGCTAACATGACAAAACAGGAAAATGATAAATGTTGGAGATGTGAGAAAATTGGAACATTAATGCATTGTTGGTGGAGTGTGAACTGACCCAACTATTTTGAAGAGCCATTTGGAACTATGCCCAAAGGGCTATAAAAATGTGCATATCCTTTGACCCAGCAATAGCACTTCTATGGCTGTATCCCAAAGAGATCATAAAAATGTGAAAGGGACACACATGTACAAAAATATTTATAGCAGTTCTTTTTGTGGTAGCCGAGAATTGGAAATTGAGGGGATGCCCATCAATTAGGGAATGGCTGGACAAGTTGTGGTATATAATGCGATGGAATACTATTGTGCTATTAGAAATGATGAACAAGCAGACTTCAGAAAACCCTGGTAAGACTTGTATAGACTGATGCTGAGTGAAGGGAGCAGAACCAGGAGAACATTGTACATAGTAACAGCCACATTGTGCAATGACTAACTCTGATAGACTTACTTCTTCTCAGCAATGCAAGGATCTAAGACATCTCCAAAAATCTCATGATGGAAAATGCTATCCACATCCACAGAAAGAACTGTGAAGTTTGAATGCAGATCGCAGCATATTATTTGCTCTTTTTTTCTTCTGTTTTGTTTTGCTTCTTCTTTTTTGTGGTTTCTCCTATTGGTTCTAATTCTTCTTTACAACATGATTAATGTGAAAATATGTTTAATAGGATTATATATGTAGAGCCTATATCAGATTGCATGCTGTCTTGGGGATGGAGGTGGGTAAGGAGGAGGAGAAAATTTAAAACTCAAAAGCTTATGGAAGTGACTGTTGAAAACTAAAAAAAAAATGAATTAATTGAAAAATCAGTAAATATTATTTTAAGAACTTAAAAAAAGAAAAGAAAATACTTGCACTACCTACCTCAAAAATTGTTTTGAAGGAAAGTGTCTTATAAACCTTAAAAAAGGACACTATATATGTGAATTGTTACAATAAAAGTCTTAATTTGAAAAAAAAAGTAAACTCAGAAAATGAGGCGGCTACTAAGGTTAGTTTTCAGATTTCTAAAGAAATCAATTTCAAATATAATTCCAGAGTACAATGAACTGATTGCTGACAAGAAGTGTAATATGTCCCATTAACTAAATGTAAACAATAAGAAAACCTGAAAAATACATTAAAACTTGTACTGCTCAGCAAAGTAATTTTTTGAACATTAATGTGATTTCATGATAAATAAAAATCTTAAGTAATGAGTGTAATTAATTGATATTAATTGAAATTTCCCATATATATATTTTTTGCAAAATAGTTTAATCATTAATTGTACCTTTACTTGGAAAGTGAGCCACTGAAAACCTATCTGTGGCCTGAAGAAGTTTAGCCTATTTTGATTTTGGCCCCTACCTACTGCCAAGTTGTGCAGGTCTACCTTAGAAGAAGAGGGAAAAGACAAACACCATAATCTTCTGGCATAATAATGGTTCTTGTTTTTTTTGTTGTTATACATCATACATGCACACACATATAGACATGATGTGTAGGACAGAGACCACTACTCAAATTCAAAACAAAGACTTAATTACCTTGAAAGCAGAAAGGAATTTATGGCTTTCTCATGAGAAAGTGTACCGCCCCTAGTCACCCTAATGGCACTGGCCAGGGAGGACTCCAGTACAAGTTGGTTGTAGAAAGCAAGGCTTATTTATACCCTAACGCGAGTTCCTCTTACCAAAACTCCCTTACCCTTATCCCATTGGCTGTGCTTCAGGGGGCACAATCTAGTCACAAAAATCTTCCCCAGCAACAGAGTATACAAGTTTTCCTGGAGACAAGAAAAGGCAGGAAGTCTTGCAGTTTAGGTTAGGGGGGTAGGGCTATTCTACTCTTTTGGCTACATGCTTAAAAACAGGGTCTGAGGGAGTTTTGACAAGGGCAGAAGGGAGTGTGTTTCAACAACACAATTAAATTCATTGAGAAGACCATCTACAACAGGTGCCTCCAATTTCTCTCCTCCCACTCTTCTTACTATCTGGCTTCTGACCTTATCTCTCTCCAAATGACCAGTGATCTCTTAATTGCTGCCTTTTGTGAGAACTATTAACAAGAACTATTAACCCTTTGAGGAGGCTTCACTTCTGAGAGATCACCTCTCACAATGACAAAGCTGTCCCTGGGACTTGATGGGCCCAGGGGCTAAGGATCAAGCTATGACTACCTTGATATAATGATAGATAGATAGGCTTTGGTCTTATTGATGTGTCTTCCTGATCACCTATTAAGGCACAGAAAACTCTACTTATGGGGAACATTTCAGAGTTG
Source organism: Vombatus ursinus (assembly GCF_900497805.2). NCBI lineage: Eukaryota > Metazoa > Chordata > Mammalia > Diprotodontia > Vombatidae > Vombatus > Vombatus ursinus. The sequence continues at coordinate 3,590,501 of NW_020954704.1, forward strand.
GAAGATGTTTGAAGACCTTGCAAGTTGCCACATCTTGCCCTACTGGCCATATGGAGGTGAGGGAAGAGCTGGGATATCCTTGTTGAATATCCTTTCTGTGGTATGGCTAAACAAACCTCATTTTGTTAACTGACTTAAGAGGCCTTCTTTTATTTCAACATCAAACCTGAACTAATAGGCCACCATTTTGAGTCAGGATTGCCCATCACAACTCCTCTTCTAAAGTTAACATGTAGGGTCCACAATTTGTTTTGCTTACTTTAATCTTTTCCCCTTCTCTTTGTCTCATATCACTCAGACATGTCTTCTATTAGAATGTGAGTTCCTTGAGGGCAGAGACAGTATTATTTGCTTAAATTTGCATCCATAGCATTTAGTACATCACTTGACACATTCAATACTTAGTAAATGCCTTACCATTTATTCATTCATTTCCCTTTTACTCTTCCTTCTTCTGAACCACTATTTCCACTGAGGTTATCACCATCCTCTTAATCTTTCAGGTTAACAACCTCAATGTCCTCTTTGATTTCTTACCCTCACTCATCCCACATATCTTATCAGTTGTCAAATCTTGTCATTTCTACTTTCACAACATGCCATTGTATGTGACCCATTTTCACATAGCCACCTCCCTAGTTCAGGCCATCATTACCTCTCTCTTGAACTATTACAATAGCTTTCCTATTATTCTCCCTGCTTCCAGTCAGTCTCTTCCTGCTCCAACCCATTCTCCACATAGATGCTGAAGAGATTTTTCTAAATTGCTGATCTGACCACATCACCCCACTGCTGAATAAACCCCAATGGATTCCTACTACCTCCTGGATCAAATATAAAGTTTTCTGCCAGGCATTTAAGCCTCTTCACAAACTGATCCCTTCCTACCTTTCTATTCTTCTCATCCCCCTCATTCCAGTGATATCGGTCTACTTATTGTCTTCACTTGACACTCCATTTCCCATCTCTGTGCCTTTGCATTGACTGTCCCTCATGCTTGGAATGTTCTCTGTCCTCTCCTCCATTTCTTGACATCCCTGATTACCTTCAAGAGTCAACTCAAATAGCACCTTTGGTGCTTTGGAAGGCTACAGTCTTCCCCTCCAAAGGTTATTTCACTTCTACTCTGTATTTTGAATTTACCAATTTATTTAAATGTTATCTCACTTATCAGTGTGTAAGCAAGTTGAGGTTGGGTCTGTCTTGCCTTTTTTTTTTTTTTTTTTATCCCCAGAGATTAGCATAGTGCCTGGTATTAGTAAGGTCTTAGAAATGTTTGTTAATTAATTGTTTGCTAATTCCTAGTGGTCCAATCCTGTTTTTTGTCTTTTCTCTCATTGGTTGTCTCTTTTGAAATCACACCCTTTCAATTTATTATTTCCTATTAGTTTCTTTCTGACTTATGGCCCCTACCTCAGGTTCCAACATGTTCTCCCCTTAGTAGAAGTTAGCACCAAAAGTAAGTGGCCCTGTCTTATAAAAGCTGATTTCTGGAGGTGCCAAACCCCTCCCATCAGAGTGGTGGGGTTGCTTCAGGCTACTGCCAGTTTATTCCCTTTCTGCTTCTGTTTCCCTACTTTGATTCTTCCTTCGAGGATCTGAACTTCTTTGGCATCTCTTCTCCCTCAGAATACTCATTTCTGAATTCTTTTAAAGGAATGACTCTACTTCAGCCCCTTTGATGAACATCCAATTATTTTCTTTGTTGTTTGAGTTTTGTGTGTTATGCTATTTGGTATGCCAATAGATCTTCTTTGTTCTTTTCAATATCATATTCCAATTTTCCCTTTGAGTTCTTATAAGCACAGTATAACCCTCTTTTATTCTGATCAGATCTCTTTGGAATTTGAAAGAGGTTTTCCTTTCTTTAAATAAAATGTCTTCTTTCTTGATATACTTAGAGAACTTGATTTATGGCATTTCTTTTTAAGCTAAAATTGAGTTTTATTTATTTTGGTGTTCTGTGGATTTTCTCAACATGCACTTTCCCACCTTCTTCCAATATTTCTGGACAATTTGTCTATAAGAGTTCTTAGAACAACATATTCAGGCTTTCTTTTATATGATCCTTTACTAAAATTATTATAATCCTTAATATTTTTACACCCTATTTTCAAATTCATCATTATTGTGTTGTAAAGTTCTAAAAAGTGTTCTCACAATCTTGTTTTTAAAATTATTTTCCTATTGTCTTTCCTTCTGCCTCTGAATTTTTGCATTCCAATTCTATAATTTTCTTTTTAAGAAAATCAGCTATTTTGGAGAATTTTTCTTCCTTTTTTTCCTTTTGTTCTTAATTCACTAAGCTCTGGTTAAACTTGTTTATTTCTTTCTTAAGACTTCTAATTTCTGGTCTTATTTCTTTGAGATTTTCTCTTAATCTTTTGATTGCTCCTCACCTTTCTGGATGTTTCTGGCAATAATAATGTTGTTTTGCTTTTGATGTTCTTTATTTTTTAATTTTATTTTTAGTTTATGGAATAATACAAGCATTTCCATAGCATAGTACAATAAAAAAGATGATTGTGTATGAAACTGCAAATCTTTGTACAACTTGCTATTCCTTTCAAATATACAACAAAATTATCATATAAATTTCCTTTTTTCCTTTCTTGCCTCTGCCCCCATTCTAGAGATGGCTGCCATTAGTCACAAATAGGTATATATACATGTAAAATTATTCTATGCACACTTCTATTTATCAGTTCTTTTTGTCATTTCTTTGTGCAAAATCTTTCCCTTCTTCAAATGATTTTGCTTTGCTTTCTTTTGTTTTGATGTACTTGTCACAGGATAATTGGATCATATTTTAAGAAATGGAAGAGACTTCAGAGGTCATCCACTCAAGCATCTTTATTTTATAGGTGAGGAAACTAAGATTTGGAGAGATTATAGAATTTGCCCAAGTTTACACATAAAATAAGTGGCAGAGCAAAAATCTGGATTTAGATTCCTTGACTGTAGATCTAGCCCACAATGCCTCTCCATTTAGATAGTTATTTTTTTAAAAATGTTTTTAATTTTTTTCCTTCTTTCAGTTTTTGGCTATTTTAATTAATCATTCTGCTGCTATGGTGCCTTTGTTGAAACCATGTTTGCTACCAATCCTTTTCATTCAAGAGGCTACTCCTACCTCTTGCTCCCTACTTTTTGTTCTCTTAGACTAGTGGGATTGGGCAAAGTCTGTTTCTGTCAGAGAATGAAGGTGATGAGCTGAGATGCTGTTGCAGGTAGATTCCAACTGACCATAGCATCAAAGCCCATTCTCCAGCTTTTCCAGTTCCACTCTTCTGGGTTCTGATTTTCTGTCTTTAACCTGTTTGCCTCAGTTTCCTCATCTCCGAATTGTTAATTCTAAGGATGGTTCCTTGGGCCTGGTTGTGAAGAATTAAATGGAGACTTTCCCCAGGACAGTGCTAAGAGGGGTGCTCTGAGAATCCCTTACCCTTGGATCTCTCTCTTCTTTACCTTTCTCTCCTTGTACAGGTTGCTTATTTTCTCCTGTGTTCATGTTTTTTCACTTTCCCTCTTCCTACAATTGCTGAATTTTCTGCATTTTGAGCCTCCGGCATTATTTGGTATAATAAGGGGAGAGCTGTCCTTAAGATAATTTTGCTCTGTAATCTATCCAGAATTTCAAATCTAAAATTTTTTTTTAGTTATAGTTCCAATTAGCCTTGTATCACTTAATAGTGTCGACAGGTTCACTAAGGGGTTTGAGGAGAGGTGAATTTCTAAGTTATATCAAATATAAATTATCCAGTGCCATCCAGTTCTAACAAAAAGGAATCCAGCTAGTCATACTTCCTGCTTACGATTACACTCTAATCTTTACTAAAAGAAAATGGTTATGCATTTTGTTATTGTCCAGAAAACCACACCAAGTATGTTTATAGATACGCAGTCAGTGAAGAGTTACTGTGGTCTGGCAAGGATATAGCTACCCTTCTATCCTGCCCAAAGATGGATTTTTGTAAATTAGAGAGAAGGATCTATTTGGGAAAATTAAGCAGATAGATGAGCATAATGAAGAGAGATGGATTGATGCCTAGAAATCTCTGCATTGAAATAAACTCAGGGCATAGCTAGGTGGCACAGTGGATAGAGCACTGGCCCTGGAGTCAGGAGGACCTGATTTCAAATCCAGCCTCAGACACATAACACTCACTAGCTGTGTGACTGTGGGTAAGTCACTTAACCCCAATTGCCTCACTAAAAAAGAAAGAAATAAGTTCAGAATTTTGGGGTAAAACAGGGGGAGGCCCAATCTAAGTGGATCTTCAGGTGTGTTTTGCTTTCCCACACAACATAGCCATGACTGAGGAAGAATAGATCCTTAGATGGCACAGTGGATAGAGCAGGCCTGGTTTCTGGAAAACCCGAGTTCAAATGCAGACTCAGACACTAGCTATGTCACCCTGGGCAAGTCACTTAACATTTGCCTCAGTTTCCTCATCTCTGAAGTGGGGATAAAAATATTATCTACCTTTCAGCATTGCTGTGAGGAGCAAATGAGATAATAATTACAAACAGTAAGAATATACTGCTTCCTATACTGCTTAGACCAGTGCTTGGGCCAAAGTAAACACTGTATAAATGTTAGCTATTGTTAACTTTGTTGTCTTCTGACCAGACACAATCTATTGTAGTACTGGTGACCCAGATTGTTAAAATCACAAACATAGGATCATAGATCTAGAGGTGGAAGCGACCTGAGAGACTATCTAGTCCAACCTCTACATTTTACAGATGAGGAAACTGAGGCACAGAAAGATTTAAGTGCCTTGATGAGTACCACATTGATAGTAAGTAGCAGAGTCAGTATTTGAACCTAGGCCCTCTATCTCCAGTCAGTGCTCCTTTTATTGTATACACTGTCTCTTAAAAAAATTATTCATTATTGATCCATGTTTCATCTTCCATGTGTTTCCAGTCACATTGATGAGGATGGGATCTAGACCTCAGAAAGGAAAAACTTGGGACTTTCCCACATGGCCAAATCTCTGGTGTTCCCCTGAAGCTATAATCCCATCAACTTTCATTGTGGCACCCAATCTCTTATTACCCTTAACCTAGCCTAGCCCTCTCTGTTACCTACCTATGGCCCCAGCCATTTCCCACCCTTAATCCTAGCTAGGCTCCATTCTTTATTGGCCACATGGTCCATGTCCCAGGTGTTCTGTTCACCCCAGCTGACTGGCCACTCCCATCCAGATCCTCCTTAGACCCCTTCTCTAGTCACCCCAAACTACTTGGCCATTCCTAGATCCCTCTCACAATCTTTCTGTATATAAGGTCCATATTATCTCTATTAAGATGCTCAAATTCTTAAAATCTAGCCACTGCTCAGATTCTTATAATCTAGCTGATAGCTCACTAACATTCAGACTCCTTAAAGTTTGCCCAATATGATGGATGTTCTAATAAACCTTGTCTTTGGCTGAAAGAAGACTTGGGTCGAATTCTTTCAGGCAGGACCCGTGTGTTGTGATTTTGGGGTCCCAGCACCCCTGAACCCCTAAACCTCTTCAACATGATGTGATACTACAGGAACCATTATAGCTGAAGCTACCTTTACACTATCCTTCCCATCAAGTATTCTGCTGATCTTTATCCTGTGTCTAGTGCCATATCTGGTACATAGTGCTTAATAAATGTTCCATTTGTCATAGATGTACTATGAATAACAGTTATTCTTAGCAATATGATGATCCAAGACAATTCTGTAGGACTTATGATGAAAGGTGCTGTCCATCTCCAGAGAAAGAAATGGTAGAGCCTGAATGCAGATCAAAGATACATTTTCTTTACTTTATTTTTCTTGTTTTCTTTTTTTTTTTGTCTGTATTTTCTTTCACAGAATGACTTACATGGAAATGTGTTTTGAATGACTATACATGTATAATCTATCTCAAATTGCTTGCCTTCTCAATGAAGGGGGGAAGGGAGGAAGGGAGAGAATTTGAAACTCAAAATTTGGAAAAAAGAATTAAAAAAATTTTTTTTTACATTGGGAAAAATAAAATAATAAGAAAGAAAAGAAATTGACAATCATAGACAAATATGCTATTCCTTACACACAGTGCTTCATTTCCCAGATCTGCGTATTTGTGTTGGCTGGTCCTCATGCCTGCAATGCTCTCTTTCCTCACCTCCTATTTCTAGCTTACCTGGCTTCTTTCAAGTCTCAGCTCAAAAGCAACCTTCTGCAGACCTTTCCTGGTCATCCCAGTTGCTAGTGCCTTCACTTCTCAGATTAATTTCCATCTACTCTGTATATATCTTTTATGTAACTGGTTATTTATATGTTGTCTCCTCTATTAGGATGTGAACTCTTAGAAAGAAGGTACTGCATTTTGTCTTTGTAGTCCTAGAAATTAGCAGAGTGGCTGACACATAGTAAGCACTTTATAAATGTTTGTTGACTGACTGATTGACTTCATCTCTATAAAGTACAGAAAAAGGATTGCGTATGGAATGATGAAGCTTTTAATACAGCTTTTTAAAGTATTATGAAAAAAAATTTTTTTTAGTAATCATTATCTTGGAAACTTAAGTTCAGTCCTTCTTCATAAGGACATTAAGATGTAATCTAAATGAGTCTATTCCTGTTTATTATATTGCTTAAAAAGGTCTGGGAGAATGTTGATGCCTCCCTATTGTCAAGACAAGTGATATGGAAATTGATGTCTCTTTGACCAGGATTGAGTGACCTGGGTCATGTACTAAAAGATCCTCATTTTGATATAGCCCAGAGTTGATTGGCATTCCTTGGGAACACCTACTCTTCAAAGGGCATGTAACCTATACCTCCAAAAATCCCAATTCGAGCCAGTTCTGAACTGGCCCCCTTGGGGGGGCCCAGTTTTAGACTGAACTCCCATGCAATGCATCTCAAGCAAGCTTGAGAGAAATTAAATCGTGGACCACATGCACCCTGATTTCATTTGTCTCTTTCTTAATGCAGACTCTGTCTTCAAATTGGGGTTTGTGGGGTAAATTGGGGTTCACAGTATATATTACACTCTTCTTTGAAGTATAACTGCTTGTAATCTCTTGCTAACATATGAAGTCCTATAATTTTTTGCCCTAAGTTAGCTTCTGTGAGAAATCTTACTGTATAGGTTTTGTAGCACTTCCCCCCACCCCTCCACTGTATTCTGTAAGGATAGTAGTAGATTCTTCCAAATGTCCTTTTCAGGATGATTATTTATACCTGCAGTGGACTGGCTGCCCTATGTGGGATAACAGCTGCTTCCCAAGGTTACTATGTGTGTGTCATCCTTGGGCTAATTATAAGAAACTTCATAGTACAGCCATGCCAAGGTCAATCAGGGCAAAAGACCAATCATAAGCTCAGAAAGGCCTTCTATGAACTCAGCTACATGTGCCATGGCTAATACTCCCCAAACCTTCAAAGCCACATTTGGTTGATAATTTGCTGGTAAATGACCTAAGAAGTGAGATTTTTTTCTCTATAGAGTTGAGATCAACTCAGGCCCAAATCACACTCTGCTAAGAGCTGTCATGTTGTCAAAGACCACCATTACTGAAGATCATTGCTGCCTGTTCTAGATATATATGGGAGCTGCTGAGACAGGAAGACATCACACATCCGGGAGGAACGTTAGAGTGAGAGAAAATTTGGGGTGGATATGATAAAGATCTTCAAGTATTTGAAAGCTTGTTATATGGAAAAGGGATGAAAAACTAGTTTATATAGTGCTTACTATGTGCCAAGCACTATGCTGAGCACTTTACAGTTATTAACTTATTTGATCCTCCCAACAACTCTGGGAGATAGGTGCTATTATCTCCCCCATTTTACAGATGGGGAAACTGAGGCAAACAGAGGTTAAGTGATTTGCTCAGGGTCACCAAGCTAGTAAGTGTCTGAAGTTGAGTCTGAACTCAGGTCTTTCTGACCCTAAGTCCAGTGCTCTATCCACTGTGCCACCTAGCTGCCTAGATTTGATAAGAGGACAGAACCAAAGTCAATGAGTGGCTAAATAGTTACAGAAAAGCAGAATCTCAAGAATTAGAGCTGTCCAAAAGTTACATGAGTTACCTAGGGAGTTACATTTCAGTGATGTACGGGTGGAGGCAGGATGACCACTTGAGAGTATTCCTGTTCAGGTGAAGGTTGGGAGCATTTATTAAACACCTACTATGTGTAAAGGGGAGAGGCGAGAGAGGAGAGAGAAAAGACTAGCGTTGAAGTCAGAAAGATGTAGCTTCAAGTCCTTCCTCTGTCACACACCAATTGTGTGATGCTAGGCAAGTAAATTAATCTTTCGAAGGTTAACTATCAGAAATGAGTTGCCGATATGCATTGATGAAAGAGGGCAGCTAGGTGGCACAGTGGATAAAGCGCCAGGCCTGGAGTCAGAAAGATTCATTTTCCTGAGTTCAAATCTGACCTCAGATACTTACTTACTTAACTGTGTGACCTTATGCATGTCACTTAACCCTGTTTGCCTCAGTTTCCTCATCTGTAAAATGAACGGGGGAAGCAAATGACAAACCGCTCCAGTATCTTTGCCAAGAAAACTCCAAATGTAGTCATAAAGAATTGGACACAACTGAAACAACTGGTGAAAGAAGTTTATAAACCAGAATTTCCCTATCCTAATGAAATAATAGATTTGGATGAAAAAAAAAAATTCAAGGCACTGTTATAGGTGCAGTTTTTACAAAAATAAAAAGGAAAACAGTTCTTGCCTTCAAGAGGAGTTTGCTATGTGCCTTTTGAGTTCCTTCAGATCCTTTGGTTCTGGTTTTGCCACTAACTGATCACTCTACCTGTAACACTTTGGGCCACTAGCTTCACATTTCTTGGATTCAATTTCCACTCTGTCAAATGAGGTGAGATAAGTTGGTCCACTTTTGATCCTAAACACATCCTTTATCATTTTTGGTTAGGAAAGGGCTGCCAGTTAAAGTATTCGACCTTTCACCTGGATTGTGGAATTTTTCTACTAAAATTCCCTGAAGTTTCTTTCATTTGCATGATGCAATTTACTTTCTATGGTAAACTGCCTTGGCTTTGTTTAAAAGCATAAGAGAATGGAGAAATATTTTTCCTAAATGAGGGTTGGATGTAGCCCTAAGCTGGAACTGGACTGTGTCAGTTACTGGGAGGGGAAAGCCTTTTCATATGAGCAGTAGTGTGACTCACTAGGTTTCTTTTGTGAAAGAATTGGTTTCTAAACAGTCAGGGACCCTTTGATCTCACACCACCCTGGAAGAAGCTGAGCTTTGGTGGTAGTGAAATGTGCTCCTTCCCCCAATCAAGAATTCAGAAGCAGACATTGTAATCTCAGAAGAGGTATTTCTTTTGTCTTGTTGCCCTTTCTATGCTGTGTGCCTTGGTCTGCAGTTCTGTGAACTGCTTCCCATCTCAAAAGACTTCTCTGAGTTAAATGAAGGCATCTTTCTTCTGTGTGGGAGGCTTAAACATTTGGTTTTGTAATGAGTTTGCCTTTGCTTCTGAGAATAAAAAGAAAGCAAGAGTTAGAGACCAATCTTCCTAAACAAAAAAAGAAGCCAAAACTTTTTCATAAAAATGAGGGAGACAAGTAGCAACTTTGAAGCTCATTATGATTTAAATTCAAGATAGTATAAAGTGGTGATAATGTGACTACTGAAGCTTGATTAAACTATGAGTAGGACAAAGAAAAGAAATAGAAGTTATTAGCATTGACCAATTAAGATAAATTCCTGTTACAGTGTTATAGTTTGTGAAAGTATTACTGCAGGAATGAATTGTTAAAAGCTACTCAATCTCTCCAAAATAGCATTTTCCCATTGGCAATTCTCTGAAAAGACCCCAAAATGTTAGTATCCCCTCTGTTGATGGAAAAATGTAAAGTCTGTGTCTTGTGTCAGAAACATTCAAGTAAAAGTGGTGACTATTGAGACCAGGTTGCTCAGTATTGGTCAAAAGAATCAAGCAAAAATTTTTCTTTTCTAAAAAGGAACCATTTTTTGTATGGGGTGGGGGTGGGCATGGGGAGGAGGATTATTGGCAGTTTGGTCTAGTAAAGAGGTAAGAAATCTTAGAGGACCAATGTCCTATTGGTTTCATTTACTTGCCCAAACTTAAATAAACTAATTAGTCTTTCTGTGCACAGGGAATCATCATTATCTTCTTCATCTAACATTTCCGCCCCCCCCCCCCCCCCCCCCCCCCCTCTCTCTCTGTTTGTGAAATAGAAACCTTTGCTTAACACCTCATTATGAGAAGAGACCAGATGGACATAGACTTGGGAGTTCATCAATACTGGAAATTCCCTTCTGTGGAATTCCCCCCACCAGTGAAGATGGACAATCGTTGTTTCTTTCATATTCAACTTTTTGTGACTCCATTTGGTGTTTTCTTGGCAAAGATACTGGAGTGGTTCGCCATTTCCTTTTCCTGCTCACTTTATAGATGAGAAACTAAGGCAAACAGGGTTAAGTGACTTCTCCAGGTCATACAGCTAGTAAGTGTCTGAGACCTGATTTGAACTCAGGAAAATGAGTCTTCCTGATTCTAGGCAGCATTCTCTCCACTGCACCACCTAGCTTCAACTGATCTGTAATTTATAGTCTTAGAATTGCCTGAAGCACTAAGAGGCTACGTGAGCAACCGTGCTTACAAAGCTCAGATGCCTTCTAGGAAGAACCTAAGTCTTCCTGACTCCATTTTACCCCATCAGCCATTATTTGTTCATTGTGGGAGGGTAACAGAATTATAGATTTAGATACGGGCTTGTGCTAATATTAACTGTATAATATTGAGGGGTTGTACACTTTGGTCTCAAGTGTTAGAGGAATTTAATATTTAGTTGCATAATTGTCTCACTTAGTTTATGCTCAATATACATACTTCCAGGAAGGGATTTGGGAAAAAAAAAATATGTTTTTGGCCTATGATCCCCTCTCCCCCACCTCCTGTCCTGTCTCTGCTTATGAGATTGGCATTGTGGAGGAGGAAGTGGAGGAAACTGGAGGAGGCTCAGTACAAGCCCTTTAATCCCAGTGGAGGTATCTGTTAGAGAAAGTCTCTTTTCTTGGGACGCAGGATTCATGCTCCTAGTCCTTCTTCTCTACTTATCCTAAATGGAATATTGGGAAGTAGATGTGACTGATAGGGATGGATGGCTGATGGATCAGACCCCTCATAGTTCAAGGTTTATAAGCTAAGGTGACTTGACACAGTGTCATAGGTCAGCCGTGTCAGGCAGAATTCTTGTGAGGAGCTTAGGAAGCAGCACAGATCGTAGGGGCAGAAAATAGATAAAACAAACAGGTTTAATCATCACATACTCACTACTGGAAATAGGTAGGGAAAGGGATGCTACTCAGATTTTGAAAAAAAATATTAAAAAAAAAATAAGCATCTATCCCCCAACTGTATGGCTATAGTAGTGTGGTCTGTTGCAGAATATAATTTACAAAAGCTTGCTTATTCCTTCCTCAATTATTCATTAATAATGCCTGACATACATAGGTAGATTATTCTCATAAAGATGGAAAAATAAGCATCTGAATTAATAATTATAAATATTCTCTTAATTTTTCAATAATAATCATGATGTCTGTAGCTTCTCTTCTTGCCCCTAAGCATTTGATAACTCTCACTTTTTCAGATATCTTAAGAATTTATCTTTCAATCCCATCAAAATTGTTACCTCTAGCATGGGAAGTCCTCCATATGTATGTGGTTGGGTCTGTTGTTACTATTTTTGTTTTCTTTATTGTCCTTTCTCCTCACTCATGCAGTACTCCAGGAACTGGGTCGTTAGAGCTCAAAGATCCACCGTCATCATTAGAGAAAAGAGAGAAATTTTGACATATCTTTTCCTTTTTTGTCTGTGTTGTCTTCCTTCTAGATCCATCCTTAAATGCTCTAATGATGACCTAATTGAGGGGTGGGGAGCTTGCAGCCTCAAGGCCACATGTGGTGTTCTAGGTCCTTGGGTGCAGCGTTTTGACTGAGTCCAAGTTTTACGGAACAAATCCTTTTATTAGGGGGATTTGTTCTGTGAACTTTGGATTCAGTCAAAGGGCTGCACTTGATGACCTAGAGGGCCACATGTGGTCTTGAGGCTACAGGTTCCCCATCCCTGACTAACTTAATTGGGTCTCCTGCCAAATTTTTTTTTTTGGCATAAACTTGCTTCCCGCCCCTCCCCCCACTCGACTTCTCACTGCTTTATGGATTTTTGGTGCAAACTTGCTTTCCCCCTTCACTACTTCTCACTATTTTATGAAGTTGTTTTGTTCATAATTTTCATAAATCATAAGATCACACAGAGTTAGAAGAGGCCTCAGAGGCCGTCTCGTCCAACTCCCTCTCTTGACAGATGAAGAAACTGAGACCCAGAGAAGTTAAGCAACTTGCCCGAGATAATTAGAAGAGGCTCTAGATCTAGGTATAAACCATACTTCAGTTTGCTTCATAAATTTTCCTCAGATTTCTGCTCTTGGGTGGGTGTAATGAATCAGAGTTCAAGAAAAGCTGTTGAGACCCCTCTTCTGGGTCAGGCTGCCCTCAGGGTAAGCGCAGGCTGTGTAAGTCCAAGGCAATCGAATCCCTTTTCTGTGGGATAGCCCACCACGTGGGACATCTTTTCACTTTTTCCACAAGAATAACACTGAGGAATTCTATTAAGTGATTATAAAAGTCCAGGTCAACTGTTCCTACAACATTACCCCAATCTGTGAATTTAGTAGTTAAAAAAAAAAAAAGAAATAGAATCATAGATTTAGCATTCACCTGAGCTATCTCTACCATGCAAAAACTGAGACCAAGGGAACCTAAAAGACTTGTCCAAGGCTGTCTTTTGCTTGCTGTTGGAGTTACAAATAATAACTCACATTTACACAGCACTTTAAGTTTCGCAAAGCTCTTTTCTCACAATAGCGCAGCAATCCCATGAAAAGGTAGCACAAATGGAGTATGATTATCACCATTTTAGAGAAGAGGAAGCTGAGGGTCTGACAGATGACCAAATAGCTAAAAAATATCTGAGAAGTGATGTAAACCAAGGTGGCCAGTCATCTTTCCATGCTGCACAAGACAACTGCTGGTGGAGATACCCTATGGATGGGAAATAAGAGGAAACTTAACCGATACTATGCATAGAGGCAGTGCTAGATTAATTGTTCATATTGCTTTATCTACCACAAATATCGTGCGTGTGTGTGTGTGTGCGTGTGTGTGTGCACACATGATTAATAGCAACATGGGACATCATCCCGATTGACACAAGCATTGTACACACTCTTACTCCTACCCCAAGAAACACAAGCAAACCATAGTGATGACACAAGGGGAGGTGACTCAAGGTCAAAATATCACCAGCATTGCAACCTTGTGTTTTCCAGTCTTTTTTGATCTCTCTATGACAAGCCCTTCCCTTCTTCATATTGCTCATGACAAATGATGCCCTGTTTGTCCATTCTCCAATACTTCTTGGGATCTGTGAACTCATTCATGTATGTACTCCCCTCCTTGCCCTCTCATCCTACAGAATTCCTGTCTATCAGAATCCATCCAGAATGCTGCAGATCTTCTTCCATATCTTTTTCTCTGTTGGATATTATTAATGGAACACTCTGACTTGTCTATCTCTTATCATTCCTTCGTCGTTTCCCATATGTGCAGACCACCACCTCCTTTTCTGATAAGACGTTAACTTAGAATATCTATTTTTTTTAGAATATCTTTTGATATTATGTGATTCATCTACTTATTCCTTCTAATAATGGTTGGTTTCTGGCCTAGTAAGTTACTCATATGCAAGTGGCATTTCTACTTCCTGTTATTCTTCACTTTTCCCTTGTAAAGGTTGGTGCTGATGAGGGGAATGTAATCATAGTCATAAGGGTGGAACATCTTTGCAACTCCTAGCATTCCAGCATCTTGACAGTAAAGACCAAATTCCTTAGGTTGGCATTCAAGGTTTTCTACAATCTGACTCTAACCTACCCACCCATCTTTATCTCACTCTCTTCTTCTTCCTCTTTATGCTCTCTGGCTAAATTGGACCTCTCCAAGCCTCGTTTTTAAAATGTAGATAATATCTAGAGTTCCTCAGAGGACTGAAAGGAGGATAAAATGAAAGAGTTTTTCTAAAGCACAGCTCTGATCAAGCCACTCTACTGCTTTGCATTTTCCTGTTCGTCCTTTCTTTATCCATGCTATGTACCTTATGCTCATGCCTTTCTCTATGCCTTCCCCTAAGGTGGCACAGTGGGTAGAGCCCTGGGCCTGGAATCAGGAACACTTGAGTTCAAATTTGGCTTCAGGCACTTACTAGCTCTGTGACCCTGGGCAAGTCACTAAACCTGCTTACCTCAGTTCCTTCAACTGTGAAATAGGTTTAATAATAACACCTATCTCCTAAGGTTCTTGTGAAGATCAAATGAGATAGTATTATTAAAAACACTCAGTGTAGAGTCTGGCACATAGTAGGTGCTTTCTAAATGTGTTTTCTTCCCTATCTCTTGTTTACACTTTATCTGTATTGTTGTTGTTGTTCAGTTATGTCTGACTCTTCATGACTTCATATGGGGTTTTTCTGGCAAAGATACTGGAGTGGTTTGCCTTTCCTTCTCCAGCTCATTTTAAAGATGAGGAAAATGATGCAAACAGGGTGAAGTGACTTGCCCAGAGTCACACAGTTAGTAAGTGTCTGAGGCCAAGTTTGAACTCAGATCTTCCTGACTCTAAGCCCAGCACTGTATCGATTGTACCACCTTGCTGTCCCACACTTTACCTGTACTTCAAGCTAATAATAGACATTTGTATAGCTAATAACAGACATTTGCATAGTAATTTAAAATTTACATAGTAATTTAAATTTTACAGAGCATTTGGCATACATCATTTCACTGATTCCTCATAACAACTCTATGAGGTGAGTCCTCCAGTTATTATTTGTAATGTCCTTTTAAGATATGAGCCTGCGAAATGGCAGATAACCTGCCCATGAGCAAACTGCAAGGACGTATCAGAGGTGGCATCTTCTGACTCTAAGTTCAATACTCTTTGTATTTTCTCATAATACCATGTCCAAGGTATCATCTGCCAGTCTGAACATAGTGTCTTTTTTTCTGGGGAAGGAGGAAGCAAGTTTGTTATATGACATATCTATTGCTAAATTTCATTGATGTGCTATGTGTTTGTAAGTAAAATTTGAATGTCTGCTGTATAATAATTATTTGCTCTATCTTGGTATATGCAAAGTTCTATCGATGCTACCTCTCTAACCATCTAGAGGTCCACAGCATTTCTTCCTCATCAATGGAAAGCAGCCAAGGAGAGGGAGACAGTTCTATTTGTTCATTCGAGCATTTTGTATGCACTATCAGTTCCAGCTCAGTGGCTGGTTAAAAGACTTTTCATCACCCTACAACAGGCCAACAGGAAGCAGTCACATGCTCTGAATTGAGGAAAGGGTCTCTCATTATAATACACATGCCTGAAAGCAAGCCCACCAAACCTCCCTGTGGGTTGATACTAGGCAGAACATGCTGTAAGCACTGGGTCTTACTGGCTAACCCTACGTCACTTGTGTACGTGTTGTTTCTCCCAGTAGAGTATGAGCTGATTGGAGAAAGGGATTCTTTCATTTTTGTCTTTGTATCCCCAACATCTAGCACATAGAACATAGTAGGCACTTACTTAATTGATTGATTGATCAATTGTTTTAAAACCAGGACACTATTCTGAGATACTTCAGGAATTATCATAGAGTACTCTCAGCTACCCACTTGGCTCTGGCTCTGACGCATTCCTGATACTCTTGGCTAATAATAATAATAATAATAATTCCCTCATTTCGTATCATAGCACTGTGTTTGCACTTGTCATCTGCAAATTTTCATTATGTACTTATATTCTAAGTGTGGTCTTGCTATTGTGTATTTTCATATGAATCATATTCTAATTTGTATTATTTTATTTTTTCATGTTTTATCTCTCCTACTAGATTGTAAGCTCCTTAATGGTGTTGTCTTTTTCTTATTTACTTTTATAGCTCCTCAAGCATATAACATGGCACACTGAGCATAGTAGGCACTTATTGAGAGCGTGAATGAATGAAGAAAGAAAGCAGCCAGCCAAGAAAACATGAAAATCTTTGTTAAGAAATATGTGGAAATTTGAATGTCATCAAAGCTTATACTGCAATAAGTAAATGAGCAACAAGGTGGGTACAGATTCCAGACAGCATAGGACTTTAAATTCTACTCTCTCTTTGGCCCCTGCCACTCCCCATCACCTCTCGTGTGCTTCACTCTTCTTTTATCCCATCTTCTATTTTGAGGTCTTGCAATTAAGGTACATTCTCAAGAAAATTGGTTATCACAGTTTTCTCACTTAAAAATTTATTTTAAAAATTTAAATTATTTAAAAATTTAAAATTAAATTTAAAAATTATTTATTTTACTTTTAATTTATGAAATAAAATAAGCATTTCCATAGCATAGTAGCATTAAAAAATGATTGCGTATGAAATTGCAAATGTATTTTGTACAACTTAGTATTCTTTTAAAATATATCATAAAGTTATTATGTAACTTACTTTTTAAAAAAAATTGATCTAAACATTTTGGAGAACAATCTGGAATTATGCCCAAGGAGTTATTAAACTGCCTATATCCTTTGACCCAGCAACACCACCACTAGGTCTATTTCCAAAGATTATTAGAGAAAAAGGAAAAGAACCAGTATAGCCATTTTCTTATCCTGGGATTATATTATTTTTGTCTTTGTATATCATCAGAGCCTAGAATACTGCTTGGCATATAGTAAGCATTTAATGATCTCTCTGTCATTATTCTATTGTTCTGGTTGTTGTTCTTGGTTGCCTCATTTGTTTCTTTTTTTTTTTTTGGTATATCTATAATCTGTGGTATTTGAAAAGCAAATAATTTCTTCAGGTCTAGTTTCATTCTAGAAATGTTTTGACTGTCTCTATTTTGTTGAATATCCATCTATTTTCATTAATTGTTAGGGTCAAGTTTGCGGGGTAGTAGGTCATCTTGAATTGCATCTTGAGCTCCTATATATTTCAGAACACATTATTCTATTCCATCTTGTAATTTCTGGTCATGCAGAATAGTTGTATTATTCGAATTTTCTTTCTTTATATTTGGAATCTACAGGGTCTTCTAATTCATCAGATACTGATTCATTTTCCATGTCTTGCAATATTCATTCAATGATATCTGGACTCTTACTTGATCTGGAGGCCATTTTTCCTTTTGTTATTAATATTATCCCTGTTGATTTATCTAACTTCGCTCAAGGTCTTTAATTGAGAGTTCTTCCTCCTGAGATCTTTGGTAATTTCATTTTTTTCCCTTATATTCCTCTGTAGTTCATTTTCTGACTCCTTCCTTTGATTATGGTTTCCCTGGGGGCTGGATTACAAAGCTTTCTCAGCTTTCTCTCACATTGGACAAGTCACACTTTGCCAGTCTTGGTTTCTGCCCCAAGTGACATCTGAGGGAAAAAGATATGGCCCAAGATGGATGCTGAGCTCTTTCCCTCAGGCTTAGTAGAGTGCTGCACAGACCCACTCAAGTATATCCTTCTCCAGTTATCTTCGTCCCTCAGTTCTCTGCCTAAGCTCTGTTGTGGCACAGAGTACTGCTGTGTTGCTGTCCCAACCAGCATAAGTTTATGTCTTTTGGATTTCCCTGGCACTGGGAGGAGAAGTGGGTAGAGAGTTGAATTCTATTGCAATCCCAGTGGTCTGGGCTTGTACAATTCTGCAGTTGGGAGTATGGTAAGTGGAAGGGTAGAGGGTATAGAGTCAGCCAGTTAGAGACTAGTGATTAACCTCTGTTCTTAGTTTATTGAATTGCTACCTTATTTGGGATCTTGGTGTTCTAGATTAGTTGTGTAGACTTGAAATTCTTTGGTCTCTTACACGTAATTCTTATTCTGGAGAGGTTTAAAAGGTCATGAGGATCAGAGAAAATGTCTAATCCTCCAGCTTGTTGGTTATGTGATGAATGAATGAATGACTAAAAAAGCACTTATTAAACATTTACTAGAAGCCAAACACTGCACTAAGTGCTGTGGATACAAATGCTCTCAAAGAGCTCACATTGTTATTGGGAGAGACAACACATAGAGGATGCTTTAGCTATAGGGCTAATGGAATCACCAGTTGTCTTTATGGATAAGCAACAGAGTAAAAGTCAAGGTCCTGGAATCCTTAGGATACAGCTGAAGAGGGGCAGCTAGGTGGCACAGTGGAGAACACTGGCCTTGAAGTCAGGAGGACCTGAGTTCAAATCCAGCCTCAGACCAAACACTTGACACGTACTAGCTGTGTGACCCTGGGCAAGTCACTTAACCCCAATTGCCTAAAAAAAAAAAAAAAGGATACAGCTGCAGGAATGATAGTGAAACCAGGTGGTTTAACATCAAAAGTTTAGCATGAGGACAGATGACAATTCTTGGGGAAAGGCCTGAACCCATGACTATTGGGAAGGAGAAAGTGAATCTAATGTTAGAGTAGAATAGTTACTCTTAGATCCTTCTTGCAGGTATGGAAAGAGGACTTCATTTATATGCTAGACCAAGAAGTCAGAGCTTCCAATCTTTGCCATTATTGTGGGATTGAATAGAAATGGTCTCAGTGGAGATTGCTGTGAATACTGACACATAGCACCTATGCTATGAGTTTTGAATTAGATGTGTCTTATACTTGATATGCTGGGACTTGGGAGGAATAAAATGGGGAGTAGACTAGAATTTTGGGGGTATATTTGTTGAAGAAATCTATGTGAAGGTTTGCTAAGAGTATGGTTAATTAACTCAGTGTTCTTGATTCACCTTGCTAACTTGTTTTCATTAAATTTTCATTACTGATGATTATGTGTCAAATTTAGCTTGCTTCTAAAGAGAATTTACTGGAAGGGGGTTTTATTTAGTGACTGAAACACCTGATAAACTCAAAATAGTACCCAAGAAGTATTGAGGGGTCCTATGGTCACATGGAAGGCTAACGGGGACCATGCTATATTGTTTTTACACATATGCTATATAGGCCAAGGTGGTAATACAGTGTAGCACAGACTAAGGTATCATGAACTTCAGTATGTAAAGGGAATGCTGTGTACATAGAAACAGGTATGTCCTGGAAGGATCTCTTCTACCAGCTTGTGAGAACTGATAGTTAAATTTCCGAAGTGAGCCTTTACACCTCAGATATCGGCAAATACTACAAATTAGGAGTTAATTTATTTATTTGTTGATTGTTTAGACTTTAAAAAGTGGTGGAAAAAATGTTAATAGTTCGGATTAAAGTATATCATGTGTGCATTTTTTCCCCTGGGGAGCTGGTTGTTAAATATTTACCTGCACAACCTGGTGTAGGACTGTGCAATGTTAGAATTCAAAGGGATTTTAGAGGTGGTTTTGTTCAATGACCTCAATAGGGATAGAGAATCTGAGACTCAGAAAGATGAACTGATTTATCCAAAATCACACAACTAGGACTATTCCCACTAGAAAAATAAAAATTGGGGAGGGAGAGAAAACTTTAGAGAGTGAAGAGCTCTTGGGTGAACACTAATCCTTGCTTTCTAATAAAGGCTATGAATTGCTTCTGATATGCTGGGACTTGGGAGGAATTAAATGGGGAGTGGACTAGAACTCTTGGGAGATATTTGTTGAACAAATCTATGTGAGTGGGTGCTAAGAGGATGGTTGACTAACTCATTGTCCTTGGTTTGCCTTGCTACCCTGTTTTCATTAAATTCCCATAACTGCTGATTTCATGTGTCACTAAGACTTTAAACTAGAAGAGAAAATGCAAGAGTCCTTATATCTTCTGATGTCCACATATTCTTAGGAATTTCACTTTGCCTTTTATCCAGTTACTTAAGTGAACAAATACTCTACCCTTGCAGATTGAATCTTGCTGCCCCATAAAACACGAAGTAGAAGCCTAGAACATTCTAGCTTTGAAACTGAGATTCAGAACAAGGAAGAGAGTGTGTGTACTCTAGGGCTTACAAACTTTGGATATTATACCCCCTGTGTATTATCATTCATCCGAGGCTTTTAGTCTTCACTGTATTACACATGACTTGGTTTACTTTCAAACTCCAAAGAATCCATGATTGCATTACCGTGTTGCCACTGTTTTTACCACCCATATTTCTTGCCTCTACATTACTTGTTGGTGCCCTTTGTAAGACATTTTTCCCTAGTGCTTTTCCAAAGGTCCTATTGGGATTGCTTATGCTATGAGCTCACATATAGCCTTCTGGGAGCTGTAGGTACCTTCAGTGATGCTCCTCACAACTCATTCATACCTATCCATTCTGTTTAACATTTGTCCATATTCCCTCAATTTTCCTTTGGGGGTGGTCCACTAAACAGGCTGGAGCACTTACTCTAATTTTCTTGACATTGTATGGCTATCAGTTGTACATGGGTTGTCCATGAGTTTAGTTGAGATGACTTATTGAAAAATAAATTACTATAGGTCATAGGAAGCAGAAATCCTGACATTAAAAACATGAATTTGTAAAAAGTGACATTAAAAATGTCCTTTGCTGTCCATCGCTTCTCATTTCATATTGAGCACTAGACAGCCACTTATTTTGCCCACCTTCATTTCTCCCTTCTGGGATATTTGCTAAAACACCCACATATCTGTAAAATACAGAAGCAATTTTTTTTTCCTGTTCCTTTCCTTACCCTCCATCTCCATTATGATCCTCAGTAATTCCTAATCCTCAATATTAACTTTTGTAAACATTAGTATAGACTACGCCAAAATAAAACAAAATAAATGTGGGATTCCTCAATTTCCTTCTTTCTGAAATGGGCATCATTCAATTCAAACCAGCGCTCTAAATCTGAAACAAGTACCTACTATGTATAAATTGAGGAATTGTGCTGGCTCCTTTTCATCTTAAAGCCATATTATCTAAAATGTAATTTGAGCTTTTGGGTAGCAAGCTATGAACTTACTGACATCAATCACTCTTCCCCTGTGTTTCCACTGCTTTTACAGTGAGAGGTTTTATAAACTGCCTCAAGGTAGCTGTAGCTACAATAATCCCTTGTAGTTCAGCTGCCTGCTCCGTGAACAAATATGCTTTTGGAAAACCTGCCCTCCACTTGAGCGCTAGCTTCTGGCTTATAGAGAACACAGTCTTGCGCAAAGACTTCTAACAAAACATGTTGGACTAACCATTATAGAATCTGTCAAAGGTGACTGGCAGGTGTGACAAACGACAGTCTCCCCAAAGCAGCATGAAATGCCTTATGCTGCCAAGTCATTGACTTCATTTCAGATATTGACGAGCAACTTACTGAATGGGCTTTTGATAAGCTCTGTCCTCTGTTGGCCTGCCCCAGAACACCAGCAGCTTTGTAAGTGAACCTTCAGAATGTTAGCATGGACACCTGCAATGCCTTTCAAGCACTGGTATTTCCTGATCACCTCCTGGAGCAGTCTTGGCCACTTCCTCTAATGAACAGAAAGTGGATTATAAGCAGGAGACATGAACCCTGAAGTCACTACTTCTCAGAAGCTGAGTCAGTGCTTAAGGCATGTGCAAAACCAAAACTCTCTGACTTAACAGCATGGCCAAATAGAAAGAACACTGCATTAGAATCCCAAGACCTGGGTTTGAGTACTGGCTATGTGGTATGGGCTTGTCACTCATCTCTCTAAGTTTCCTTATCTATAAACTGGTGATAATATTACTTGCCCTTCCTGTTTCTTGGGAGATGTGGTGGAAAATAAATATTAAAGCATTATCTAAATGTATTATTGTGCAGTATTATTATTGTGCAACACATATGTGCAGAAATCCTTTTTTGACTCATGCATGCATTCTCTAACATTGATCATACAAGCATTCATGTATGTTGTAGTCAAAAGAACATTGGACTAGAAGTCAGAAGACTCAGTTCTACTGTAGGAAAATTAGCTAACCTTAATAAACCTCATTTTCCTCATCTGTTAAATGGGAATAATGATGCTTCCCCTGCCTATTGCAAGGAGCTGTTGCAAGGATAAAGCAAAGAATGTGTAAATGTTTTGGAAAATGTAAAGCATGATATAAAGTGTGCTGTTATTATTATTACATGTTATAATATAATATTATTATTGTTATAGGTATTGTTATTATTACACATTTGTAGAATTGTATGCAAAAAAATGAAATTTATAGAAGTTCTTTTCTCATGCCTTGTAGTGATATGGGAGTGACCCTGGGTTTTCAAGGGTGATCCTAGTGGAGTGTAAGCTCTGGCTACTTCTACCAAGCTAGAGAGGCTCTGAGTGTCAGCTTGTGTCTGTTGTCCAAGGACTAACCTCTTTACCAGAAAGTTGGCTACTAAGTGGCTAATAAATGCTCGTCAACTTGAATTGCGTTGACAAATCTTTTACCCATTGCCAAATGGATTCATGGAATAGAAAGTATAATATAGTGGTATCATTGGAAAAGTAGTGGATTTTTATTCAGAGGATGTGGGTCCAAGTTCTGCTTCTGTGTTTTACTGTGTGACAAATCATATTGACTCTTTGGAACTTAGTTTCCTCATCTCTAATGAGGACCTTGGACAAGATGATCTTTAAAATATCCTATTCATCTCCCTCCTGCCAGAACTTTGGTCTCTGTCCCTGGCACCTGGGGTCTGATAGGTGAACTCTTGCCTTGTCTTGACTCAGCCTAGGCCCCTATATCATTTCCTAACCGTTCCCAAACTACATTCTCCTGGATAGTGCTGTAAAGAGTTCTTTGACCTTCTCCCCTCTGAGGCCCTGTGTGGCCCTGTGAGTACAAGCCTGGGTTCTTTGTTTTCCTCATTATTTGTTCTTTTGTTTTAGATGAAAGGTTCCAGTGTCCAAGAGTGACAAGGACTAGGACAAGGACTCATCTGACAGCAATGCCACCTTCAGACATTAACTTGGTAACATTTGTATAACAAATGCTTTGTAGGAACTGAGCTAGGTTTTGAGTTTACTCCTTCAGAAACCAAGATGGTATATGGAGAGTATGCACCTGAGATACTAGGGGGCAAATGTTTCTACTTTGTTCTTGCTATATCTTTGAAGTAAATATCTCTTTTTAAAAGATACTCAATGTTAAGTGGATAACTAGAACTAAGTTGTTAGTCACTGGCCCCTAACAATGGTGTTGGAGGGAACACAGGTAGTGGGGGCTTGAGGTGATGGTAAAAGAGAAGAAATACCCACAAACCTCTCTGGGTATCTAGAACCTTGAGGGGCAGATGTAGCAATCTGACTCTGGTAGAAAGGGCCAGAGTTTCCTCCTACCACTTAATACAGATACACTAAAAGGCATAGAACCTAAATACTTAAAGGAAAAGGTAGTCGAATGACAGGGAGAAATAGACATCAAAACTGCAATAGTTAGGAACCTCAATGCCTCCCTTTTAGTTGAGAGAAATGATAGTTTTCTCTTTTGTTAATAATCAATTATTGATTTGGGACCAGGAATTTTTTCAGAAGCCTGTAGGTTGTTCAGTGTCTGGAGGGCATTGTTGATGGATGAGATCACTCAAATCTCCTGAGTACATGCCTTTTGATCCTGGGTGGAAGTTGTTGCTCCACCCAACTTAATCTAAGGTGAATCCTGGTCCCTTGTGTTCTGCTCAAGCTTGAGCTGGGGAGGGGGGGATCCTTTGTCTAGGTTGACTGAGACTGGAGGTGGCCCCTCATTATAATGGGTCCCGTTCTCATTATGATATTCATTCTTTGCATTAATCGTTAACCAATCAGAGTTGATTGCCACTCTCAGGACTACCCACTCTTCCAAGAGTATATAAGCACTAAGTGGGTCCCATGAGGGATCTTTGGCACTAGAGAGTACCACTGACCCCTTCTATTAATTATTGCTAGTATGATTAATAAAATGATTAATTACTCAGAAACTATGTGTCTTGAACTTTTTATACACCACATAGACAAACATAACAAAAATACAAACAAGAAAGAATATAAAGACCTTAATGAAATTTTATAAAAGTTAAATATAACCAATCTTGAGATTACTGAATGGGGTTGCAAACAAAATGTTCTAACCCTGATATCTTTATCTGGTGAGAAGATAAGACATTAAACTAGCTGAAAAAAGTCCTTCATCAAGTTGGAAAAAGTTGCTGGATGAGATGAAGTGGTTCTATACAGGAAGTGTATTGGGATTGGTTGAGGAGACTAACTAGCCTTGTGGGGTTTGGATAAAATAACAAGACAATTCAGGACCTAGCAGCATTCCCGTGATGAGCTAGACCAGTGGTGAAAGTAATTCAAGTTAAGACCTTGAGAAGAAATTATTTTTGGGGTGACAGGGAGTGTCTGTCTCCTTCCCTCCTTGATCAAAGAATCTTATAAATTTCAAAAAATGTGTCTCCAAGGCACACACATTTCATGTCATCATGACTTTCTCAGAAAGAGTTTCTTTAGACTTTTCCATATGAAGAGATGCTATCTGTGCATGTTTCAGATCTCCATTACAGAATATGACTATTGTGTTATAGCCTATTGTGCTTTTAAGCCTAGTGCAATAAAGAGGCAGCTAGGTGGCTCAGGTGATAGAGCGCTAGGCCTGGAATCAGGAAGACCTGAATTCAAATCCTGCCTCAGACATTCTCTAGGTGGGTGAAGCTGGACAAATCACTCAATCTCTATTTGTTTCACTTGCCTCATCTATAAAATAGGAATAAAATAACATCTACTTCCCATGGTTGTTGTGAGAATCAAGCGAGATAGTATTTGTAAAGCACTTATTCATCCTTAAATCACTATATAAGTGGTAGCTATATAAATGATAGCTATTATCATTAATGTAGTTTCCTTGTCTATCTCTTTTAACCATGTATGAGATCATGATTTACCCTTGATTTTTGAGTTTTTCTGAAGCATAACACATTATGCTCTAGCCCCTCACTTTTAAAAAACTCTTTGTGAATCTTTATGTTTTAAATATGTTTCTTGTAAACATGCTATTGTTAGATTCTGCTTCCTAATCCATCCTTCTTCTCTTTTATGTGTCCCATTCATCATGATCATGGTTATGATTGCTAATAGTGTATTCCTTCCATCCTAGCCTACTTTTTTTTGTTTCTTCCCTATTGCCCTCTTTACAAAGAAGGAGGTAGAGAAAGAGAAGGAATATGATCAATACTAGTAATCAAGTATTTCCCCACCATTCTATTGCCCCTCCTCTTTTCATTTCTTCTTAGACATTATTTCCTTGAAATCTTCCCTAACAATATGCTGTCTGAAATTGAAGTTAATTTTTCTTTTGACTATTCATTCTCCATGATAAAAAAGATCCTAGACAACATCTTTCAAGAAATTATCAAGGAAAACTGCCTTAAGGTCCTAGAAACAGAGGGTAGAATAGTCATTGAAAGAATCCCCTGATCACTTCCTGAAAGAGATAAAAAAAAATGAAGACTCTAAGGAATATTGTAACCAAATTCCAGAATTATCAGGTCAAGGAGAAAATACTACAAGCAGCCAGAAAGAAACAATTTAAATATATTGGAACCACAGTCAGGATTATGCAAGACCTACCAGTTTCTACATTAAAGGATTGGAGGGCTTGGAATATGATATTCTGTAAGGCAAAGGAACTTGGATTACAACCAAGAATCAACTATCCAGCAAAATTAAACATAATCTTTCAGGGGAGGAGATGGATATTCAATGGAGTAGGGAACTTCTAAACTTTCCTGATGAAAAAACCAGAGCTGAACAGAAAACGTGATCTTCAAATACAAGACTCAAGAGAATTTTTAAAAGGTAAACAGGAAAGAAAAAAAATCATGTTATTCAATAAGATTAAATTGTTTATATCCCAACATGGGAAGATGATACTTGTGACTCTTGAAAACTGTATCTGTATTATGACATTTAGAAAGGATATACATAGACAGAAGTTGTGGGTTTAAGTTAATTTTGATGGGATGATAAAAAAATTAATTAATTAAGGGGTGAAAAAAAGAATTGTACTGGGAGAAGAGGAAAGGAGGAAGCAGAAAAAGGTAAATTAAATCACAAGAAGAGGTGCAAAGATCTATTACAGTAGAGGGAAAAAAGGGAGGGAGGAGAGCATTACTTGAACCTTATCATCAGCAAAGATAAATCTCATCAAATTTGGCTCAAAGAGGGAATAACTTACAGAATCAGTTGGGTATAGAAATCTATCTTACCCTATATGAAATAAGAGGGGAAAGGAGAAAGAAAAGGGAGGGGGTGGATAGAAGGGAGGGCAGATTGAGGGAGGAGGTGGTCAGAAGCAAAACACTAGTGAGGAGGGAAAGGGAGAAAGGTATAAACGGGAGGGAAAACAGGATGGAGAGAAAGACATAGTAATCATAAATGTGAATGTGAATGGGATGAACTATCACATAAATGGAAGTGGACAGCAGAGGATTAGAAACCATAACTCTACAATATATTGTTTACAAGAAACACATTTGAAAAAGAGGGATATACGTGGAGCAAAGGTAAAAGACTGGAGTAGAATCTATCATGCTTTAGCTGAAGTGTAAAAAAAAAAAAAAGCGGGGGTAGCAATCCTGATCTCAGACAAAGTAAAAGCAAAAATTAATCTAATTAAAAGAGATAAGGAAGGAAACTACATCCTACTAAAAGGCACCATAGACAATGAAGTAATATCATTACTAAACATATATGCACCAACTGGTATAGTGTCCAAATTCTTAGAGGAGAAGTTAAGGGAAGGAAGAAATAGATAGCAAAATTATACCAGTGGGGGACCTCAACACCCCCTCTCAAAACTAGATTAAATTTAACCACAAAATAAACAAGAAAGAAGTTAAGGAGGTGAATAGAATTTTAGAGAAGTAAGATATGGTAGACCTCTGGAGAAAATTGAATGGGGAAAAAATGAATATACCTTTTTCTCAGTGGTACATGGCACCTACACAAAAATTGACCATGTACTAGGGCATAAAAACCTCATAATCCAATGCAGAAAGGCAGAAATATTAAATGCACCCTTTTCAGATCATGATGCAATAAAAATTACATGTAATTAAGGGCTATGGAAAGAGGGACTAAAAATTAATTGGAAACTAAATAATCTAATCCTAAAGAATGAGTGGGTCAAACAACAAATCATAGAAACAAGCAATAACTTCATCCAAGAGAATGACAATAATGAGATAGCACACCAAAATTTATGGGATGCAGCTAAAGCAGTTCTTAAGGGAAATTTTATGTCTCTAAATGCTTACATGAATAAAATAGAGAAAGAGGAGATCAATGAATTGGGCATGCAACTAAAACACATAGAAAAAGAACAAATTAAAAATCCCTAGTTAAACACCAAACAAGAAATTCTGAAAATCAAAGGGGAGATTAATAAAATTGAAATTAAGAAAACTATTGAATTAAAAAATAAAACTAAGAGCTGATTTTATGAAAAAAAAACAATAAAATAAATAAATCTTTGGTTGATTTGATTAAAAAAGAGAAAGAATAAAACCAAATTACCAGGATCAAAAATGAAAAGGATGAATTCACCACCAATGAAGGGGAAATTAAAACAATAATTAGGAGCTATTTTGCCCACTTGTATGGCAATAAATCTGACAATCTAAGTTAAATGGATGGATATTTACAAAAATATAAATTGCCCAGATTAACAGAAGAAGAAATAAAATGCTTAAATAACTCTAATTCAGAAAAAGAAATTGAAAAAAAAAAGAAATTGAACAAGCCATCAATGAACTCCTTAAGAAAAACTCTCCAGGACCAGATGGATTTACAAATGAATTCTAGCAAACATTTAAAGAACAATTAATTCTAATACTACACAAACAATTTGGAAAAATGGGTGATTTTTTTTGATGCAAATATACAAATATAGTGCTGATACCTAAACCAGGAAGAGTCAAAACAGAGAAAAAATTATAGACCAATTTCCCCAATGAATATAGATGCAAAAATTTTATTTTTTGATTAATTAATCAATTTACTTTCAGTTTTCACCATTCACTTTTATAAGATTTTGAATTCTAAATTTTCCCTACCCCTCCCCTTTTCCCTCCCCCCTCCCCTTTTCCCTCCCCAAAATGGTATGGAATCTGATATAGGCCATATATGTATAATCATATTAAACATATTTCCATCTTAGTTATGTGAAAGAAGAATCAGAACAAAAGGGAATAACCACGAGAAAGAAAAAACAAACAAACAAAGAAACAAACAAAAAAAGAGAAAATAGTAAGCTTCGATCTGCATTCAGGCTCCATAGTTCTTTCTCTGGATGTGAACAGCATTTTCCATCATGAGTATTTTGTAACTGTCTTAGATCATTACATTGCTGAGAAGAGTTAAGTCTATCAAAGTTGGTCATCACGCAGTGTTGCTGTTACTATATACAATGTTCTCCTGGTTTAGCTCATTTCACTCTGCATCAGTTCATGTAAGTCTTCCCAGGTTTTTCTGAAATCTGCTTGCTCATGATTTCTGAAAGTGCAATGGTATTCCATTACATTCATATGCCACAACTTGTTCAACCATTCCCAAGTTTATGGGCATCCCCTCAATCTCCAACTCTGATGCAAAAATTTTAAATAAAATATTACCAAAGAGATTACAGCAACTTATCGTGAGGACAATATATTTTGACCAGCTGGGATTTATACCAGGAATGCAGGGTTGGTTCAATATTAGGAAAACTATCCACAAAATTGACCATATTAATAACAAAACTAACAGAAATCACATGCTTGTCTCAATAGATGCTTAAAAAGCTTTTGACAAAATATAACATCCATTCCTATTAAAAACATTAGAGAGGGGCAGGTAGGTGGCTCAGTGGATAGAGCACCGGACCTGAGTTCAAGTCCGGCTTTAGACCAAACACTTGACGCTAGCTGTGTGATCCTGGGCAAGTCACTTAACCCCAATTGCCTAAAAAAACCAATTAGAGAACATAGGAATAAATGGAGTTTTCCTTAAAATGATAAGTAGCATCTATCTAAAACCATCAGCAAGCATTATATGTAATGGGGATAATCTAGAAGCATTTCCAATATGATCAGGGGTGAAACAAGGATGTCCATGATCACCATTGTTATTCAATATAGTACTAGAAATGTTAGTTTTAGCAATAAGAGAAGAAAAGGATATTGAAGGAATTAGAACAGGCAAAAAAGAAACAAAACTATCACTCTTTGCAAATGATATAATGGTATCCTTAGAGAATCCTAGAGAATTAACTAAAAAACTACAGGATATAAAAATAAACCCACATAAATCCTCAGCATTTCTGTATATTACTAAGAAAGCCTAAAAGCAAGATAGAAAGAGATATTACATTTGAAATAACCATAGACAATATAAAACCTCTGGGAGTCTACCTGCCAAGACAAATCCAGGAACATATGAACACAATTACAAAACATTTTTCACACAAATAAAGTCAGATTTAAATAATTGGAAAAATATCAATTGCTCATGGGTAGGCTGAGCTGATATAATAAAAATGACAATTCTACCTAAATTGATTTACTTATTCATTGTCATACCAATCAAACAACCAAAATTATTTTATTGAGCTAGGAAAAATAATAACAAAATTCATCTGGAAAAATGAAAGTCTAAAATATCAAAGGATTTAATGAAAAGAAATGCAAAGGAAGGTAGACAGCCATACCAGATTCAAAACTGTATTATACAGCAGCGATCATCAAAACTACTTGGTACTGGCTAAGAAATAGAGTGATGGGTCAGTGGAATAGGTTAGGTACACAAGACACAGTAGTCAATGACTATGGTAACCTACTGCTAAATCCAAAGATTCCAGCTTCTGGGATAAGAGCTCACTATTTGACAAAAACTGCTGGGAAAACTGGAAAATAATATGGCATAAACTGGGCACAGACCAACACCTTACACCATATACCAGGATAAGATCAAAATGGGTACACCACTTAGACATAAAGGGTGATACTATAAGCAAATTCAGAGACTAAGGAATAGTTTACCTATTAGATCTATGGAAAAGGGAAGAATTTATGACCAAATGAGAGATAAATAGCATTATGAAATGCAAAATGGATAATTTCGATTGCATTAAATTACAAAGTTTTTGCACAAACAAAACCAAGATTAGAAGAGAAACAGATAGCTGGGAAACAATTTTTATAACCAGTGTCTCTGATATTTCTAAAATAAGTAGAGAACTGAATCAAATTGATAAGAATACAAGTCATTCTTCAGTTGATAAATGATGAAAGGATATTAATAGGCATTTTTCAGAGGAAGAAATTAAAGCCATCTATAGTCATATAAAAATACTCTAAATCACTATTGATTAGAGAAATGCAAATTAAAAACAACTCTGACGTACCATATCATTAAACCTATCAGATAGCTAGCATGACAAAACAGGAAAATGATAAATGTTGGAGAAGATGTGGGAAAATTGGAACATGAATTCATTGTTGGCTGAGTTGTGAACTGATCCAACCATTCTAAAGAACAATTTGGAACTATATCCAAGGGCTATAAAACTGTGCGCACCCTTTGATCCAGCAATACCACTACTAGGTCTGTATCCCAAAGAGATCATAAAAAAGGGAAAAGGACCCACATGTACAAAAATATTTGTAGTAGCTTTTTTTTGTGGTAGCTAAGAATTGGAAAATGAGGTGACACTCATCAATTGGGGAATGGCTGAACAAACTGAGGTATTTGAATGCAATGGAATACTATTGTTCCATAAGAAATGGATTTCAGGGGCAGCTAGGTGGTGCAGTGGATAGAGCACTGGCCCTGAAGTGAGGAGGACCTGAGTTCAAATACAGCCTCAGACCAAACACTTGACACTTACTAGCTGTGTGATCCTGGGCAAGTCACTTAACCCTAATTGCCTAACAAAAAAAAAAAAAAGAAAAGAAAAGAAAAAAGAAAAAAAGAAAAAAGAAAAAAAAAAGAAATGGATTTCAGGCAGATTTCAGAAAAACCTAAAAAGACTTACATGAACTGATGTTGAGTGAAATTAGCAGAACCAGGAGAATGTTGTACACAGTAAAAGCAACATTGTGTGATGACCAACTCTGATACTTAGCTCTTCTCAGCAATGCAATGACCTAAGACAATTCCAAAAGACTCATGATGGAAAATGATATCCACATCCAGAGAAATTACTATAGAGTCTGAATGCAGATCACAGCATACTATTTTCTATTTGGTATTTTTTCCTTTCTCATGGTTTTTCACTTTTGTTCTGATTCTTCTTTCACAACATGACTAATGTGGAAATGGTTTTTTTAAAGTTAAAAGTGTTTTTATATTTATTTATAATGAGAGACCTGAGGAAAAAAATTGGAAAAGAAATGAGAGCTACAGAAGAAAACTGGAAAAAGAGTTAACAGCTTGGCACAAGAGGTACAAAACCTTGCCCAAGCAACAAACTCCATGAAAATTAAAATGGACCAAAGAGAAGCCAGTGACTCTATAAGATAATAAGACTATATTCACGCTATGACCAAAATAAAAATCCAAAAGACTGAAAAGGGAAGAAAATCTAAGTTACAGGAAAAACAACTGACCTAGAAAACAGATTGAGGAGAAAAAAATTTAAGAATCATCAGACTGTATGAATGCCATGACCAAAATAAAAAAACGCCTATAGACATTCTGTTTCCATACATTTTAAAAGAAAATTACCCAGATCTCTTAGAACAGGAGGGTAAAGTAGAAATAGAAAGATCCACCAGTTACTTCCTGAAAGAAATCCCGAAATGAAAACTCCTGGGAATATCATAACCAAAATCCAAAGTTTTCAGGTCAAAGAAAAAATACTGCAAGCATCCAGAAAGACAGAATTCAGTACTGAGGAGCCGTAGTCAGAATTGCCATGATTTAGTAGCCACCACTATAAAGAATGGAGAGCTTGGAATATGATATTCTAGAAGGCAAATTATATGGGTTTATAGTCAAGAACAGTTTTCCCAGAAAAACTGAGTATAATGCTACAAAACACATTTTAAGGATGTATAAAAATATTTATAGCTATTAGCAAAGAATGGGAATCTGAGGGATTTCCATAAACTGGGGAAATGAATGAACAAGTTATGGTGCATAAAATGATGGAATACTATTGTACTGATATCTTATCAGCATTATGAACAGTCATGATTTTAGAGGACAGACGATGAAACATGCTACCTACCTCATGACAGAGAAGTGAAGGACTCAGAATGAAAAGTCAGACAAATCCTTTTTGGATGTAGACAGTATAGAAATTTATTTTGATTGACTATAATATTTGTAATGTGATAAAAAGAAGTGAATTTATTAAAGATTCAAAGAATAATTAATTCTTATAGTACATAAATTGATTGTAAAACTAAAGAGAGATCCTGCCAAACTCTGCCTATGAGACAAATATGATCCTGATACCTAAACTAATGAAAGATAAAACTGAGAGAAGTATAGACCAATATTTCTAATGAGTATCAATGCAAAATTATTAAATAAATTGTTATCAGAAAGATTACAGGAATATTGAAATATGCATTATAGCATGATAATATTTATATCAGTAATGCAGAATTGTTATAATATTAGGAATAGTATAAGCATAATAGACCATTTGATGATAAAAACAACAAAAATCACACGATTACATCAATATATGAAGAAAAGCTTCTGATAAAATACAATAGCAATTTCTGTTAAAAAACAAAAAATAAACAGTATTAAATTGACTTTTCTTTGTTATGGTATATAGTGTCTATTCAAAACCCAGAGCTAGCACTGTCTGCAATTAAGAAAAACTAGGCTATTCCTTTTAAATAACAACTGGGGTAAAACAAAGCTGCCCATTGTCAGCAATATTATTTGATACAGTTCTAGATGATGTTCCAAGTTGCTCACCAGTTGCCATAGGATATAATGTAGGTATCACCTGTATGAGTCCCAGTTCATGGAAGACTGCTTATAAAGAAACCCCTTCACAGACACTTGGATTCCCCAGGGTGTCTTGTAGTTTACCAAAACCAAATTAATTCTTGACAGAATGGTTTACAAAGGCATGCTAGCACATTTCCCAGACAAATGTTATTATCTAGTTTGAGGGTTCAAGATTACATATAGCACCTATGACATTAAGTATGAAAGGCATTAGAAATTGAATTGAATAGAAACAAAATGTATAAAGAAGTCTCCCTAATTCTCTGGCATTGTTCTTAAGTTAGTGATGGGAGGGAGAAGAGAGGATGCTTCAACATGAGGCTGACTCGGGCTTAAAGGTGCATTGATGGACACATTATGAATTGGGGACATGCCCCTTTAAGTAACTATAAAATAAAAAAAAATTAGTTTAATTGTCCAGTTGCTAGGAAAAAATGTGTTAAACAGTTTCTGTTACTAAATCACACACCACCACAGTTTTGCCTTGAGAGAACATGCAATCATAATGCCTTGCCTATTATGAGAGCTTGATACTTTGAAAATGGCAACACTTTTATAGAACATTTGTATTTCTATCACATTGGAGATAAGATCAACACAGTTTTGGAATACATTCCTGTATCCCTCAAACTTTACCTCTATGACTGTAGACACTTATGGTTTTGGGGGAGAGAGAAAAAATGAATTGGGGATATCAACATATCTATATTTTTTAGAAACCTCATAGTGAAGTACACCCAGAGAAATTTCAGTATGAAATTCAATATATAACATGGGCATATATTGGCTCAATCTCCCTTCCCCTCCCCCCTTCCCATTACAATTTGGATCAAAAAGTTACAACTGGAAAGAATCTCAGAAGCCACCTAGTCTAATTCCTTCATTTTTCAAATAAGGAAATTGAAGCCTAGAAAGGTGACAACAGTCACACTATCAAGTATCAGGAAGATTTAAACCCAGGTACTTTGATTCTAGAGGGAGTACTCTTTCCATTTGCCCACAATGTCTAAGACCCATCAAATTCAACATGAATTTGAACTGTTTCAATGTAAAAATTTTAAGAATGAGTTTTTCTTCCTGTGTTTTGCTATTTTTCTTTTTCTTCCTCCTTTCCTTCCTTCCCTTCCTTCCTTTGTTTCTTTTTTAGTTCCTTCTCCTCTCTCTCTCTCTCTCTCTCCCCATCTCTCTCCTTCTCTCCAGCCCTCCAGGTTGGCTAGCTCAAAAAGAAAAAGAAAACTCCTGAAATAATGCTCTAGTTCCAATCAGATAATTTTGGGGGTAATTTCTTTACTGAAAAAATTCCATTTCTTTTAAAATTGACTCCGATTCCAGTATGTGTTGAACAGATTCACCACATTTAAATAGTTATATACAGAAAGGAAAATAAAAATGGTTTTGTTGGCATTCACTCATCCATACAATAACAGAACAGATTTAATACAATAGTTAGCTAACTTTTCTGGGATCCACGCCAGGTCTTACTACTTTCTCAACTGCTTAGAAGAGATAGAAGTGATTCTCTTTTATTTTCTGCGTTTCTTTGAACGTTTCAATTTGGTCTTGGAAGTTTCCCAGCACTAAATTAAGGGTTGTTTGAGCTATTTCTGTCTTGGAAACAGTTAAACAATCTTTTCAACAGACTGGAAGGGGTGGGAATTTTTTTTCTACAAACTCTTTTGCAAACAGCTTGCATCTTCTCTCTAGCAGGCTCTATAGTAGCCGAGAAGAGGGAACAAAAGGTGAAGGATATTGCTGAAATCTCTTATAGGACAGCATCGCTGTTCTATCAATTAAAAACAGTATGCCAAGTAATACTCTTCCTTTCATTCTGTATTTCCTTTTCATTAAAGCAAGCTATGTCATTGGAAATCCTAGGAACATTGTGTGGAGAGGACCAGAAACATATCAAACTCCTAGACCACTAGATACCAGGGACCTATAGCTGACCATCCTATAATCCTTAGGTCTCCTGACTCCTACTTATTTTCCTCCCACTCTCAGCTGGCGTTATTTTAGCATTCTACCACTGCTACCAGTTGTGCTAGGCTTTCTTTGGATTACTGAAATAATGAGACATACATGGTCCTTTTCCTCTCCAATGATAGAGTTGGTTTTTTTTGGCAAGGATAGGTAATTGGAACAAATATACTTTTATAGAGTGGTAATAGTGGCCTTTTATCACTAACTGATGAGAAGTTTCCAGGATCCCCCTCAGATTCATAGAGAAACATATAGCCGGGACCCTGGTAGAGCAACTTACATGAAATGTGGGGTCTTGTCAATTCTCAGAAACCATTCAGGACTTCCCGCAGAGGACCTTTATTACTTGTCCCCCAAAGCTAAGGCTGATCTGATCACCCGGCTATAGCTATAGTCATTATTTGGTCTGGCTGTATGTTTTGAAATGTGTGGGTTATTCTGGTAATTTTTCCTG
Organism: Vombatus ursinus; assembly: GCF_900497805.2. Taxonomy (NCBI): domain Eukaryota; kingdom Metazoa; phylum Chordata; class Mammalia; order Diprotodontia; family Vombatidae; genus Vombatus; species Vombatus ursinus. Next base: position 3,625,898 of record NW_020954704.1, read on the forward strand.
GAGGGCTTATGTATCCAAATTAAATGCCAGGGGGAAGAGTTATATATTGGAGTCACCCAGTAGATAGCCCATACATGATCCCTCCACTTGCATGGTCTACCCTTGTTCAGGCCTTCACCACCTTTTGCTTAGCCTATTATAGTAACATCTTACTTGGTCTTCCAGCTTCAAGTTTCTCCATTCTCCAATCCATCCTCCACATAGCTGCTAAATTATTATTCCTAAAATTTAGTCTGACCATGTTGTTCCTCTGCTCAATCTTCAGTGGCTCCTTACTTCCCCTAGGATAATCTTTAGTCTGACCTTGATGTCCTCTTTTCCAGTCTTATTTCTTGTGATCTTTACTCTGACCTTGATGTCCTCTTTTCCAGTCTTATTTCGTGTAATCTTTAGTCTGACCTTGATGTCCCCTTTTCCAGTCTTATTTCTTGTGATCTTTAGTCTGACCTTGATGTCCTCTTTTCTAGTCTTATTTCTTGTGATCTTTAGTCTGACCTTGATGTCCCCTTTTCCAGTCTTATTTCTTGTGATCTTTACTCTGACCTTGATGTCCTCTTTTCTAGTCTTACTTCTTGTGATTTTTTTCTTCCCAGAAACTCCATTTCAGTTAAATTAACACACTTTCTTTCCCCTAATATAACATATCACTCCCATGCTTTGCATAAGTGGTTTGCTACCTCCTACACAAGGGTTTTCTTAATCTTTCCAGTTGTTAATCCTCCATCCTCTTTGAAATTTCCTTTCATTATTTTGTTTACACTTTGTTTCTACATTTTTGTGTAGGTTGTTCCCTTCCCCCTTCCCCCCCAGAATGTAAACTCCTTGAGGACAGGGATTGTTTTGTTTGTATCTTTGTATGACAGTGTCTTGAACTTAGTAATAGATACTTAATAGAAGTTTGTTGCAATGAAATGGCATAAAAGATATAGTGACTTCTTCATGCCCGTCAAGGAAAGAAGGCCATTTAGGTGCAATGGACAACTCAGGTGCTATATTGGTACCCAGGAAATAGTAGATAGATAAGAGAAAGAATTTCAGTCTGTTAGATAATTTATGTAGGATTTATAGAAAGATAGAGAGTTGCATGGGATGAGAAAGTGTGAATGGGTTGAAATCTCCATTGGGGGAAGCAATGAAATCAGTAAAATCATGGATACAATAGAATATTCAAAAACATATTTCAGGTAGACAGGACCATACGAATATTTACACAGAAATGCAGACCATTACGTTTCTTTCAATTTAATTCAATAAATATTTATTAAACACATACTATTTGCGAGGCATTGGAAATGCAAAGACAAAAATAAGACAATTCCTGTCTTCAAGGAGCTTACATTTTCTAGGGGGAATATAACATGTACACAGATAAGTAAAAACAAAATACACACAAAACAAATACAAAGTGTAATTTTTTGGGAGAGGAGGGATGAAGGAAACAAGCATTTATTAAGTGCTCATTATCTGCCAGGAACTGTGCTAATTGCTTTACAAATATTTTCCCAGTTGGCCCTCACAACAACCCTGAGAGGTAGGTGCTATTATAATCTCCATTTTACAATTAAGGAAACTGAGGCAGGCAGAGGTTAAAGGATTTGCTCAGGGTCACATAGCTAAGGGTATTTGAGGACTGATTTGAACTCACATCTGTGACTCCAGGCCTAGTGTACTGGGCCACCTAACTGGAAGAATAATTACAACTGGGTAAAAGAGGAAGGCCTCTTGCAGGAAGTTACACTTGATCTGAGGCTTGACTGGAGCCAAGGGATTTCAAAAGGAGATAGTAAGAAGGGAGGGCAATGGTACTTAAGATGAAGATGGAATATTGCATACAGAACACAGGAAGTGGGACAGTTTGGCTGCAGGTAGAGTGCTTTCAGGGAAGTAATAAGAAGTAAACCTGAAACATGATTGGGACTATATCAGAAAGGTTTTTAATACTAGACAGATGACTTTGTATTTTTTCCCAGAAGAAATAAGAAGTCACTGAAGCTTCTGACTTTGTTAGACCTGTGCTTGAAGGACATCAATTTGGCAACTGTGTGGAAAGTGGATTGGAGAGAGGAAATATTAGAAGCAGGGAGATCAAATAGGAGGGTATTACAATAGTCCAGACAAGAGGTTATGAACTGAATTAGTGAGGGATTCATTAAGTAATGAAAAAAGGACAGATATGAGATGCTGTGAAGGCAGAATTGGCAAGCATTGAGCCATTATTGAAAAAAGAGGTGTTAGGGAGAGTGAAATGATAAGGATAATTCTGAGGTTGAAAATGTGGACAGCTGGAAGGATTATGATGCCTTTGACAGAAATAAGTTCATTAGAAAGAAGGGGGGCGGAGCCAAGATGGTAGAGTAAAAGCAATAACTTGTTTGAGCTCTCCCCCAAACCCCTCCAAATACCTGTAAAAAATGACTCTAAACAAATTCTAGAGCAGCAAAACTCACAAAAAGACAGTGTGAAACAAATATCAAGCCCAAGACAACCTGGATGGTTGATTGGAAAGGTTTGTTGTGCTGGGCTGGGAGAGGAACGCAGAAAGAAGGGTGAGATTAGAATAAAACATAATGTACTTTTGTTGATAATTAAGACCACAACAAAAAAGGAACAATTTTTATTTTTAAAAAAGATAATGACTTCACATACCTGTCACTTGTAACATTCATCCCCAACTAAGATATATGCATGAATCTAACTTCCTGAATGGCGGTCCTCCTTAAATTAAAATTCAACACATATGATTGATTATCTACTATGTTGAAGATATTTTGCTAAGCCTAAGGGAAATGTGTGATTAATAATACATGGTCTTTGCCCTTAAGGAGTTTACAATTTAATAGAGAACATAAGACAAGACTAGAAAATCACAATGCTGAATTGAACTCTTGACCACAACTCATGTTGTTGTACTGGCCACCTGAAATCCAAAATGTATATGTTTGATAAATGCACAAGCAATGTAATGGGGTTTTGGTGTATGTGCAGAGCACTTTTGACAGTGTCTCACTACATAGAGAGGATACAGAGCCTTTTTCTGAACATTTTGTGATGACATATAATGGAGGAACCTTAGAGAGAGCCCTTAGAGCATAGGTATTTTGAAAATGGCTCTAGTATGCTAAGCTAACCATATGGTTAGGAGAAGTATTTTCTATTCACTACATAGTTAGAACAAGGGGTGCCTTTAAAAACGAAGTAGCCTTGGCCTAATCTCTTGGCTCTTGGTTTAACTCCTTTCCTCACAGCAATCAGTTAAGAGATGATACTGTAAGAAGGCCATTGGCCTTCTTCCCTTTGAAGCCATGTGTCCCTGCAAATACAGACCTGGGTCTTTTTGCCTGCCTCCAAATTTGTTCTTTTGTTTAAAGTGAAGTAATGGCAGCATATCAGTGTCCTAGCATCTTAACATCTGGGTTTCTTGTTTTTAGCTAGTTCAGCATTATTGCTCCAAAGATCAAGGAATGACCTTTGGGACCCTTTGGTAGCTAAGACAAGGCTTCATCCATTAATGGTACCATATTTGTATGTGAACATAGTGGAAACAACTTTATGTAGGAACTGAACTAAGTTTTGAGTCTCCTCTCACCAGAGACTGAGGTGGTACAATGGAGAGAACGTTCCTGAGGTCTAGGGGAGAAGTATTTGCATTTTGTTATTGCTGTATCTTTAAAGTAAATATCAACATCTAAAAGCTAATTGAAGTTAAGTGGCTAAATGGAACTGGGATGCTACTCAATTGCCCCTAACAATGGAGCCAAACACCAAACCAGGGTCAGGTTATATCTCTAATCTCCATAGTCTCCAAAGACAGGTTGAACTATTATAAATCAGGGACTACCTAAAAGGACATCTATTAGTTAATTTTGTGACATTCTTAGCAGGAATTTTAGATAAAAAGACAGTATCTCCACAGAGGCTAGTCAGCCCGTACCTTCTTAGTGAATCTATCTAAAACTACATGTATTAGTAGAATCACATAAGCAGAGTCTCTGAAGTATGTCAAAGCTATATGTTCTGTGGTCAATGAGATGATATTAATACAAAGCATTAGCGAGTAATAAAAGATGAGAAAACACCAAAATGCCTGAATGAGTTCCAGATTGCAACCCAGGTTGTTGTATTGGCCCTCAGCAATCTAAAAGGTATAAAGTTGAATCAAGTAGCAAGGGAAAAATCAATACCTCATTCGTGTTAAGTATGCCCTAATGACCTCTATTACACAGCTTGCCACAGAGCAATTGATCACTTTCATTTCTGGTACAACACATTAGGGTAGTAAAATTTTCATTTTTATAATAGGGTAATTACATATTAATTTTTCCAAAGAGCACTTCAAGTACATGGAACAATTTTTCCCCTCCATACAACTTGTTGATCAGTAGTATAGTTTTAGAGATCTCTGGTATTCAATTGATCCCAAGTCCTGAATAATAGTTTCTAACTTCTTGGAGGAAAAATCCTTGGATCAGGGCAGAGATAATAATTATAATGAATAAATGTCTCATCCTAACAGAGGCCTCTTCCTCCAGGGCACTTCTAAGCACTGTTTATAAACCTTTCCTCATGTTTTAAGTGCCTTGGAATCCCTTTGGGAGCAGAGCATACAGATGATACAAGGATTATAATGGCTAATGTCATTATCAGGGTTGTCCTGTAAGAACAACATTCACAGATCACTCTGTCCACCTCTGGGGTGGAGGTTAATAACTGCATAGAAACAAACTGGTTTTTTTTTTTTAAATAGGAAGTGACAGAGATTCTAGTTATTTATGCATGTGAGTGGATATGTGTGTTCATCTCTATGAATCATGAAATGTTAGAAACAGTCTCCATGTACTATTTATTAATTCTTTTCTTGACATTACAAAGTTATTTCAAAGTTCCTAAAAAAGAATTTTTTTTGTTAAGCAGAAGTATCCTGTATTTGTCCTCTCTCTTGTCTCCTTCTACCACTGTTTCCTTGTTTTAGCTGGGTATTATGTGGTAGACAGAGTATTGGACTTGGAGTAAGAAAATCTGCATTCAGTTTGTGGTCCTGCTATTTACTACTCCTTTTCATAAATCTTCCTGAGCCTTTGTTTTCCCATATGGAAAATGGTGTGAATTTGTATGATCTAGACATAGGATTGTTTTGATGATCAAATGAGATAATGTATGTGTTGAGAGACCATGATGTGATTCATTGTTGGGGGCAAGTAAAACTAAGGCCACCAGGCTTTTCAGTCTTCTCTAACCAGTCCAATCCTTATCATTTAAACAGAGTGGAGCATGATAGAGGAATTTAAAATCTGTTTACTCATCATAACTTTACCCAATTCTTTTTTCATTTGAAGAAGTAGAACCTTTAGGATTTTGAGTTTCATGAAAACTAAGAACTAAGTTTATCTACTTATTGAACCATAAGTCAGAAGAGTTGAATTGAAGGCTTTCTTGCCTTGTCTCATCTTCAGTTGAGGTACTATACTAAGGGCTCCAGCTACTATGTCCTCTTAAAAAACCTGGTTGGCAAACTTGTAGTTAGTAAACTCCTCAACTTTAGGGGAGGGCTAAGATCAACTCTTGAAGCCAAAACAATTGCCTACTTCTGTGAATCGCCTTTCTAAATGGAAGTATTTCATAGCTATTGTTTAAGATAGATAAGAGAATTCCATTGCCATTGGCTCACACATCTCTAGCCCTCCCCTAAAGTTGAGGAGTTTACTAACTACAAGTTTGCTAACAGTATTTTTTAAGAGGACAGAGTAGCGGGAGCCCTTAGTATAGTACCTCAACTGAAGATGAGACAAGGCAAGAAAGCTCAATTATAGTCATCCCCTGAAGGGGAGAGGCTTACTAACCACAGCATCTCTGGTGAATGTTGCATAGGGTATTAGATGATCCTGAAGACAGTTGACTAGATGAAGATGAGTTGAAGCTGAGATGCCTTCAGGGAGTAGCAGAGAGCAATCACCAGCAGGGAACAGTGGAAAACAATATATGGTGTGGAGTAAGCCAAGCTGAGATCATTGGGATAGCATCACCAGAAGTCATTGGTAACTCTGCAATATCAGATACATGAGGCATTTCTACAAACATGTGCCTTGGTAATAAGTGTTCCTTGTATATGCATTCCTTTGCATGGTGCCGTGGCCATATATGTTTTCTATGTGTGTGTGTTCAACATATGATCCCTAGGTATATCAACTGTTCTCATTGAGTGTATGTGTATTTGTGAAAGAATGAAATCAAGGTTTGTGGGGGGAAGTTCTGTTATTATTTGATCATATTTCACTAAATTCCTTTTTTAATAAACCAAGTGTGTTCTCCGGTCAGCTAGTAAAAACAAATACACTGATATGGGCTTTTAAGTCTTGGCTTGGAGAAGATTCTGACCCAAAAGAGTACCTAGAATCCAGGGCAGCTTTTAGAGCCCCATGGATAAGGAGAATATTTGGTGCCACATAAAGCACCTTCACTTTTTATAAATATAAGCTATTATTATTGTTACATAAACTTGTATAGCAACCCTCTTCCTTTCTATTATATGATTAAGCTACATCATGATGCAATTATTTCATATTTTGGGCCATCTGAGCTACCACAGTTGAAGGCTACGGTGCTGTTCTAATATAGTTTTGCACTGAGCAGTTTCTTCAGTGATAAAGTTCAGTTGAGTTGAAGGCCTGACATTAATACAAACACAATAATTTTCATTATGCTTAATGTAACTTCTCCCTTACTTCCCCTTAACCAAGTGGGAAGGGCTTTACAAAACTAGACTGACAACTAGGAATTCTGGGTAGAGGAGTGGGAATAGAAACCTGAGTAGAGATCTTGGGTCTTAGGGTTCAAGGCGACCTTATCCAGTGAAAGACTCTGGGAAGGCCACTAGGAGAGGGAAGAGGGTTTAATCAGATTAGGAAAAATTTACCTGGAATCCAAGAGCTCAAGATCTACTCATGGCCAGTAGGTCCTGACACTGCTGATGATCCCAGGTGTCCTCATGAAATGCTTGGTGTTGATTCCAAGGCCTGGCAGTACAATTCAGGATAAAGTGTAGTGTGTTACGGTTTGGTGGAATCACACCTGGAAAGGGGTAGGCCAGTCTAAATAATAACAGTGAGCACTTATATAGCATTTTAAAGTTTGTAAAGCGCTTTGCATATGTTATGTCATTTGTTCCTCACAACAATCCTATGAGGTAAAAGTTATTATTATCCTCATTTTACAGATGAAGAAAAATGAGGCTGAGAAGTTAAGTGATTTGGCTAGGGTTACACAATTAGTAAGTGCCCGAGGAAGGATTTGAACTCAGGTCTTTCTGGCATCAATTCTAGTATCCCATCTACTAAACCACTCTGGCTAACTTTCAAGCCAAAGACAGTATCATCCACGCCCCTATGATAAAGCCTATAAGCCCTGGCCCCCTGATCTCCTACTCTGAGAGAAGATGGAAAAAAAAAAAAAGGTATCAGGCAGGGGGTGTGGCATGGGTGAAAGTAGGCCCCAAGAGAGAAGCACCATGGTGATGGGACAATGGCAGCCTTGGACCTGGTGAGGGAGTGGGAGCTGGCAGAGGACTATTGCAGGAAAGAAATGTGCCTCCTATATTCTGGTGCCCTTGTGTGAAACCTCAGTCATTACACCTGAGTTTTGTTTATACCTTTAAATCTGGAGGAAAACTTAGAAATCATCTGGTGTAATCCCTTTGTTTTGTAGAATAAGAGACTGGGGCCCATATAAGTTAGGTGACTTCCTAGTCACATGGAGGAATTGGTGGCAAAATAGGAATTTAAACCTAGATCTCCTGACCCCCTGAATGAGTTGGAGTGTACTGGGCCTGAGGTTAAATCTCTATTTGACTCTCTCTTGCAGATGTTGAATCTTTACACTTTGGCTTCTGAATAAACAGGCTGGGCTGCCAGAAATCATAGAGAGGTATTAAAAAGGACTGGTGGTAGATATTCTCACTTTGTGTGAGTGTTGTTACTGTTTATTCATTTCTGACTCTTTGTGACTCAATTTGGGATTTTCTTGGCAATGATACTAGAGCCCTTTGCCATTTCCTTCTCTAACTAATTTTATAGATGAGAAACTGAGGCAAACAGGGTTAAGTGACTTGCCCAGGGTCACACAGCTAGTAAGTGTCTGAGGCCAGATTTGAACTCAGGAAGATGAGTCTTTCTGATTTCAAGGCCAGTGCTCTATCCACTGTGCCACCCAACTGTGTGAGTATTTAACATAAATTTATTTGTGAGTTATTACTTAGAATTACTTCAATATATATTTTTTGCTAATTGATTTGTGTAAATGTATGAACATCTTCTAAAATGATGATGCGTTATTGCAGTGTGGAGATGACCCTTAGTTCTTTGGATGTTTTGGCAGTGGGACACAAGCTCTGCTAGGTCTTATTTAGCTCAAAAAACTTCAAACGAGAGTTGGTCGATGGCTGCTGTCCATTGCTTGAAAATCTTCCCAATTTAGGGTAGAAAGTTTCAGCATAAGGAATTTGACCACCAGGGCAATGAATTGTTTTTTGGTCATCATTCATGAAACCTTGGGTAAATCACTTAACTCTGTTTACCTCAGTTTCCTCATCTGTAAAATGAGCTGGAGAAGGAAATGGAAAACCACTCCAGTAACTTTGCCAAGAAAACCCCAAATTGGGTCATGGAGAGTCAGACATGCCTGAAATGGTACATTCAACAACAAATTAGAAACGATGAACATGAAGGATTCATTGAAAGTTGGAAAGAATTATGAACTAGTGAAAGAGAAGTAAACAGAGCTAGCTCAACTTACATGATGACCATAACAATGTAAAGGAAAATGAAATTAAGAAACTTCTGAATTTTGATCATCAATCATGACTTCTGAAGACCGATAATAAAGCTGGCGCCTAGCCTCTAGGCAGAGGGGCTGTACTATAAATGTAGAACCAAGCCCACATTTCCAGAAAGGACCAATGTGTTGCATTGTTTTACTTGACAGCACTTATTTATTTCAAGGGAGAGCTCATCGGTGGGGGAAAAGGGATGGCTCATTAGGAAATGACAGTGATATCTAAAAAGCACTAATAAAACATAAAAAAAGATAACGGGTTGTGATTCAGCTCCAGACACCAGAAGTCAAGATAAAAGATCATCAAGCTGGTACTGCTCTATCTGGCTTTGTTTCTCGTGTGGTGGATCCTGGATTCTACAGACTTATCGAAGGGATGATTTTGTTGTTGTTTTCACTATACCTCAGTTGACGGGAGTCATGATTGTCATCAGATGGTCATGAAGAAATGAAGCTAGAAGCAGTAATGCCCAAAGTGACCATGAAACCAATGACATAACTAAGAGAACCAGAGGGCATTAACAACAACAGAAGTGCCCCAGTAGTATAGTACTCGGACTTCCTGGATGTTCTAGCCGTGCGGGTTCCTGGCATGTACTTCTTTGTGTATGCTCCCTGGGCACACATCTCCTCTATGTATGTCCTATGTGAGTACTCCTTAGGCATGCGTGTTCTTTGTATGTGTGACCTCCCCATATGAGGGAGTATACTCTTATGCAAATGGGAGGAATCTTCTGTTATATTTTTCTCATTATTTTATTAATAAAATATCCTTTGTCTGACAAACGTATTCTCCAGAAGGAAGGTAAAAGAAAACACATGGAGGAGAGAGGGGTAAACCATGGTTTTGAGTGGATACTAATTAACTGAATACCTTGAGTATTGGATAACTTTTCTGAGAGTCCATTTACTAGATTTTAAACTTTAAAATATTTCAGATATCAATGGTGAAGACCCTTATAGTGAGAAGTCCTTTTCACTAATGGGCTGAACCAGATGGCTGCTGAGATCCTTTCCAAATATCAAATTCTGTGATTCTATAATTTAGTGAGGATACTTTTTCCATGGATGCTTTAGTACAATCAATGATTTTGGAAATTGCTATAGCATTCAGAAATTCACCATCTGGTGGCCAGCCTTTTAGTGATAAGGCTGCTCTTAGCAAGGGCAGTCCTTGAATGACAGTCTGCTTTTGGATCTATAGCTGAAATCTGTGTAACTTGGTAAGTCCTATTTAAGTTTGCAGCATACTGGCATCGCCTTTGAGTATCCAAGGTGGCCCATGAAGCTGCCATGAGGCCTCAGGAGAGGACTTCAGTGGAAGGGAAGTCTGTCTATTTCTTGGCATAAATAATTTAAACCATACATTTGTATTGTTATTATACACAGAGATGATAGGACTAATAACTGCTCTTGTCCAGATCGTTCCCTGTTGTTAACACATGACCAGAAAAGGTAGCAAGCCACACAGCCAGATGTTATGTATTGGTAAAGGTATGGGTTCAATTTTGAAACCATTTAACCTGACAAGTTGAATTGCTCTTCACAAACCAAATGAATGCCAACACAAATCAGTCCTCTCAAGTGAAATGAGATCTCCTCAAGCTGGGCCTGGGAATATAATTAAATGGAGCAAACAGTCCATCCGACAGATTGCCATTTCAGTATGCTTTAACCCAGCAGGCTGTAAACACCTCAAGTGTTTGTCTCCTTTAGGAAGGGGAAGCCTGCCATCTAGTGGTTATTGTAGAAAATTACACTCCTTTAAAGTTCAAGAACTTTACTTTTCCTCTAAGTTTAGGACCACTGGAGTCAACTGATAGCAAGTCATGGTCACATAGTGTCAGACACGAGATTTGAACCCAGGTCTTCAATGGCTCTAAGCTCCACAATCTATCCACTGTCCCAGGCTGCAGTTTACATAAAAAAAGGAAATCAGTTGACTGAAACAAAAAAATTTAGCAAGGGCCTAGCATTATACTAATTATTGGGGGCAAGATGTCAGTGATTGCAATTGCCTCTAGGAAAAGACAAATAGGTAAACTTATCTTAAAAGTTATGAATAAGAAAATCAAGAAATTATTAATATTTCCATATACCAAGGCCAAAAAATGAGGATTGCACAAGAAAGTAAAAATTCATAACATACAGATTGTTCCTCTTACTATAAATTAAATTTATTGATACAAACATTACCTTGCTTATCAATAGTCCTTTGGAATCTAAAAATATTTCTTTGGTGTTCTTCCCTCACTTCTGTCTGTCTTTCTGTCTCTCTTTTATACTATTGTCAATATTTTTGTACACCTAGAGGCAACCCTGTTACAACACAACCCACTAGTTGTAAGGACTCCTACAGAACAGAGAGCACACATAGAGGATTAGTTGGCCTGAGCCATTTGCAAGTTCAGTACTGGACTACTGGCAGATGTAAATAAACTAGGAATAATTATTGGATAGGCTGAGCCTGCCTGGAAAAAGATAAATTTCAGAGCCAAGTCCCTGAATGAGAAGAGACCTCTGTCAAGGGTTTTTGCCCTCTCTGAAAGAGCATAATGAACCTGAATAGAAAAGAGCACTGTACCACTCCAACTAAAGTAGACCAGAGAGTTCAATAGGTCAAATTATCCAGGATAGCCAGTCTCTGGAGGTTTTGAAAGAAGTGCTGGGACTGTTAGGACAGTGACCAGACTTATGCATGATGCATCAGGATGAACAGGAAAGATGTTTACTCCTAGAGTCAGAAGCAATGCATCTATGGAATTTCTCAACTTGTGATATATGCCACTGCAATATATTTTGTTGTGTGTTACTCTATACCATTCATTATTGCTGTTAAACCTGGGATGTGCTGGTAAAAATTTAAGAACTGACTCTCCAAAAATGTTTAATATACTTAAAGATTCAATTTGCATTATTATTTTCTCTATCACTTTGTTAAGTCTAGACAATCAACAAAACAATAGATCAAGCCCTGATCTATAGGATTTCTGATTTCTGAGGTTCAAACGCTTATAATGAAAATTTAATAATTGGCTCTTTGAGCCAGTATGTGTGAGCTGTCTCTAGTATACTCCTGCAGTGAACTAAGTTTCTTTACTGTGTTGATATATACACTGATATACAATATTTGACATAGACCGTTGATACGTGCTTCTCTAACTTCTTTTCCTGTAATATTTCTCTGCCATGCTGGTTCCCTTCTCCCATTGGTGAGTTCCTTTGAGGACTTCTGTTTTTGGGGACAGACTAGGCAGATTTTACTTCATTCTATGCCCAACTATTCTTTTGACTCTAAAAACTTTGCCATCATGCCCCCATACAAGTACCCCTTCTCCCAGCCACCTTCCAGCTCATTTTTATATGTTGCCTTTTCCAATTAGAATATAAGCTCCTCAACGGCAGTGACCATGCTTCATTTTGCTTGTATTTATATTCTCAGTGCTTAGCACAGTAGCCGGCACATAGTAAGTGCTTAATGAATGCTTGTTATCTAGGTTCTCTTACTATATCTACATTTATAGTGTTGTTATGTAGGACATATATTTAGTTAGTATATGCAACTCAATTATATGTACTATATATGAAAGTAAGGAAAGTGAAAAAAGCATATTTATTTAGGAACTATTATGTTCCAGCCACTGTGTTAAACACTTTAAAAATATTATTTTATTTGCTCCTTACAATGACCCTGGGAGGTAGTTGCTATTATTATCCCCATTTTTACAGTAGTAGAAACTGAGGTAGACAGAGATTAAGTGACTTGCTCAGGGTCACACAGCTGGGATGTGTCTGAGGCTAGATTTGAACTCAAGTCTTCTGTACTCCTGGCCCAAGACTCTATTCACTATGCCACCTGGCCGCTTCTGACGTGAAGCACTATATATGATTGTGTACAGTGAATGTTTTGAATAAGGTATATCGTATTCTGAATCTGTGCTGCGTGCATAAACTCTGTGAAATGCTAACATCTAAGTGCTATTTTGAACACCTAAATATGTCCAGGTTTCTCACAGTGATTTTTCAGGGTTTGCAAGTTGTCATGGAGAAGAGAATATAATATTAACTGTTGTAAGGGGAAAATGACAAAGACACTGAAATATAAGGATGAGCCCTTTCATGTGTAAATGAAGGACTCCACACCTTAGAAAGGATTCTGAAACTTTGAGTAACTGAATTATATATGAAAAAATCATCAAAGCTGGTGAACTTGCCCCAGGGTGTAGACTGCCCCTGGACCATTATCCCTAGACCCTCAGCTGTTGAGTCATTTTTCAATCATATCTGACTCTTTGTGACCCCATTTGAGGTTTCCTTGGAAAAGATAATGAAGTTACAGCTCATTTTACAGATGAGGAAACTGAGGCAAACAGGGTTAAATGACTAACTTATTAAATTAAATCACAGAGCTAGTAAGCATCTAGGGCCAGATTTGAACTCAGGAAGATGAATCTTACTGAGTCCAGGCCTGGCACTCTATCCATTGTAATCCCTGCTTTTGCATTAAATCTAAAAGGAATCTGTGATAACTGGATGGTCACCATACATTAGGGTCCTTCAGCAAGGGAACCTATTTGTGAATCAGGAAAATGGTTGAATTGGAGAGGCTAAATGCCTCTCCCACCCCTTGCCTGGTAGGTGACAGACCTCAGAACCAAGGCTCTGAGAGTGAGTAGAACTGAAGAGGTGACTTTCAATTCTAGGTTAAGCATCTCTGTCCTTTCTGAACATAGTAGCACCCCCAACAGAAAAGAGCACCGTAACAGCCCAGATGAAAAGCACAGAGAGTCTAATATGTCAACTTGTCCAGTAAAGACACTGTGCCCTATGGGAAGCCAGACCAGAATCAGCCATAAACTGTTTTTATTCTTGTCTATTATAGCTACAATTTTCTTAATCTTGAATGACTCTTGTATTTTGGTCTAAATCCTACCTGATTATGGTATGTAGTATTTTAAATATATTGCTGTAAACTGTTTGCTAATATTTTATTAAATATTTTTACATCATTATTCATTAAAGATACTGGCCTGTCATTTTCTTTCTCTGACTTATCTCTCTTTGGTTGGTATATCAGGAGCATATTTATCTCATAGAAAGTAGAATGGCAACATTTTCTGTTTTTATAAGCAATTTGTGTAAAATTGGAGATGATTCTTTGAATGTTTGATAAAATTCACTGGTAAATCCATCTGACTTGGGATCCCCACTTGTTCTGGGGGGTTTATTTATCACTTGTTCATCTCCTTCACCCCCAGTTTGGGTTATCTGAATCACAATTGTGATCAATTGTTCTACTAATCTTAGTTTTTCTATACTTTTATAAATATTAACCATTTTATTTGTTATGAATTATCACATAATTTTAAAGTTCCTAATAATTTTCCTTTTATTTGTTGTAAATTTTTCTTTTCTATATTGGTGATTTTATTTTCTTCTCTTTTTAGATTAAATTACCTAATGATATTTATTTTATTAATTTTTATAAAAGAAAAGTCTCTGAGTTCTATTTCTCATTTCAATAGGTTTTTAAAATTTCAATTTCAATAATAATCTGTAATTAAAGTGGTGTGTTTCTACTACTTTGCCTTTTCTCTCTTCACCTAGCCCAAACCCTCATCTCTGTTTTTTTCCCCTATTTTCTTTCACTCTTTTTAATCACCCTTTATTCTCCTTTAAAGTTAAAGTTTATCTTGTTTGTGATTGCTCCTTCTATCTTTGGCTTATTGCAATATGATATTCCAGTACTTTCTCTCTTTTATGTGGTTGTCCTCAAGTTTTATGTGAGCTTGATGATAGTTCCTTGTTACCTGAAATCTGTCAGGCTGCTTACAGTTTTTTTTTTCTTTGAATTGGAAGTTCTGGGTTTGAACTATGATATTCTTGGCTATTTTCAGTTTGGAATTCCTTCTAAGAGGTGATTGATGTATTCTTTCTATTTCTACATCCTCTGATTTGAATAGATCTGGGCAATTTTCTTTTTTTTTAATGATTTCTTGAAACATGGCATTCAGTATTTTTTGGTCTGGTTCTGGTTTTCATGAAGTATAATAATTCCTAAATTCATACAACAACTCATATATACACTGAGTATGTGTATGTTTAAGATGTATGTAATATGTCAAGTACTTTACAAACTTTAAAGTGTTACATAAATACTATTATTAGTCATTTTTAAAATATCACTCATTTCTGAGGAACTTCCTGCCTGTTCCTACATGGAACCCTCCTTTGTAACAAATATAGTTAAGCAAAACCAGGCAGCATATTGTTCATGCCTGATAGTATGTACCTCATTCTACTCTTATAATCCATTACCTCTCTACCAAAAAAAGGGAGGTAGACCTCTTCATCAATTCTCTGGAGATAATTAATATGTTGTACTGAGTTCTGATGTCTTTTAGGATAGTTTCCCATATGGTTATCCTGACTCATTAACTTTGCTCTACATCGGTTTATACAAGTTTCCCTGAATTCTTTATGTTAATCATTTGTTATGATACAATAATATTCCAGTACATGCATATATGCCAATTTATTTAGCCATTTCCCAATGAATGGACATCAATCTTGTTTCTAGCTTTTTGATACCATAAAAGATGCTACTGTAAATATATATATACACAACATATACATAAACATATACCTGTGTGTGGTGTGTGTGTGTGTGTCTTTGACCTCCTTAGGGTAAACTCAGCAGGGTTACTTCTAGGTCTAAAGATAAGAACAGGCTAGTCATTTTCTAGCCTAGTTCCAAATTGATTTCCCCAACAGTTGGACCAATTTACAACTCTATCAACAGCATGGTTGTAAGCCTGATACCATTTTTTTTTCTTCCTGAACAAGCTAATTACAAATTCAGTGTAGCAAAATGTTAGAAATAGGGAAGGTGAAAAAAAAAATCCAAGGAATGATATTCAAAAGAAGAGAAATGAAATGTAGTGATAGAGAGAGGGAGTGGGGACCCAAGTATATAGTGAGGCTCCATGTGTTGTGAGGCAGGTGTCGTTGTACAACTTGAAGGAAGACAGAATAGATATTTCTACCCTCTTCTCCTTCCCCCTACATTCCTGCCAGGAGGAGAAGCAGGAAGTTGGTGCTGGAGGCCACCATTCTGCTCTCCTCAGAGAGAGCGGGTATGAATCAGAAGTAAATCTATCTGCTCCCTTAAACATTGTTCATCTAGGCTAGGGGATATGATCAAGTTCAATCTGACTTTTGATAGCTTTGTCATTTTGAGGGGAGGAGGAGGACCCTGAGCTGTATGTACAAGGTTTGACCCTTTTCCCATCTAATATCAGTTCTAAAATAAACACACATAGCAAATACCAAAGAAATTTATTTATCCAAATCATAGCAAAGCAGAAATCAGAGAAGGTATAAATAGTAGAATATATACCAGATGGTACAGAATGAAGGAGCTCTCCCATTGGGAGTGATATAACTCAGATGTCCTGGATCTTATGCGAAGGGAAACTCCCTGAAATCTCTAGATTAGCAAGTTGGGAATAAGGACATGGTGGAAGTTGCCCACTTCCATCATATTTTCCTGGAGTCTTTTCCTTCAGAGACCTAAAGGGGGGGGTGGCCTCTTCCATCTTCTCTTTTGAAGCTGGAAATCCCCTAGAAAAAGACTCTCACTTGGAGAGTCCCCCAAAGAAGGGACTGTAGAGAACTGAAGCTCTCTGTCTCTCCTCAACTCTTCCCTACTCCTCACATAGGGCAGGACCTTCATGTCCATCCATTAGCTTCCAAGAGGCTAATACCAATGGATTTTGGGACAGGGATTACTAAAGGAAAGGGTGATAAGAGAAAACAAAAGAGAGGGTAGTAAGCAAAAGTTCTGAAGGAAAATTATACTAATATCCATTTGAAGAAGAGGAGTTTGGGGATAGATTGTATCTGTTGAGATTTTGGAAGTAGCAGTCATTGGCACTTTGAAAACACTCAGAATAATGTATTTCATCACATGTAACTGTTCCACACTGTGAAAAATCTATGCAAAAATTTGGCACAGATTTAATAATCAGGGACATCTGTCATGTTGTAATATATGCATTTGCTCAGTAATAGGGTTTTGGTTTTTTTTAAGCCACCCGTAGACTCTGGAAAACTAGGAACACTTTTTTTCTTCCCTTAGAGCTGTGGTGGTTTCAATCTTCATAAAATGAGGATTCTAATTCTCTTCTGGGAGAGACTGGTATTTTGCATAAGCACTGAGTTCACAAAGCAGGAAGATCAGTCCCGATGCTTCTCCATTAGGAGAGAGTGAGGAAATCTGTTGTAAATGAATGAGTCCAGATATTTCCAATCTTTTTTTTTTCCTGGATATGTGGAAAAATACAGTCTTGACACTTCCTTTCAGTGTTAGATATGACCATTTACTGTAGTAGAAAGTTCTATTTACAACCTTTTTGGGTCTGGATCTGTTATTTCCTTAGTGTAAGAAACTCTACTAAGTAATTTTCTTTCGACCAGTGTTAATTTATACCTGTTTTGCAACCTGTAGCCTTAGCCAGTTGTCAAGGGCCACTTAATAGGTTTTGGAGCCTAGATGATAGGGAAAAAACATATTGGGATTTAGCCAAGCTGGAGTTGGGGAAGGCATAGCCACACACTCTGCTATATATATAGAAGGTTTTTAGGACTCCCCAGGAGTTAGAGCTCTGCAAAAATGGAGTTTTTTTTGATATACAAAATAAAAATGGAGTGAGAAGACTTGAAGAAATAAAATGGAAGAAAGTAGGACTCTTGCCTAGGCTACCAAATATTTCTTTTCCTTTTTCCTTTTTTGTTTTTCAATTTATCTCCCCATTGTTGTCTTATGCCTCCACTCCTTTTCTATTGCCTAACCCCATGTTTCCTATGTGTGGAATGACTTTCATTATATTAATATTACAGTATGATGTCAATAATTTAGACATAAAGAGTGATACCATAAGCAGATTAGGAGAGCAAGGAATAGTTTACCAGTCAGATCTATGAAAAAGAGAATTTATGACCAAACAAGAGATAGAAAACATGAAATGCAAAATGGATAATTTTTATTGCATTAAATTAAAAAGTTTTTGCACAAACAAAGCCAATTCAACCAAGATTAGAAGGAAAACAGAAAGCTGAGAAACAATTCTTATTGCCAGTGTTTCTGATAAAGGCCTCATTTCTAAAACTGAGTCAAATTTATAAGAACACAAGTCATTCCCCAATTGATAAATGGTCAAAGGATATGAACAGGCAGTTCTCGGAGGAAGAAATTAAAGCTATCTATAGTTATGTGAAAAAATGCTCTAAATCACTATTGATTAGAGAAATGCAAATTAAAACAACTCTACAGTACCACCTCGCACTGCTCAGATTGGTTAATATGACAGAAAAGGAAAATGATAAATATTAGAGATATGGGAAAATTGGAACACTAAGGCATTGTTGGTGGAGTTGTGAACTGATTCAACCATTCTGGAGAGCAATTTGGAACTATGCCCAAAGGGCTATGAAACTGTGCATACCCTTTCACCTGGAAATAGTACTTCTAGGGCTGTACCCCAAAGAGATCATAAAAAATGGAAAAGGACCTACATGTTTAAAAATATTTATAGCAGTTCTTTTTGTGGTAGTCAAGAATTGAAAATTGAGGGGATGCCCATCAATTGGGGAATGGCTGAACAAGTTGTGGTATATAATGTAATGGAATAGTATTGTGCTATAAGAAATGATGAACAGACAAATTTCAGAAAAGCCTGGAAAGATTTCCATGAACTCATGCTGAGTGAAGTGAGCAGAACCAGGAGAACACTGTACATAGTAACAGCAACATTGGGCGATGATCAACTTTGATAGACTTAGCTCTTCTCAGCAATACAATGATCTAAAACAATTCTAAAAGAGTTATGATGGAAAATGTTATCCACATCTAGAGAAAGAACTATGAAGTCTGAATGCAGTTTGAAGCATGTTATTTTGTATTTTTTTTCTTTCTTGCAGTTTTTCCCTTTTGTTTTGATTCTTCTTTCACAACATGACTAATGTGGGAATATATTTAATATGGTTGCACATATATAGCCTATATGAGATAGCTTATTGTCTTGGGGAGTGGGGAGGAGAAGGGAGGGGAAGGAGGGAGGGAGAAAAAAATTTGTAACTCAAAATCTTATAGAAGTGAATGTTGAAAACTAAAAAGCTAACTAAATGAAAAAAAAAATAATGTTAAACCAGTCATTTAACCTTCACAGAGAATACTGGTTTCCCCAAAAAGGAGCTCATGCTCTACACTCCACAGGCCTCATTGAAAATGCTGTGCCATTGCTGGAGGAGAATGTGTGAGTTAGCAATTTTTTGAAGAGGAGGATTCTGTATTTGTGATTTCTTCTGTGGAGGACTAACAGTATGGAAAGTCTCCCCACTGATACAGATCAACAACTCATGTGAAACTTTTAGTTTTAGAAAATTATCTGGGATGCTGAGAGATGAAGTGATTGCCCATGCTCGCCCTGCTAATAAGTTTAAATAGAACTTGAACTGAAATCTTCCTAATTCCAAGAACCTCTATGGACTACACTTTATTGATGAAACTATGGATGGTTTAATCTGTCAGCCAACAAGCATTTACTAAGCACTTTTTAAGGAATATTAAAATCTAGGAATGAAAAGAAGAATACTGCTTGACCCTCATTGTCTCTTCTCTCTTTCAGTTGGCTCACTCACCCCAACCTGCCAAGATTGCGGTGGCCACATGATGATAATAAACTTTTTCAGGGTTCTAGAGGTGACCCTGGTGGGAGGGGCATACTCTGTTATAGCTGTATACTGTAGCTCCTGAGATCTCACTGCTGTTCTTCTTATTTAACAAATCAGCCAGATGAACTCCATTAACTCTTTTAAAATTAAAAAAAATATTATGTACTTGTTTTTAACATTCTTTTCTTTTTAAACTTTGAGTTCCAAATTCTCTCCTCTCCTCCCACTTCATCCCCCATCCACTGATAAGGTAAGCTATATGATATCAATTATACATGTGAAATCATACAAAATGTTTCCATATTAGCCATATTTTGTAAAAAGCAGGAAAAATAAACAAAGTGAGAAAATTATTCTTCAATTTGGACTCAGAGTTCATCATTCCCTTTCTGGAAGTGGACAGCAGTTTTTCATCATGAGTCCTTTGGAATTGTCTCGGATCATTGTATCGATAGGAATAGCCAAGTCTTTCACAGTTGATCATCATTACAACTTTGCTGTTACTGTGCACAGTGATGTCCTGGTTCTTCTCACTTCACTTTGCCTTAGTTCATATAGGTCTTGCCATGTTTTTCTGAAGCCACCTCCCTCGTTATTTCCCCCAGCACATTAGTAGTCCATGACAATCATACGCCACAACTTATTCAACCATTCCCCAATTGACAAGCCACCCCTCAATTTCCAACTTTTTGCTAACACAAAAACAGCTGCGACAAATATTTTTGTATGTGTAGGTCCTTTTCCTTTTTCTTTAATCTCTTTTGGATACAGACTAGTAGTGGTATTGATGGGTTGAAGGGTATGCACATTTTAATAGCCCTTTGTGCCTAGTTTAAAGTTATTCTCCAGAATGGTTAGACCAGTTGACTACTCCACTAGCAGCTCATTAGTGTACCTATTTTCCCCCTCATCCTTTCCAGTATTTGTCATTTCTGAAAGGAGTGAAGTGGTACCTCAGAGTTGTTCTAATTTTCATTTCTCTAATCAATAGTGATTTAGAAAATTTTTTCATAAGACTATCAATAGCTTTGATTTCTTCTTATGAAAACTTCCTGTTTAGATCCTTTAACTATTTATTAATTGGGGAATGGCTATTTTTGTAAAATGACTCCGATCTATACTCAGCATATATTTGAAAAATGAAGCCTTTATCAGAGAAACTTCCTGTAAATTTTTTAATATTATTTCAGTGTCGATGATATCTTTTAGCATAATGTTGTTTCCCTGATTATTTCTTTTAATTAGATCTATTTTTGCTTTTGCTTTGTCTGAGATCATGATTGCTACCCCTACCTTTTTTACTTCAGCTAAAGCATATCAGATTCTTCTGCAGCCCTTTATTTTGATTCTGTGTGTGTCATTCTTTTTCAAGTATCTTTTGTAAACAACATATTGTTAGACTCTGGTTTCTAAAACATTCTGCTATCTGCTTCCATTTTATGGGTAAGCTCATCCCATTCACATTCACAGTTATGATTCCGAACTGCGTATTTAGCTCTATCCCATTTTCCTCTCTCTCTTTTTTTTATCCTGTCCTTCCTCAAAAGTCTATTTTGCTTAACTGCCTTCCTTAATCTACCCCCCATTCATCACCCTCCTCTCCTTTCTCTTATTCCCTTCCCCTTCTATTTCAGTATTTGGTAAGTTATATTTCTATACACAACTGAGTGTATATATGTATTCTTCCTTTGAGCCAATTCTGATGAGACTGATGTTTAAGCATTGCCTGCCACCACTCCCCCATTTCTCCCTATGTTATAAAAGCTCTCATGTGCCTTTTTTATGTGGGAAAAGTATCTCCATTCTACTTCTCTCTTCTCCCTTACTCAAGTACATCCCTCTTCCTCATCCCTTCATGTTTTTTGGACGTCATTCCAACATAATTGACTCATACCCATGCTCTGTGTCTATGTAAATGCCTTTTAACTGCCCTAATAATAATAAAGTCTTAGAAGTTATACATGTCATCTTCTCATATAAGAATGTAAGCAGTCTAACTTTATTAAGTCCCTTATTATCGGTCTTTCATGTTTATCTTTTTATATTTCTTGCGTCTTGTGTTTGGATGTCAAATTTTCTATGTATCTTTGGTCTTGTCATCAGGAATGCTTAAAAGTCCTCTATTTCATTAAGCAGCCATTTTCTTCCTGAAGAATTACACTCAGTTTTGCTGGGTAGATGATTCTTGGTAGTTATCCTAGCTCCTTTGCCTTCTAGAATATCATATTCCAAGCCCTTCACTCCTTTAATATGGAAGCAGCTAACTTGTATGTGATCCTGACTGTGGCTCCATGATATTTGAATTGTTTCTTTATGGCTATTTGAAATATTTTCTCTTTAACTCAGGAGCTCTGGAATTTGGCTAACATATTCCCAGGAGTTTTCATTTTGGGATCTCTATTAGGAAGTGATTGGAGGATTCTTTTAATTTCTGGACTTTTCTGATGGACAAAGCTGCTTCTTCACTAGCTGATCTTCTGGAGCCACTCCTTTCCAGGGAATGCTGATGTGTTAATGTCTTTCAGCAGAAGCAGAAACCCTAATCCTGGGATATGTAGAGATTTTCCCAGTCTCTTCTCTTGGTCAGGTCCTGTTAAAAATTTTAAACTTAGTATTTGCAAAACTTCTACAAGTTTGCTCCCTTGGCTAAGTTCTGAGGGGTTTTCAACTGTTAGGTAGTAGGTAGCAATGTGACAAAAAGCAAAGATAAAGCCTGTTTTCCTTCAGTTCACTGTTCTAAGCAGCAGATAACAGTTTGAAGCTGTTTTGCCTTTAGGCCACTCTTTAAATAGCAGATATCAATACAAGCTCTGAGATATTTTTCTATACCTGACTTTGGGTTTCTTCTAAGATTATCTCTCTACTGAACTCTTTTAAGCTCTGTCATCCTACTTTTTTGAAGCAAGATGTCTTCAATGAAATGAATCACCTCTAGCTTACTGTGACAAACAGAAATTCACATTTCTGTCATTTATCCAATATCTAGGCAATTATACATTCATTCCATAGCCACTAAATTATTTTAGGAATTAGAGTTTTCCAGCTGTTACCTTCAAAGTCTTCATGTCCTTCATATATAAATAACACGTCAGCCATTTTGCCCCAAGTATTGTTTCTCTGAGAAACTGCTTTTTTCAGTGTTCTTCTCACAACTGTGCTTGGTTCTTCTTCTTTAACTTACCAAAACTGCCCACATCTTTACATTTAATGTAAAAGGCTCCACTTTACCTCAGCATCATAGAACTATAGAATTAAAGTTTAATTACATAAATCTAATCTAACTGAAAGGGAACTTAGAAGCTATCAATTACAGATTCCTGCTCAATGCAGCAACTCATATGATGAGATCATTGCCAGATAGTTATCTAGCCTCTGTTTGAATGCTTCCAGTGTTGGGAAGCTTACAACTTTGCAAGGCAGCCCATTGCATTTTGTGAAGCTCTAATTGTTAAATTTTTCCTTATATTAAATCTCATAGGAAACTCAGTCTCATGATCTTGGTTCTCCATATTGGAGCAGAAGAGAATAAGTTGATTTCCTCTCTTCTACATGAGAATTCTTTAGACAAATGAAGAAAGCTAATATCTCTACTAATCTTACTCTTTTGATGTTCCTTATTAAAAATAAATCTGAGATTCCTCATCAACCTCTTCACTTTTCTTTGGATAATTTTTAACTTGTTAATGCCAGTGATACCATTCTTTTTTTTTTTAAAGTGTAACTTGATTACAAATATACTATTAATGTAGCTGTAATTTGGTCCAACCATTTTGGGATCAGTTTGGAACTATGTGAGAAATGTTTCAGAACTATTCAAATGCTTTTTCTTAGTAATCCCATCACCAGGTAAAATCAGTTACAGAAATTAAGGTCATATGTATACCAAAATAGTCACAGCAGCACTTTTGTGGTAGAAAACTCCAAATGAAACAAAACAAAATTAGGGGAAAATAGATATCTGCTGACTGAGATAATGATTGAATACATTATGGCCAATGAATAAAATGGATATTATAAGAATGAAGACTATGAGGAATTTAGAGAACCATGAGAAGACTTGTATGGATTTATGCTGAATAAAAAAAGCAGAACCAAGAGAACAACATGCACAGTTTTTGCAGTAATATAAATGAAGACAACATTGTAATACATAAGAACCCCCGATAACTAATGTTGCAGTTCAAATGCTATTTCTTGGTAGAGCAGTGATAGACTGTGGAGGTAAAATATTACACATTTTGATTGTTGTGCTCACTATATTAGAGTTTTATGTAACTTGCTTTTATAGTGGAGGTTATAGGGGATTATTGGGAAATGATTGTGATATAAAAATTAAATACATTAATAAAAGATTAAAAAGAGAATCTCTGCTGATATTTTCTACTAGAACTATTAGTAGTAACTCCTCTTATAGGTAATTATTTGATTTACATGTTCCAAGTCTTGTGAATAGGAGATCGTTAAGTTTTGGCAATAACATGGCACTATGATGAATTGTAGAATGCTAAAGTATACAAAAGTTACAAGGAAACAAATATGAGGGAAAGTGTAAAGGTTGTCAACAACCTTTAAATTGAAGTGATACTCAATTTCAATAAACATTTATCATCTACTTTGTCAGGCATTGTGCCTAATGCTAGGGATGCAAATACAAAAGTATAACAGTTCCTGCCTTCAAGGAGCTCATATATTACTAAAGGACACTAAATATCCATAGGATATACAAAAATATACAGTGATGGGGAGGGGGCAAAGAGTTGGAAGAACTAGAAAAGGACTCTTGAGGGAGTAACTCTTTAACTGAGTCTTGAGGAGTTTCAAGAGGCAGACGTAAGGAAAGAGAACATGCTTGTGCGAGATAACAGCTTCTGCAAAGGCATGGAGGTAGCAGATACAATGTCATGTACAGGGAACAGCAAGTAGAATAGTTTGACTGGAGTATAGAGTGTGTGAGGAAGAGTAACGTTTAATCAGTCTGGAAAGATTAGCCGAAGAGAGAATATGAAGGGATATAAATGTCAAACAGAAACATTTGTACTTTGTCCTAATGGCAATGGAGAAACTATTGAAGCCTCTTGAATGGAGGAGTGACATGATCACACCTACAGTTTAAGAATTTCAATTTGGAAGCTGTGTGGAGGATTGTTTGGAGAGAAGACAGGCTTGAGTAGAGGATACCAATTAGAAGGCAGGTACAGTATTCCAAAAAAGAGAAAAGTTCCAAGCAAAAATTAATGAGGGGTTTGGACAAAGGTGGTTAAAGTATTAGTAGAGCAAAAACCATAGATGCAAGAGAAGCTGAGGAGGTAGAATTGAGAAGAATAGTCACTGATTAGATATGGAGGGGAATGAGGGAGAGCAGATAATTGAAGATGATCCATAGGTAGTAATAGAGAATGGAAGAGAGAGGTTGGTGTGGGATCTTGGATTTATTTTTAATAAGGAACATCAAAAGAGTAAGATTAGTAGAGAGGAAGATAAGTGATGGTCTGGACAGAAATAGAGAAGTAACAAGAAGGGAAGGTTCAAGCAGGAAAGATAATGAATTCTTTTTCATTCATGTTAATTTTGAGATATCTCTGAGACATCTATGTGGAGATGCCAATCAGGAAGTTAGAAATTTAGAACTGGAGACATGGGAGAGATAAAATCTGCATATGTACATTTGGGAATTATCTGCATAAAAGTGATAGCAGAATCACTGGGAATCTCCTGATGAGATCCTTAAGAGAGAGTGTAGAGAGAAAAAAGAGGAAAGAGCCTAGTTCAGAAACGTGAGTTAAAGAGGGGGTGAAGCACAGGGGGAGATGAAAGACATGAAGTCATGGTCAGATATGGACATTTCAAAGTCATTTTATTGGAAGGTAGAACAGTGTGATGAGATCAAGGCTATGGCCAACCTTATATGTAGTTGAGGTGGGAGTGAAGCTGAAGATCATAGTAGTTAAGGAAATTTATAAACTGGGAATCAAAAAATTTGATCAAAAAAGTTGAAATCCCCAAATATAAGAGCAATATTTGGGGTAGAGATGAAGACTGTGAGCCAGGTACTGGATTCCTAGAGAGGAGAGGAGAATAACCATAATCATCTGGATAGAGTGATATATTTGGATGCATCGAACCTTAGAAAAGGAGAGGTTGTTGAACAACCATGTTGGGGAGGACTTGTGACAATCAGGCAAAATGAAAACAAAAAACTGGGTTGACTGATGGACAGCCTTTAAACTCCATTGCTATTCAAGCATAGATGTGAAGGGTAGGGTAGGGTAGGGTAGGGTAGGGGAGGGCCAATGGTAATAATCAACCTATGTTAATCCGGCAAAACTGGCTCATCATAGGTACACACATATGCATTTGAGCAGTATTAAGTAAATGAGAGGAAGAGCCCTACACACTTGATAGATCCCCTGTATTGATAAAGTCATACTTGATGGACAGACATGGATGGATTGCTATCAGGGTGTGCTGGTAAATGTTTAAAAATCTGCTACCAAAAATGTATGCATGACACACTTTTAAGTTTAATCTGTATTATTGATATTTTCCCCATCACTATTTTATATCTAGACAATCTATAAAACAATAAATCCTGATTTCTAGTGTTTTCTGATTTCTGAAGTATAAATACTCACAATGAAAATTTAACAATTAGCTCTTGCAAGCTGGTATGTGACTCCACCACAACTCTGGTTGTACTCTACATCAATGTAAGGAGTACTCATATACAAGAAATAACACATCCATTGGGTTATTGGAGTATAAAAGTGTGTTATACTGCTATACTATAGTGGAGTATAACGGTGTAGCAGTTGAATGTACCCAATAACCCATACTCTCACAGATCCACCTTTGAAAGCAGGAGTTTAATTTACTTAAGTTTATTGAATTAAAGTATACATTGATCATGCTGGGGAAATTTTAGCCTACAATCGTGAAAATCATTGTTCATAAAGATGAGAATTAACTTAATTGAGTAATTGCTTTGTGTTAGGAATTTAGCTTTAACATATTTTTTATAGTAAATCACACATACCTCAGTAATACAAAGAGGGCACATGCCCAGAAAGAAATTATGGAATCAGAAAATTTGAGAATTAGAAGAGTTCTTAGGAACCATTTTGTCCAACCCATACATGAAAAGAATTCCCACTATAGCACTCTTGTTATTGTTGTTGTTCATCTTTTGTCCTCATCTTTGAAGAGGACCAATGACATCATGAGGGTGATGTCTTGACTTACACATGAATTGGATGCCTGACAAATGATTGTCCAGCCTTTACATGAATTACCTAAATTCTAAATCTGAATTCAAGACTTTTCATTTATCCCTGTCAATTCCATATTATTGATTTCTTCTCATAATTTCAGCCTATTGAGATAGTTTTGAAACCTAATTCTCTTATACCGTGCATTAAATATCATTCCTCACTCTGGGTCATTGCAAATTTAGTAAGTATATTTTCTATTCCTTCATCCAAGTCATTGATTAAAAAGGTTGAACAGAACCGAGCCAAGAAGAATTCCCTGTGGCATTCTATTAAAGACTTTGTTTGAGGTTGACATCAAACTATTAATCAACATTGTCAATCTTGTTGTGTTATGCATGTCTTGTGGTTCAGTAAAAAGAGTGCTGGATATGAAGTCAGTGAAGTGGGGGCAAAGAGTGCCCTAGAATTAAAAATAATATTATGGGTTACTTTCCCAGGCCCCTGAGGGGGTTTGAGGCTCATTCTGTAGCCCATTCTGTACCTTGAGATCCTGAAACTTGAGAACTTCTCAAGTTCTTTTCCCTTTATCTTGAAATGCCATACAACTTGCACCAAAAGAATTTCCTTTGCCTCCCTTATCCTGTGTTCCATATTCTGTCATCCATCTTCCTCATACTGTGTCATGAGAATTTTTCCTTATCTTGACAACCATTTTCCTAAAAAATATACCATTATCCTATAGGCTGTATGACTTTCTGTCTATATAAGTCTGGGTCCTTTCCTATATCGGGGCCTTTGTTTAGCTCCTTGCTAATCTCAGGCCCACATGCTTTGACGAAATAAAGCTCCAACCTCCCAGTGGCTGCAGAGAAGGTCTAAGTGAATTCTTTCACACCTGAACCAGCTCTCCCAACTCTAAACCTCAACAATAGAACCTCAATTCAAATTTGAGTTCTGCTACTTACTACCTGCGTGGTCTTAGGTAAGTTATTTTATGTTTTCTGGCCTCAGTTTCTACATCCATAAAATGAGGGCTTTGGACTTGATTACCCTTGAGTTTGTTTCCAACTGTAAATCTGTGATTCTATGATCTGCAAGACTTGTTACAAGAAACTCTGTCAAAAACCTTGATGAAATCCTGGTATGCTATACCCGCACCACTCCCCTTTCTAACAGTGTAGTAACCCTATCAAAAAAGAAAGTAAGATTAGTTTAATGAAATAAGGTTGTTTTTTACTCTAGTTTATGTGTCAAGAAGAGAAAATAAAAACCATCAGTCAGAAAATAGATGTATATGGAGACCTAAGTAAAAGAAGAAATGTTGTAGAGTCATTCAGGAAATGTTTCCCACCTGCATAAGCCCCAAGGATAAGGATTTGGGGTTTATGCAGGTGTTATCTGGGGGACTATGTTCTGGGAATTTTATGTATAATGTCACTGGGGATAGTACTGGGAGATATTTTTGCAATGATTCAGATATTAAAGGATGAAAAATATAAATGAAAACAATTTATGATTTATTATGGAGGAACAATGGAAAAGAAAAGGAAAGGATTATGATAATTATAATAATAATGATGATAAGCAAGTGAAGGATGGATGAATAAGGTCCTATTATGCATTTTGTCCTTTTTGTTGCTTATTTAAAACAAAATATAAGTCAAATGAGTAATATATTGGACCAATCTGAGATGCACTGTAGCAGATGGAATCAGCCATCTGCCTAGAAACCTGTCTCCCTGGAACAGAGAAAGGCTATAGCAGATATACTGGGAAGTTCTAATCTGCCATTAAAGTGGATCTAGAAAACATAATTAGGGATTGTATCAGCTTTAAATGTTATGGGGCAGGGGTAACAGTGTTCTATAGTGGAATGAATACTGGCCCTGGAGTCAAAGAACCTAGGTGCAAATTTCATCAATGACTCATACTACCTGTGGGCCTTGGTAGAGTTACTTACTCTCTTTGGGTCTCAGTTTCTTCCTTTGTAAAATAAAGGAAGTTGAATTACATGACTTATGAGATTCCTTTCATCTCTATAGCTATGATCTTGTGATTTTACAATGCTAGGAGATGGTATTAGACCCCAGCACTACTTATTCAGGGAAGCAATTGTTTGCAGGTGTTAACTATGGGAATCCATACCTGTTAATCCTACTCTCCATGGGATGGTAATTAGCTGTGGGACAATTAAAGAGAGTTTCTAGGTATGGCAAGGCACCTATACTTCTAGACTGGTCATTGTTATTCTGTAACTGGCAATTTATGACATACCATTTGCAAGGAACAGTTAATTGAATTTAATTTGATGCAAATTAGCTGTGCAATCACAGTGATTCTGGGAGGCCTACATTTCTGGTTTTTTAGTATAAGATCTCTGTGACACTGTAGCAACATATATTTCAAAAATATTATGGGGATTAAAAAAATTCTAGTAGTCTTAGAAATCTTACATCCATTGAGGGAATGATAAACTCTGATAAATACATTGATATACTGATATTCCCAAATGGAGAAGTACAACAACATGACCTTATACTATGCTACATGTCAAGAAAGGTTAAGAAATTTATCCAAAAGGTGGAGATAAAGATGTTTCAATGGCTTGGATAGTTGCATTACTTAAACCTTTTGAAATCTTATGAGATACAACGAAAGCCAGACTTGGAAAAACAGACTATTCATCAAAGCTATAGTTAATATCCAATGTGATATCTTATGGTTTCATGGTGAAAAATGTAAAAAATCATGTGAATTCAGTGCCAAATCCTGCAAAACAAATTATTATAGCAAAAGGAGGATTACATGTTAAATTTTTTTTAAAGATGTGAAGCATTGTAAAATTTGTCTTAGTCAATAAATTTAATTATTTGCTTTCTTCTTTTAATTTGCACACCAATTCTTCTAATAGACCTATTTCTACTTATAGCTCTAGTCATAGAACCAGTTCAATTGATTCAATCAAATGCTCTTTCCATTACATCAATGCCTCGGGTTTGGGGGTGGGGAGAGGAAATGGTTTTCTGACAATTAACATTTCAAATACAGTAGTGAAAAACAATTCATTTAGTAATTGAACAAATCTTTTTTGAGCACATGTTATGTGCAAGACCCTGGAGGAATGAAAATATTAGGAAAATTCTAAATGTGAATATTACAAACCATTGCATGAAATGAAAACCTCATTTCTGACAAAAACAATAAAGAATTTATGTCAACCAGCGTGGATCAGAGGACAATGTTTGCATGGTATAAACATTATAGGAATACATCTACTTTTTAAAAAGATAGCAGAGTGATTTTTTCCCTATAATTCAATTCAGCAAACATTAAGTACCTAACTATGTGCTTGGCTTTCTATTTGGCATTGGGGCTATGTAGACAAAAATAACAAAGTACCTGCCCTTAAGGAGCTTGTAATTTATTGGCAACAGGGGTTGTGTCAATATATACATAGATAAGTAAGTGCAGAATATTTTTTTTAAGTATCTTTTTTTTTCTTCAAAAGGGAAAGTGCATAATTTGATCTCTAACTTTTATTTCATGTACCAGATTTCACTGAAATCCTTTAAATATTATAGAAGTTATGTTTATTTGAAAACATATATTTCTGCTATTTTATTTCATGAAGGTGGCTCCACAAATCAAACATAACATTTATCTTAATACTATTCAATCAAAAATCAGTCAATATCCTTAAAACACAAAAGTCTCATGGGGGGAGAAACAGACATAAAGAGAAGCTTCAAATGCCTAGTGGTTGAGAAAGGACAAGGATCTTTCAATATGTCATATCATCTGCTAAATATGTATACACACATGTATTATTTAATTATGCTAATTATTTAATTTATGTAATTATGGAAATTATAGATATAAGGACTAGAAGAGATAATAGACTTAATTATTGATAGTTATCATTGATTGCTCTATGTGTAAGTTTACTTTTTAAAAGATTGATTAAACATTACATATATATTCATATATACATGTGCACACAAACATACAAATGGGCCACAGTCCTGTTTGGCCATCTTTATCTATAACAGTGACAGTAACAGTGAGTCAGAAAAAATGGACAGAAAGTATTAAGTATATAGATTTTAGACTGTCTATAAACATTAATTTAGTTCTTGGTACTTGTAATGTGTAATGACCAAGAGTTGAGCCACTACCAGAGGAAATGAGCCACATCCATGTTGATATTCTGGTCTAACCTTGAGGAACTGGTTAACCATAGGTGTTGGATGTTTTGTTCTTAACTCCCTGTTCTGTACCCAGGGCTCCCTGTATCCATAGGTGATCCTGCTGGAAATCCAGACAAAAATTTCTTCTGGTTCCCTATACCTTTGGGCTCCCCAAATTTCCCTAATGGATCCTTGCCAATACATAACACAATCTAAATAGAACTCTTAACATAGCTGGTGATAGGGCAAGCAGACAGGTCAAAAGGAAAAAAAAATAAAACAAAACCCAAAGTCAAACAAGCCACAGTTACACGTGGGACTCCCCAAAGAGGTTAAACACTGACAGTTGATTGGCATCAGATCCACAAAACTCTAACAGAGCCTCTACAATTATCCTTGAAAGATTATTACTGGGACAACACAGGGACTTGGGGTACTGATTCAGCCACTCCCTGTTAGCCTAGCCAGGAATGCAGTTTGGAATGAGTTCAAGTACTGGGTAAACCTGCCTCCAGTGAGAGGGGAATCCTTTACTTCACATTCTTTTGTCCACTACCTTGGTACTCCCAGGGTTGATTTTTACCTATGGCTCATATCCAAGGTGTCCCAAAAAAGGGAGGGCAGTAAAAGAAGTGCTAAATACACAACGTGAATCAAGGATGGAACAAATAATTTATTCCTACACATACACACACACACACACACACACACACACACACACACACACGCTAGACATAGAACACTCACAGGCATACAGTTGACAAAAACAAATTCGAGAGGACTGAGTAATAACTCGTAATTACCATTCTCATTTCTTAAAATTAATCAGAACATAAAGTAGTACGTGGCACTGCATTTCACCTTTCACCTTGATACCACACTGTACAAACCACCTTGGGTACATGTCTGTTGGTAAAATGTTTAGGTTTGGACCAATAATTTTGTTGGTGGTTATCTTCTAGAATACAGAGGCTTTTGCTGCCATCTTCCCATTCTTGCTGCTGTCATTATGACATTTGCTTTTCTCATTGCACCTAGAACCTCAAGATCTCTTAAACTTATAAGGCTATCTCCAAGCCTAGGCATGTCTAGCTTGAGAACTGTATTTGTTCATATAATTAGAAGAAGAAACAAAAATAGAAAAAGGTTGGCAGAATTCCAGGTCCAAGCTCACCTACTTGAGTAGGCTCCATGTGGAGTGGTGACAAGGTAAGGTGAAGTTAGCATCATCCATTCCTCCAGTCCTTTCCATGGAAAAGTCAAAGCAAGTAGTGATCTACTTTTGCCACATGAGAGAGTTGTATCCAAGAGGACTGACTCACAAGCTGTCTGTTTAACTGGTATAGTTTTTTTTATTAACTCCTCACCTCCTTCCTGTTGCCATGTTTTGATAATTATTACTTTGTATCAGAGTTTGAAATCTGGCCATCAACATTTCTCATCTTTTAAAATGATTTCCCTAGCTGTGTGACCCTAAGCAAGTCACTTAACCCTGATTGCCTTACCAAAAAAAAAAAAAAAATTATTTCCCATGACTTTTTGTTCCTCTAGATGAATGTTTTATTTTATTTTTTAGTTCTATATAGGACTTCAGTAATTCAGAATGTTACTGAGTAATTAAATTGATTTAGGTAATATTGTCATTTTTATTATATCGGCTCAGTCTGTCCAAGAGCAATTAATATTCCTTCAGTTGTTTAGGTTGGCCTTTATTTTTGGAAAGAGGGTTTTGTAGTTGTATTCATATAGTTTCTGTGTATGTCTTAGCAAGTAGACTCTCAAGTGATTTATACCTTCTATGGTTGTTTTAAATGTAATTTCTCTTTCTAGCTCCTCTTCCTGGATTGTGTTGGTAATACACAGAAGCATCAATGATTTGTGCAGATTTGCTTTACAAGTAGCAACTTTGCTGAAGTTATTGGTTCAACTAGTTTTTAATTAACTCACTTGGTTTCTCTAAATAAACCATCATATCATCTGAAAAGTAAAAAAATGTATTTCCTTTTGGCCTGTGCTTATTCTCAGTACATTTTTCTTGTCTTATTGCTATAGCTAGAATTTCCAGCACGTATCAGATGGTGGCAGTAATAATGGACATCCTTCTTTTATCCCTGATATTATTGGAAAGATCTCTAGTTAATCTTGATTTTTATACACACACATATATACATATGTATGTATGTATAAGTGACTCTTAAGTTTTAGATAAATACTATTTACCACATTTTTGGCAGCTAGGAGGTTCAGTGGATAGAGTGCTATGCCTGGAATCAGAAAGAGTCATCTTCCTATTTTCAAATCTGGCCTCGACACTTCTTAGCTGTGCGACCCTGAGCAAGTCACTTAACTGTTTGTCTTAGTTTTCTCATCTGTAAAATGAGCTGAAGGAAAAAAATGGCAAGCCATTCTAGTATCTTTGTCAAAAAAAAAAAACAACAACAACAACCCCAAATGGGGTCACAAAGAGTTGGACACTGCTAAAATGACTGAACAACAACAACAAAAACTTACCATATTAAATAAAGGTCTATTTATTTTTATCTTCCTATTTCTAAAAACAGAAATGGGTGTTGTATCTTGTCAAAAGATTTTTTTCATCCATTGATATAATCATGATTTTTGTTGTTCTTGCTTTTAATATGTTCCATTATATTTATAGTGTTCCTAATATTGAACCAACTCTATATTCCTGACATCTATTATGTTTCACTATCTATTCTATTACATGTGGAGGATACCTCTCATTGTGTTTTATTTTTCTCCTTGCCTGTACTATCACATTACATAGGAAAGTGAAAGTGGCACATAAAAGATAAAACTGGGAAGACTGAATGGATCTGATCCAATATTTAAGAAAAAAATCTATACTGGAGAATGAGACACTCTTGAAGGCACTCAAAGATCAATTTTTAAGATAGCTCCAAAATATCCAAAATAGTGGAAAGGTCAGGGATAGTATTATTGCACAAACATAAAATAAAAGGTGACTTCAAAAGATATCATCAATTACTTAACCATATGCTGACTTTCTCATCTCTATAAAATCTTTATGAGAATGGTTTATGCATACATCAGGGCTATTTTTGATGAAATGCTAAGATTGGAGAAAGCAATTATTTACAGATGATTTTCTCTAGTAAATCATATCTTCTGAGCCATATGTTTGACTGAAAGCTACAGAAAATACAAGATCCTGCTGTGTTCATTATATATTAATTTCAAAATAACATTTGATTCAGTGGAACTGGTAGATTTGGGGACTCCCCTCAGAGTGTCTCCCAGACATATGTAAAAATCCAACAATATTCCCTGGTAGATGGAATCTTAGAGTTAACTTTGTGTAGTGATCATTTCAGTATCAAAATTAGGTGAGGCTAAAATAAGGAGTCATATATTTGCTGATAGTATTCATTTATTTCATGAAGTATGTTGTGCATAGTCAAAATAGTATAAGGTGCTTAACATATGGCAATATCCTCCAGAAACTTAGGTTTGCTGATGGTATTGTGTCATCCACATGGAGCTTGCAAACACCATAAAGCCTTCTCATTCAGACACCTAATGACTCAAAAATGATTGGCCTAGCAATCTACACAGGAAGTGTTGGGTCAGCTTGTATCACATTTGGAAAACTACCAAATGCTTTAGATGATCTCAGGTTGCTTGTTGCCCCTCAAGGCCATTAAAAAAACAACAATAACAATATACTCTGGTTGATCCCATATGTCTGCAAATGATAGAATACCATGTTCTTAAAGAAATTTCAGGTGACTGAAAGTGCAATGGAAAAATGCATAGTGGTTGTAAGTTGGAGGCGTTAAACTCATGACTGCTAGCAGCTACTCTAGATCCAGGTTAAAATGTAATTAGGAAATACTTAATGAAACAAAACCTCAATAAGACATAGATAAAATTTTTTTGATTTTCTAAGTCAATTGCCTTTCTATTTGAGTTTTCCAAAGCATATTGCTAATGACCACTCATATGCAAAGAGTGACATAAAAGACCTCATGAAGGATTAGAAAAGGAAGTCATATAGCAAGAATGAATGACAACAGTTAGATGGTCTAACAGAGGTTCCCAAAATAGATGATACCACTCCTTGGGGGATACTGGAACAATGGGGGGGAGCAGTAGTAGCCCTGGGTGCAATTGAAGGATGTTGAATAAAAATAAGGGGGTGGTAGAGACAAAAGGAAATAAGATAAGAAAATGCTGAAAAACTGTTCATACGTGTTTCATTTGTTGTGTAACAGAGTTAAAGTCATAGTGATTATATTATTTTCCAAATAAACATCCAAAATGCCAGTTATAACCAATCAGTGGTCAAGTTGGCCAATGGCAAATGTTGGCAGGTTAGCGTGTCACACATTGTTAGAAAGTCCAACATGTACTGACAAGAATATGTGTGTGTAATGACTTGTTTACAATATGAAGATAAATGGTTACATGATGCAATATTGCATCACAAAAATTTTAATGCAAGAAAAACCCCACAAATTTACAATAAATTATTAAATTTAAGATGCATCATTTTAAAATATATTTTATATTTTTTGAAATGATGCAAATTAAAAAAAAACCATTAAAGGGTTAAAGAAAGTAGATTTCCAGGGGGGCGCTGAATAATTTTTTTTGAAAAGGGGGTGGTAGTCCAAATAAATTTGGGGACCTCTGGTCTACATGCTTCATAGACATCCAAAAATATGTGAAAGAACTAGAGGAATGTCTCTTTTGTGTCGTATATTAGTTCTATGGAGGACTTAATGGAAAGACTTGGACATTAGTCACTTACTTAAGATGAGAAGGCATGAATGTGTTACAATTTTCACTGTTGGAAGGACTGCTAACTTCAATGAGATCATGGTTCAATCCAAGGGTCAAAGTTTTGATTTGAATTTTGGGTCTCTAGACTTCTCTTCTGATCCATGAGCACCCATGTATTTGAGTTTGTTACTTGAAAGTTACCACTGTCATTCCTAAGTTTGAATGAATGAATAGATAGAAAAGTCTCTGTGCTTTCTATGAGCCAGGCACAGTGCTAAGCAATGGGGATACAAATGCAAGCAAGCAAGGAAGTCTCTGACCTCAAAGGGCTTACATTCTAATAGGGGAAGACAAAACATATAGGGGAACTAGAAAAATAAAGGGGTAGGGAGCATGAGCATGAGGAGGCCAGGGTGAAGGCAGCATGACTTGCAGGTAGCTGGGAAGTGATGTGGTGGGTCCAGGACAAGACAAGATAAAGTGCAAACTCACCAATCAGAATTAAGTGTGTTAGGGTGCTAAGGTTGCTAGTCTCAGAGTCCCAGGGTCCTGGGGCACAAGTTCAAATTTCAATAAGAGGAGGAAAAGATGAAGGAAGAGAAGGCCAGAGTACTAATAACATGGTTTGGAAAAGATAAGGAAACAACTTTTTCATGTGAAAAGACTGTTTAAATAACCAAGTTTATAGGCAGGTCAAAATCTATTATAGATTTAGATCTAGAAAGTGCCTTACAGGGTGGTTAGCTCAATCTTCTTCTTTTACATGAGGGAGCTGCTGCACAGAAAAGTTAAGTGATTTGTCTAAAGAAGGTCACACAGAAAATATAATTTGGAAAATGACTGCATTGATGTAAACAGAAAAAAATGAAACTGAACATTGCATAATAACAATGAGTAGTATGCTTATAAATGCTTAATAATTAGATCTCTGGAAAAAGATGTTCACATGACACACCTTTAAGTTTAATCTGCATTATTAATATTTTCTCCATCATGTTATTAAATGTAGACAATCAACAAAACAATAAATCAGGCCCTGATATGTAGTATTTGCCAATTTCTGAGATGTAAATGATCACACTGAAAATTTAGCAATAGGTTCCCAAAAACTAGTTCAAACTTGCTCTAGCACACTCCTTTTTAAAAATTTTATTTTTTCCCAATTACATGTAAAGACAATTTTTAACATTCATTTAAAAATAATTTGAGTTTCGAATTTTTTCTCTTCCTCCCTCACCTGCCCCTTCCCTTACAGTAAGCAATTTGATATAGGCCACACATGTGCAATCATGCAAAACATATTTCCGTATTAATCATGTTGTCTGGCACACTGCTGAAATACTTGTTTGGAGCCTAGGAAGAGTTGAGAAAATGTATCTTCCTTCCCTCTTTGCAGAGGTGGGAAACTATAGTCATGGATCAATGCATATACTGCTAGATTTGACTGGTGAGATGATTGGTATTGCTGAACTAATTTTTTCCTCTTTCATTTAAAAATCTTTATTAGACTTAAAAATCCTTGGTTACTCTTTATGTAGGGCAGAGGTGAGATGTATTCAGAAATTAGAGAGATTTAAAAACAAAAGATATCAATAAAAATAATATTTTAAAAAAGGAAAAAAGTGGCAGATATGGGATTTGAACTCAGGTTCTATGTCTCCAAGTCCAACACTCTTTCTCCTACCCTCACATAACCTCTTCTAGAAAGACAATTGAAAAGATTATAGTTAATAACAATCATTTGTTCCATACACTTAGAGTTGGATTCATATTTAGGAGATAGCACAAGTTACTATTATGGTAGTCATTTTGAATTGGGTTGAGAAATACATTTCAAGTTTAGAACAGTTTGTGGCTATTGAAATCTTAAAAAAATATATGTTTGGTATGGTTAGTGTTTATCACCATAATAAAAACACTTACCATTAATTTTAACAGTCCTATCTAGATAGGTATTCTACTTTAGTTAAATATCTGAAGCGTATTATCAGTATTATATCATAAATCCTTTGTGTGTCCTTAATTGTGAAGGAAAATGTGCTATTCATTGTCTAGATTGAGAAACTAAGGTACAAAGGGGTAAAGGTCATTCATAAATCTCAAGCAGACATTGAAAGACATTAGATCCTACTTGCCTGTTCAAATCCACAGGTTCCTGATAATCTCTTTTGCACACCTCTTTTCATAGAACTCCAAAGGTCTCTTGCTTCTTAACTCTTCTTATCTTTCTTTCTTCTCCTTCTTCCCCTTGCTTCATAATTTATGTCTGGTTGACCATTTCCTTAGGATTCTGCTTTCCTACTATAATGCTGGTTCAGTAATCACATAACCAATCACTGCTTATGGACCCTTCCTAGGTATCAGCGTATCTAAGCTTAGTTTAAAATACATGTCTTCTTAAATAGGCATGGGAATGGGTCTCCATTTGATTGCCCCTGGATCTATACTTGGCCCTGTGCTGTTCAATACAGGATCATAGGATAACAGATTTAGATCTTGATAGGATATTCAAGGGCATAAAATCTCAGAATTATAGTTTTCAAACTGAAACAGACCTTTGTTGTTGTTATTGTTGTTGTTCAGTCATTTCAGTTGTGCCTGACTTTGTGACCCCATCTGGGGTTGTCTTGGCAAAGATACTGGAGTGGCTTGCCATTACTTCTCTATCTCATTTCACAGATGAGGAAACTGAGGCAAGCAGGGTTAAGTGACTTGTCTAGAGTCACACTGCTTTTAAGTGTCTACGGCCAGTTTTGAACTCAGGGGGATTAGTCTTTCTGATTTAGGCTCAGAGGGCAAAACCAGATTCTGGGTTAAAGTTGCAAAGTGGTATGTTTATTTTTGTTGTTAGGGAGAAGAAATTCTAATAATTAGAACTGTCTAAAAGTAGAAAAGGATTTTTCAAGAAATGATGGTTTGTTCTAGATGACCAGTATTTGGGTGTGCTTAGTCATGGTTCTTTTGAGGGATATGGCTTGGACTAGATAACCCCTGAGGTCTCTACCATCTCCACAATTCTATAAAATTCAATTTATCAATCAATAAACATTAATCAAGCAATTATTAAAATACTGTGAAGAATTATAATTTCAGAGGAGTGGAGAAGAATTTTTCAGACTTGTGAGACTTAGGTAGAATGAAATGTAGTTCTTGACCTCAAGGAGTTCATAATCCATAATCCACTGTTCAAAGTGTATAGTGTTGGACTCTTCTTTAAACCAACATGAAGCCTGTGTTTGGTCTTACAGATTTTGATTGACTATAGAAGAAAAGTTGTTGTTTATGCTTTGTTTTTGAAGAGACACCATGGGGTGATGTTTTGACTCATGAGTGAATTGGATTTAAGTGAGGTAGAGTTAGATAAAATCATCAGCCTCATTCTCTCTTCCAAAGTCAATAAAATACAGTGGCAAGACAAAAGTCAAAATGTATAAGAAATCAAGAAACAATAACACAAAACTTAAAGAATGAAAAAATAGAAACTGACCTGGAAAATAGATCCAGGAGAGAGAATTTAAAAATTATTGGACTGCCCAAAAGCCATGATTAAAAAAAGAGCCTAGACATCATCTGTCAAGAAATTATCAAGGAAAACTGCCCTGACATTCTAGAACCAGAGGGTAAAATGGAAATCGAAAAAATCCACCAATCACCTCCTGAAAGAGATCCCAAAATGAAAAATGCCAGGAATATTATAGCCAAATTCCAGAGTTCTCAGGTCAAGGAGAAAATACTGTAGCTAGAAAAAAACAATTCAAGTATTGTGGAAACACAATCAGGATAACACAAGATTTAGCAGCTTCTAAATTAAAGGATCAGAGAGCTTGGAATATGATATTCCAGAGGGCAAAGGAGCTAGAATTAAAACCAAGAATCATCTACCCAAGAACACTGAGTACAATCCTTTGGGGTGGGGGGAATGGACATTCAATGAGATAGAGGACTTTCAAGTATTCTTGATGAAAAGACCAGAGCTGAATAGAAAATTTGACTTTCAATACAAGACTAAAGAGAAGCATAAAAAGGTAAAGAGGAAAGGGAAATCATAAGAGACTTAATAAGTTTAAACTGTCTTCATCCCTACATGGGAAGATGGTATCTGTAACTCATAAGACCTTTCTCATTATTAGGATAGTTAGAAGGAGCATATGTAGACAGAGGGCACAAGTGTGAGTTGAATATGGAGGAATGATATCTAAAAATAAAATTAAGAGGTGAGAGAGGAATGTACTGGGAGAAAGAGAAAAGGAGAGGTAGAATGAGGTAAATTATCTCACATAAAAGAGATACATAAAATATACCCACTCAATTGGGTATAGAAATCTATCTTATCCCACAGGAAAGTTAGAGGGGAAGGAGATAAGAGAAGGGTGGAGTTGATAGAAGAGAGGGCAGCTTGGGGGAGGGAGTGGTCAGAAGTAAAACACTTTTGAGGAGGGACAGGGTGAAAGGAGAGAGAGAATAAATAGAATAAATGGGGGAGGGAGAAATAGGATGGAGGGAAATACAGTTAGCAATAGTAACTGTGAAAAAAATTTTGAAGCAAGTTTCTCTGATACAGGCCTCATTTCTCAAACATATAGATAACTGAGTCATATTTATAAAAATAAGAGCCATTCCCCAATTGATAAATGACCAAAAGATATGATCAGTTTTCAGATGAAATAATCAAAGTTATCTATAGTCATATGAAAAATATGCCAACTCACTATTGATTGGAGAAATGCAAATTAAAGCAATTCTGAGGTACTACCTCATACTATTAGATTGGCTAATAGGAGAGAAAAGGTAAATGACAAATGTTGGAGGGGATGTGGGAAAAATGAGACTTTAATACATTGTTGGTGGAGTTGTGAATTGATTCAACCATTCTGTAGAGCAATTTGGAACTATGCCAAAGGCTATAAAACTATGCATACCCTTTGACCCAGCAATACCATTACTAGGTTTATAACCCAAAAGAGATAAAAAAAAACCAAAACAAAAAGGAAAAGGACTTATATGTACAAAGATATTCATAGCAGCTCTTTTTTAGGGGTAAAGAATTATAAGTTGAGGGGAATCTCATCAATAAGGGAATGGCTGAAGAAGTTGTAGTATGTGATTATGATAGAATACTATTGTACTATAAGAAATGATGAGCAGGATGCTCCCAGAAAAACTTGAAAATACTTGAATGGGCTGATGCAAAATGAAATGTACTGTGTACAAAGTAATATCAATATTATGAGATGATCAGTCGTGAATGACTTAGCTATTCTCAGCAGCACCACAATCCAAGACAACTCTGAAGGACTTATGATGAAAAATGCTATCCACCCCCAGATAAAGAACTGATGGTGTCTGAGTACAGATTGAAGGATACTTTTTTAAACTTTATTTTTCTTGAGTTTTTTTCTGGTCTGTGTTTTCTTTCACAACATGACTATTATGAATATGTTTTACATGACTACACATGTATAACCTACATTGAATTGCTTGCCTTCTCAATGAGGGGGGATGGGGAGGGAGGAAGAGAAAGAATTTGAAACTCAAAGTTTTAAAAACATGCTAAAAATTGTTTTTACAACAGTCATATAAAAAAATGTTCTAAATCACTATTGATTAGAGAAATGCAAATCAAAACAACTCTGAGGTACCACATCACACCTATCAGATTGGCCAAGATGACAAAACAAGAAAATGATAAATGTTGGAGAAGATGTGGGAGAACTGGAGCACTAATGCATTGTTAGTAGAGTTGTGAAATGATCCAATCATTCTGGAGAGCAATTTGGAACTATGCCCAAAGGGCTATAAAAATGTGCATACCCTTTGACCTAACATTACCACTTCTAGGGCTATAGCCCAAAGTGATCATACAAATGGGAAAAGGATCCATATGGACAAAAATATTTATAGCAGCTCTTTTTGTGGTGGCAAAGAATTGGAAATTGAGAAGATGCCCATCAATTGGGGAATGGCTGAACAACTTGTGGTATATGAATGTAATGGAATACTATTGTGCTATAAGAAATGATGGACAGGCTGACTTCAGAAAAATCTGGAAAGACTTGTATGGTCTGATGCTGAGTGAATTAAGCAGAACCAAGAGAATGATGTACACAATAACAGCCACGTGGTGTGATGACTAATATTGATAAACTTAACCCTTCCCAGCAATACAAGGATCTAAGACATCTCCAAAGGCCTCATGATGGAAAATGCTATCCACATCTAAAGAAAGAACTATGGAGTTCTATGCAGATCAAAGCATACTATTGGCTGTTTTTTTTCTTCTGTTGAGTTTTATTTCCCCTTTCTGGTGGTTCCTCCTATTGGTTGTAATTCTTACTTAGAACATCACTAACGTGAAAATATGTTTAATAGGAATGTATACGTATAGCCTATATCAGATTGTGTGCTGTCTTGCGGAGGGTGGTGAGGAGGATGGGGGAGAAAAATTTTAAACTCAAAAGCATACAGAAGTGATTGTTGATAAATCAAAATAAATTAATAAAAAAAGAAAAAATGTTTTTTACATGTAATTGGGTAAAAATAAAATACTAAATAAAAGCTTAAAAAAAGTCAAGATGGCTGGCAATGGCCTGGGATAGAGTGGATGACCTTGTGCGTCATTGATGTCTGACCAATCTATAAGCACCTCGCAGAGGATGCTTCAGCTGCCTTCATTGGCTATGGGAATAAATGGTTCTTATCAGCCCATTCTACTGGGGGAAATCTTCAGATGCTTGTGGTAGACATTCCCATACCTCAATGACCGGTTTGAGGTGCATTAGTTATCCTCAACCTGATTTAGTTCCTCTGCCAAGACTGTTTTACCCAGGTTTGGCCACTGGGCATGCTACAGCTTCTTGGAGTATATGGGGTGTACATGAAGGACTAACACCTCTGGTGTGAAGACTTGCCAAGCCCTTTTCAGGGTTGCCTATCCACCTTTGGTGTCCACCTGTCACTCAACTCTCACTTGCAGAAGACAAGTACTTTCCTAGAAATAGTATGAAGTATATGAGTGTATCTTCTGTAGAAATACTCAGAGGAGAGATATCATCGTGTTAATGAAAGTCTTATTGTTAGTATATTTTGATATTCCTTGTGCAAAGTAGCACAACATTTACATTTATTTTTTATTCATATGCACATTTCTAAGTCGTTCTGTGGATTTATATATGTTATGGCATCAAGTTTGGGAAGAAGATCAGCACTCTTAGTCTTAATTTCCAGATGATAAATACCAAAGGACCAAAAGATTAGATGAATTGTCTCAATGTCATACATCAAGTCAGTGGCAGAATTAAAACTTAAATCTCAAGGGGCAGGTAGGTGGCACAGTAGATAGAGCTCTAGCCTTAGAGTCAGGAGGACTTGAGTTCAAATCTGGTCTCAGACACACAACACATGACACCTAATAGTACGTGACCCTGGGCAAGTCATTTAAACCTCGATTGACTAGCAAAAAGGAAAGAAGAGAAGAAAACTTAAACTTCATGAGTTTAGTAAACTGAACTCTTGATTGCATATCCATCAAAGAACTTCTACCCATATACCAACATGGGAACATCTGCCCATGTCCTGAGCAAGTTTTTTTCTCTATTTAGTTTCCATTTGGAGAATAATGGGAGAAACAAGAGTTTGTCAGTCTGGCCAATTCACCACCACTCTTTCAAATCTTTAAAATTTCCCTCAGGTTGTTGTTCAGTCCTTTTTCAGTCATGTCTGACCCTTTGTGACCCCATTTGGGGTTTTCTGAGCAAAGATACTGAGGTGGTTTGCCATTGCCTTCTCCAGATCATTTTATAGATAAGGAAACTGAGGCAAACAGGGTTAAGTGACTTTACCAGGGTCACACAGCGAGTAAGTGTTTGAGACCAGATTTGAACTCAGGAAGATAAGTCTTTCTGATTCCAGGCCTGGCACTCTATCCATTGTGCCACCTAGCTGCGCCTGTCCCTCAGGTACTAAAAATAAAATAGCTCTGAGTATTTGTTTTAGTTATAATGAAGAAGATCTGATATGTTAATTTTCTATCCATTCGAGCCTTCAAAGCATTAATTGCTGTGGCTGTCTACTCGAGCACAGAAGATATACCTCCAGC
The DNA here is from genome assembly GCF_900497805.2 of Vombatus ursinus. Lineage (NCBI taxonomy): Eukaryota > Metazoa > Chordata > Mammalia > Diprotodontia > Vombatidae > Vombatus > Vombatus ursinus. The sequence goes on from NW_020954704.1 coordinate 3,669,712, forward strand.
CTATTGTATAATTATCTCAGAAATTATAAAGGCAATAAATGCATGATTGCTTTTTTTATTAATACATTAAAACAAAAATGCATAATTGGCACTTTAACAAACTAGTGGCAGCAAATTAGATATTAACATGATTACAAAATGGCAATTACTGTTGGCAATTAATTGGCATCACCTTTTGGTAGCCTTTTTCAAGTCACTATTTGGGAGCCCTGTATGTGGAACGCAATAGTGTACATTGTGAGAGATTTTCAGAAGTGTGAGTTAATTACTTAACAAAACAAGTAAATTTAAAAAAAATCCTTTATTTTTCTGGCTCATTAGTCCTTTGGGGCCCTAATGACATGCTATATCTTTTGTCAAGAGTGATGGTAAAGTAACATGAACCTTCTGAGAGATATTTATCATACAGAAATCAATTCAGTTAGCTCTGCAATGTTTTCTTTTTTTCCTGAAATGGATGTAGCAGATGTCCATCTCTGCATGATAGTATAGTCTTAGATGAGAAAGGAAAATAAGTCTTACCACTAACTGGAATTATAGAATGAAGACAGGCAGGAGAAATATTACTTGTAACATGGTCCCAATATAGTTGCATAGCAGGAACAAAAATTACTCATTTTTCTTATACTTACCCCATAGTGGCAGGAGAAGGTAAATGCATTCCTATGATGGCTATTTTAGATTAAGGCCCATTTGTGCATAATTTTAGATAGGTTTTCATAACATTCCTCCAGCTAAAGCACATCATATCTTAATTAAAAAAGCTTATTTTTTTTTTACCAAAGTACTGTAACAAATATTATCTTCTTATTTCCTTACACAATTATGAAAGAAGCAATGGCTCAGCATAAAAAATCACAACAAAAAAAATGGTCTTTCTTTTGTTTCTGCACAGAGTGAGAATGCGTATCTTAATATGGATTGTTACCTCTATCTATGGGTCCTATAGATCCAGTCAGTCATTCAATTATCATTTACTAAGCTTCTGCTACGTGCTAAGCTGTTCTACTTTTGTACTGACTTCGTTTTAAGTCTCTAGTCTTCAAAAATGTTAACAAGGGGGAAAGGAGCAACTTCAGAGTTTGTCCAGTTGTACCCACCCACCCAACCACCTTGGGTAACATCATTAGTTTGAGTGTGCCTTAGCAGCAGTGGGTGAAATGTTTTACATCTTTTGTGATAGCATTCTAGTAAGAACCCCAGACCACAATTGCAATTGTTTATATCAACCTTCTACCACTTAATGAGGTCAATTTTGGATAACTATCCTATGATGGATGAGAAATATGTAATTTAATTTCAAAAGATTGGAAAAAAAATAAGAATGCCATGTGATGAATAAAGGATTTTCCCCCCACAATATTTTGTTTAACTGCTCATAATTATTGACAGGCAGAAGTAATCCAAAATGGCGATTTGCAACATAACTCTTTGTTGCTGACTTGAAGTTATATTGTCTGTATTGATTTTCTCAATATGTCTTCTGTTTTGCCCCTAGTACCAAATAATGAGGTTATCCATTCCTCAATAATGAGAGCAGATGGTATATTGACCACATTCTAACCACCCTGTTCCATCTTCGATTTCCTATTTTTATATACAACTCAGTTCTTTCAAAGTTTTTTTTATTTTTATGTCTGGCATGAGAAACATTATAGGACCCTTGAGGACAGTGATGTAATGAAAACTAGTGCTGACACTGTATCTTTAAATTATAGCATCCCAAATTCCTTTATTAAAAGAGGGTACTTATTTCATCTTATTGAAGTGGAAGAGCTGGGGGAAATGTTTAAGTTTCTTCAATACACTGAGTTTTGTGGATATGTGTGTGTATCCTGCTTTTGAGATAATTACTAGAGTGATTAAAGATACGTGATTTAATTTGTATGTGTGGATGCCATCTACCATCAATACATATGACTTTGTAAATAAGTCCTAGGGAGTTGTCCATGGCACTGAGAAGTTACTCAGTGTTTCATAGCTAATAAGTATATGAGACCCATTTTGAACCCAGGCCTTAGGATCATAGGATCTAGGTTAAAAACTGAAAGGGATCTCAGAGCAAGGGTGTGCTATTAAATGTTTAACAACTGGATCTCTGGCGGGGGGGTAGGGAGGAAGGTACTCATGACATACTTTTAATTGATTTTTTTTAGTTTTATTTTTTATGTTTTGCATTTTGGTGAGGCAATTGGGTTAAGTGACTTACCCAGCATCACATAGCTAGTGTCAAGTGTCTGAGGCCATATTTGATCTCAGGTCATCCTGACTCCAAGGCTGAAACTCTATTCACTGCACCACCTAGCTGCCCCTTTTTTATTGATTTTTTTTTTTTTTACTTTGTGGATGACACACTTTTAAGTTTAATCTTCATTATTAACATTTTTGTTCATCACTTTCTTAAGTCTAGACAATCAACAAAACAATAAATCAAGCCCTGATTTGCAATGTTTGCTGATATCTGAGACATAAATATGCACACTGAAGATTTAACATTTGGCTTTCAGGAGATGGTTTAAGCTGGCTTCAGCACATACTTGCTTCAGAAGCTACCTGGTTCAACTCCTTCCTTTTTCATAGGAGAAAACGAAGGCTTAGAAATGTAGTGACTTGCCGAGAGTCACACAGGTAGAAACTGTCAGGGGCAGGATTTGAACCTAGTCTTCTTGACTTCCACTTCCGAACCTTATCTACCATTGCATACTGCCTCTGGGATAGATACAGAATGAGTATTTACGGATCCAAAGGAAAATAAAAACCTTCACCCCTTTTCCATTTTCCTTCCCTCTCAGGCATTTCACTTCCCTCTCAGGATGCCTCACAGTCTGTAAGCATATCTTAATAACAAGATGATTTCTCTTTTAATTTTGTGTGTTCTTGTTTTTTACCCATGGGTTTCTTAAAAGTGACTCTTATTCTAATATCAACTCACTGTTATTCAGTTTATAGGAAAATGTTAATTTGGTTATTTGGGGTTATCGCTGGCCTGGGGACTATTCTTGTTTCCTAGCTCAAATTTTCCTGTTGATGATGCTTCAGCACCATAGTTTTAGGAGGGATGCTAGAATTTAGAAAGATACATTTGATCCTCTTTTTCTTTTCTATTTTCTTTCTTTATATTTGCAACATGCTTTTCAATTAAGTCTCATGATGCAGCCTTTCAAATGGTATCCAAAGATTGTAATTTCAACCCATAAATTTTTGTTGTCGTTTGTCCTTTGTTTTCAAAGAGGACCAATGATATCACAGGGTGATGTTTTGATTCATGTATGAATTGGATTTAAGTGAGGAAGAGGTTGCACAAAGTTGTCAGCCTCACTCTCTATTATAGAGTCATTGAAGTCTAGTGGTAGGACAAAAGTCAAGATGCCTGGTGGTGGCCAGGGATGGAGTGGAGGACCTTGGCTTCTTCAATGCTTGACCAAGCTCTGAGTACTCCACAGTGCCTGTTTTAGCTTCCTTCATTGCTATTAGAATAAATTGTTCCCATCTGCCACTCCTCTGGGGAAGGCTTCACATGCTTGGGTTAGACACCTCCTCAACTTGTCAATGGCTTTAAGGCCCACTGGTTACCCTCAACTTGGTTTAGCCCATCTGCTATGATAGTTTTACCAGTGCGAGGCTGCTGCACATGCTACAGCACATGCTACAGCCTCTTGGAGCCACAGGTGAGAGCTGAGTGCCAGGTGGACACCAAAGGTGGATAAGCAATCCCGAAAAGGGCTGGGCAAACCCTCATCCCAGAGGTACTGGTTTCTCTGAATGCCCCATACACCCCACAAATATGGAAAGATGACACTGCATGTCGTCTTGGGGAGGGGAATGAGGGGGAAAATTTAGAACTCAAAATCTTAATAAAAATGAATGTTAAAAACTAAAAGCAAATAAATAAATAATTTTAAAAATATGAAAAGGATCAAAGCAAGTTTTATTATTTGCATGTGCTGTGCCCAGACTGCCCCTCCCCACATTTCTTTCCATTCTCTACCTGCCCTCTATGTAAATAGATTAAAATAGCAGAAACAATAGCTGCATCAAATATACTCACTTCTCTTACAAAGGAGACTTCTCTGAAAACCAACCAAAAAGGGATGAGAAAGAGATGAAGTATGTTTGAAATCAGGAGGCCTGGGATCAAATCCAGGCTTTGCTAAGTACTACTTGTATGACCTTGAGCAGGTCACTTAATGTCACTGGGCTTCAGTTTTCTAATCTGTAGAATGAGGATCCTTCCAATTCTAAATATATGATCTTGTGACCAAGCATAGCCACAGCACACAAGATGCCCAGGCAGAAAGGAAACACAAATTCACATAGTGAGCCAGGGTTCAGTGTTTGGGAGGGAGACCCACAATGGCACATCTACTTCAGGGAAGTTTCCTAGGGAGCCTAACAACATAGCTATGCCCTTCTGGAGCCCCAAAGGGTTCATTTGGATCAAAGTTGCCTTTCTTAAGGAACCCCGATGTGCTGCAAAGCTTCATGATAGTGGCCATTCTACGACTTCTGGTAGCAAAATCCATCCCTCCTTCTCCATGGTTCTACTATACTCTGCCTTCATACAACCATAAAGGTGAAACCTGGCACTTCAGCCTGCCTTTTGACATTAGCCTCCCCATTCCCTCTCGCCAGGGTGCTAACAACAAAAGTATGCTGTGCTCTCATGGTTACATTTAGAACCAGATGAACCTTTGGTGTTTAAGAAAGGTATGATTGTATTTTAATTGTGTGCCTGAGGATAAAAGTATACCTCAGATATTCAAGGTTTTTTCTTCGGGCTTTTAAAGAAAATTTTTCCTCCAAAAACTCTACCTGCTTGTCAATGGCAATGGAAGTCTCGGCTGCTTGCAAAGTCTTATAAAAATTGTGATTGTGTATATTAGCAGTTGAAAGAGCTTTTAAATATTGATAACTGATCTGTGAAGGCTTTTCTGTCTGCCTTTCTACAGCTAATAACCATCATGCAACACATTGCATACACACCCAATTTCTGAAGTTCAGTAGATGGGACTATTTAGGGAAGTTGTGACTTAATAAGCATTTATTGAGGTATTGATGTGGCAAAGTGTTGAAGTTTAGAAAAGTGAGTATAATTACTTACGTTTATCTAGTATTTTAAGGTCTACAAAGCACTTTATACACAATATCTGATTTTATTCTTACCATGGTCCAGTGAGGTAAGTTAATGCAAGTATCATTCTCTCCATTTTACAGATGGCAAAAGTGAGGCTAAGAGAAGTGATGTGCTCACGTTTACACAATAATTATAAGAGCTTTATATGTGTGTGTGTGTATATATATATATATGTATATATATATACCCTCATTTTTCTAAACTTGAAATTGGGGATACCCTCCCAGTCCTATCCCAAAGGCTTATTATGGCATGGAAGTGAGCCTGAGTCCACTGGTATCCTCATTGTATCAAGAGAATGTAAGGAAGGCCTCTAGCATGTCAGGTCAACCCCCTGTGGAGGGGGGTGGGGATGTGGATAAGTGTTATTAAGCTGGGGAAGGAAGGAAAGACACATTTATTAAGTACCTACTATATTATTTCATTTTATCCTTACAACAACCCGGGGAGATAGATGCTAACATTATCCTCATATTTCACAATTGAGGAAACTGAGGCAGATAGAGGTTAAATGACTTGCCCAGGGTCACACATCTAGTAAGCATCTGAGGCCAGATTCAAATGAATTGAGTTTGAACCACCAAACTGTCTCATGGGCAGACATAGATGGGTTGTCATTCATACCTCTGAAGGAAATATCCAAATTCATGAAATCACAGATACATTTGAGTATTGAATATTAATTGGAATTATTCTAATCCAAGCTTAAAAGTTTTTTTTAACTTAAAAGTTTAAAAACTTTTTTTTTAAATTCTCAATTTTTCCCCTGAAGTACCCCCTGTAGACTTGACTATGTCAAGACCAAGATAAAAAAGGAGTGTCCATATTACTTCCTTCCACTTTTTAGTTTTATCCAGGAGCAAACCAGTGGTCCTTCATTGGGTAGCATATATTGATGCAGCTGCTTCTTCCTGAACTGAGATTTAATTATTCTATCACACTGTGACTTTCTGTCTCATGAAAGGCAACTCTAAAGGAAATCCAGACTGACTATCTTGCAGGTACATATCATGTCAGGCAGCTAGGTGGCTCAGTGGATAGAGATCTGGGCCTGGAGTCAGGACCACTTGAGTTCAAATCCAACCTCAGATACTTACTAGCTGTGTGACCCTGGACAAGTCACGTCACTGTGTGCTCCATTTTCCTCATCTGTAAAATGAGAAGGAAATGGCAAACCACTCCAGGATCTTCACCAAGGAAACCCTAAATGGGGTTTTGGACGCTAGAATCAGACACAACAGGAATGACTGAATAACAACAACTTGTGTCATCTCTCACAGCAAGCTTGTCTCATTCTTAGTTGTGGCTACAGCTTTGATAGTCTTTTGGTCTACAGCATGCATTGGCAAACATGCCATAGTCTGTGGAACAGATTGGGCCAGCCTCCTGTTTTTGTGTAGTTTGTGAGCTTCTATAGTTTTAAACAAAGTTTTTTTAATTTAAAAATGTAAAAAACATTCTTACCTCTCTGACCAAACAAAAAACAAATGACCAAGGCAGATTTGGCCATCCAGGTATACTTTGTGGACCCCTGGCCTAGAGGAAAACTTGTGTCAAAGGAAAATTCTTCTTATATCCAGATGGAAAAATCGTCCCCATCATATCCAGTTTGGGAAATGCTCTGTTGCAAGGGTAAAACATGAAAGTAATTTATCAACAGGTATATTCTCCTCTACTTACATCAACCCATCCACCACCCCTGTCAATTTTTGGCTCCTTATTTTTCTAGAAAACATAAAAGAATTGTTGATTTGGAATTAATTTTGACTATACACATTTGTAATGAGTTTTGTTTTTCTTGCTTTCTCTGCATGGGGAAAGGGGGCAGGAAATGGGATGGAGACAGTGTGGACCTGAAAATAAAATAAAATAAAATAGAATTTAAAAAAAAGATTGTTGTTATTTCATGCAACTATTTAGTGTGTTTGAAAGCTTTTCTGGAGGTTAGACAATGTAATCTTCAGCTATTTATAACCACTGTGAAACCAGAAATGTAATAGGTTCCTGAGCAGTATGGACAATTGCTATTAAAAGCCCAGGTACTTTTATTCCATAGACAAGGTTGGGAGTCATTTTCTCAGCTTTGGGACTTAAACTCAGGTCTTCTGATTCTAGACCTAGCCTTCTTTCTCCTCTAATATTTTGTCTGTGTGAGCATATATACTTATCACATCTCACTAATATCAATAAAAGATATTTAGTTGTGGCTCTTTTTTAACATTAAGTACATATTATAATCATCATTAGAATTATTTTAACAAGGAGACTGCAGTGTACATAAAATAAGCATAAAATACGTCAGCTGTATATGGTCCCTGACTTCTTTCTCCTTGCATTTTCCTAGCACATCGCCCTGTACTAGTAAGTGGTAAATGCTGAACTGCATTAAAGACAGAGAACACTTAAATGAACATGAATGAATTAAAGAGCAGTTGTTAAGCACTTATTTTGGGCAAAGCTCTACTAAGTGCTGGAGATATAAATAGAAATGTAAAAGAGTTCCTGCTTTCAAGGAGCTCACATTCTAATGGTGGAGACAAATAGGTTTCAGTTACCAGCCAAATAGAAAAGTTCCATGGTCCTCAGAGAACATTGACAAAGCAGATGGTAATGCAACTTCCTGGATGTCATTTGGTACTGATAAAACCATCTATTTCTGATGATGAAGCATTGGAACATGCCAAGGACTTTGATATTGAGAACTTTCTTTACCTGGTCTTTATTCCCTAGCTATGGATGTTTAGGAGATAAGGCTATATTCTCTGCAGAAACAGTTGCAAGCTATGTTTGCACAGAGGTTGCCTCTCCACTTCTGAGAAGATAGCTTCAGGGCCTGGAAGCAGGACCAGTAAATTGTTTGGGTGGTGATGCTATCCCAAGGACTCTTGGGCTTACCTGCCCATCCATTGCAATTGGTCAGTGGTTGGTATTGGTAGTGGTGAGGAAGGCAGACCCTTTTCCCTGCAATGATAGCCCTTGGGCTTGGACTGGATGCAGGGGACTGGTGTTCTGGGGACGTTGCTAAGATCTTGGATTGAGGGTCCTGGGCTAACTCTATCACGGTCTGAGGGGAGATAGTGGTCAAGGTGGTGGTGGTGGAGATGGTTTGGCAATGCTGTACCCTCTCTCTGTCTCTCTCTGTCTCTCTGTGTCTGAGGATGCCTTAATGTTCCAGCCAGACTGGTTTTCTGATCTTATCGATGGCAGTTGGCTAGGAATTCACAGAGAAAATGAAATCTTAACCATACTTTTATTTTATTAGAATAATGTGAATTAGTAATTGGTTATTGCTGTCTATTTGGCACTGACCCAGAAAAACTACAAACAAAAACTAAGGACATGTCTAGAAAAACCTTTAAAATATTGAGAGCCAGGTTGATGGTCACAAAGGGAGTAACTATCAAGGATAGACTAGGGATGACAAGGAGCAGACTGAATCTACAAGAAAGGCAGCAAGCTAACTTCGATGAAAATCAAAGGGAAGTTCCCCTTACCCCCACCCCAATCCTCTGAATATCCTCTCCTTTTTTCTTACACTTTTGGAAGGTTTTCATGGGAGCTTAGGTGATTGTCTGAATAGACATGTTTGTGTTCTCTTGTATTATTGAGTAAGGTGGTAGGATATGCCAGGAGATGAAAGAAGATTGACTGATTTAGATGTATCCATGCCAAATATGTCAGCCTGGTAAAAATCTTTCAATTCCACTGGACGGCATTCCAGCAGTGTATGTGAATCCCATTTCATCGAACCAACCTTCTTTGCCTCATTTAATAGCTGATGAAGGACCACAAGAAGTAATGCAAGCGAAGAAATGAGGGGTGATGCCAATGATTCACGTGTCAGTCACTTGAAGGCACTTGGTAGAAGTTGGGTCTGTATGAGGAAATACTGTGCCAGATTGTCACTGATTCCATCCATGATATTAGGAAGAATTTGGTGCTACCTAGTACATATCACTCTATGGCTTTATATGAAAGTTTTATATGAAGGTTCTTGACACATGGATTGGTCAGTCAAAAAGATAAATTCTTTTTGCTCTCTTCCCCTCAAGGAGATTATATTCTAACGCAGGACAAATATGTAAAAACTTAGGTAATAATATATACTTTATATACTGCTTTGAAGTTTGCAAAGCACTTTATAAATATGATCTCATTTTATAACTCATGACAACTCTGAAAGGTTGATGCTATTACCATCCCCATTTTGATGAGAGGCTGAGAGAAGTTAAGTGATTTGCCTAGGGTCACACAGGTAAGAAGTGTGTGAGGCTGGATTTGAATTCAAGTCTTCCTTACTTTAAGACCAGCACTTTATCCACTGTGCCACCTAGGTACATACAGAGTAGATGGAAAGTAATTTGGGAGGTAAGGTTGAAAAAGGTCTGTGGAGAAAGTTGAATTTGAGCTAAGACTTGAAGAATACTAGGGAAGTTAAGAGGCAAAAGTGAGGAAAGAGGGCATCTTAAGTATGGGGGACAAAGTGCTAAACCATAGAGATAGGAGATGGGAGTATGTGAGAAGAACAAGTGAACCAGTACAGCTGGATCACGGAGAGTGTGGAGGGGAGTAAACATAAGAAGACTGGAAAGGTAGGAAGGGTCCAAGTGATGAAGACCTTTAAATATCAAACATAGGACTTTACATTTGATTCTGAAGGTAATAGGAATCATTGGAATTTATCGAGTTGGAGAGTGACTTTTCACCACACATTAGGGAAATCGCTGCTGAGTGGAAGATAGATTTAGAGAGTGGAGAGATTTGAAGTAGAGAGACCAACTAACAGGATATTGCAATAGTCTAGACAAGGTATGATGAGGGCTTGGACTAGGGCAGTGGCTCTGTGAATGCAGAGAAGGGGACGCATATACAAGAGATGTTGTGAAGATAGAAACAACATTTGGTCATGGGTGGTATATGTGGTGAATTAGAGTGGGTAGTCAAGGATAGTACTATAATTATGAGCCTGATTGGCAATAAGAGTGGTGATATCCTTGACAATAGTGGGGATGTTTAGAAGAAGAAAGGGTTTTGGGGAAAAGATAATGAGCTCTGTTTTTGATGTATTTAGTTTAAGAGAGACTAGGACTATCTGGATGTATGGATGTATGTGTGTGTGTATATACACACATGTATATATACATATATACACACATATGTGTGTATACATATATATGTACGTGCATACATACACACATACATCCATACATCCATATAGTCCTAGTCTCTCTTAAATTAAATATATATATACATACATACATACATATAGTTTAAGACAGATTAGAACTGTATATCTACATCTTTATCTCTACCTATTTCTATCTGGCAATCATCTGCAAAGAGGGTGAACCCAATTGAACCCATGGGAGTTGATGAGATCACTAAGGGATATAGTGTGGAGCAAAATGAAAAGAGAGCCTAGGATAGAGCTTTCACCTTCATGGCTAGTGATAGTATTACAGATGAAAATCTCACAAAGGCGATTGATTGAGAAGGAGCTATTAGGTAATAGGAGAACTAGGAGTACAGTCATAAAAACTCAGAGGAGAGAGAATCCAGGATGAGAAGGTATCATTATTTTCAAATGCTTCAGAGGGGTCAATAAGGATAAGAATTGAGAAAATGCCATTTGGCATTTAAGGGATTGTTGATAAGGTTGGAAAACACAGCTTCTGTTGAATTATGAGGTCAGAAATAAGATTGCAGAGGGTTTAGAAAAGAGTCAGAGAAGAAGAAGAGATACCAATTGTAGATAGTTTCCCCAAGGAATTATATAGGAAGAGGAGGAGATAGAATCTCAGAATTGATTTAATTTGCATTTCTCTGATTAGTAGTGATTTGGAGCATTTTTTCACGTGTCTATAGATAGCCTGGGTTTCTTCCCTTGAGAGCTCCCTTTTCATAGACTGCTTATTAATACCTTAGACCATTAATCAGTTGGGGAATGGTGTGAGTTTTATAAATTTAAAACAGTTCCTTATATATCTTGGAAATGAGATCTTTACCAGAGATACTTGCTGCAAAGATTTTTTCCCAGCTAATTGTTTCCATTTTAATCTTAGTTTTATTGAATGTGTTTGTGGAAAAACTTTTAAATTTTATGTAATCAAAGTGATCTATTTTATCTTCTATGATCCTTTCTATCCTTTGTTTGGTCATGAATTTTTCTTCTATCCACGGACCTAATAGGTAGTTTTCCCATGTTTCTCTAATTTAAAAAAAATTTTTGTACTTAGGTTATATATCTGTTAGGAGCTTATCTTGGTGTAAGGTATGAGGTGTTGCTCCTAAATTCAATTTTGTTGAGTATTATTGTCCAATTTTCCTAGCCATTTTAAAAAATTAAATAGTCTGTCCTCATCAAAGTAGCTGGGATCTTTGTGTTTATCAAATATTATGCTACTAGATACATTTGCTTCTATATATTGTGTACCCAGTTGGTTCCACTGATTAATCACTATTTTTTAACCAGTATCAAATTGTTTTGAGAATTATTACTTTGAAGTCTAGGTTTGAGATCTGGCACTGCTAGGCCCACATTATTCCCTTTATTTTCATTTTTCCCTTGAGATCCACACCTACTGAGATCTTCCCACCCATTAGACTTGTAAAGATGATAAAAAAAGGAAAATGATAAATATGGGAGGGGCTATGAGAAAGCAGGCATATTGATGCACTGTTGGTGGAGCTGTGAAAAGGTACAATAATTCTGCAATGCCAGTTTGGAATCATACACAAAAATGAGCATAGTGCCTGGCACATAATAAGCACTTAATATGTTTATTGGCTATTATGCAAAAATTTACTAAGTAGCACCTGCCCTTTCACCCACCCTATACCAATGCTAGGCTTATACCCAAAAGATATCAAAGAGAAATAAAGGTCCTGTTCATTAAAAAAGAAAATGAAAAAGAAAATATTCATAGCAGCTCTTTTTGAAGCGGCAAAAAACTAGAATCTTAGAGGGATGTCCATTGATTGAGGAATAGATTTTTAAAAATGTGGCATACAAATGTGATTATTGTTGAGTCGTTAGGAGTAAGGAAGTGTATGATTTCAAAGAAACATGGAAAGAGCATTATAAATGGATATAAACAAAGTGAGCAGGACCAGAAGAATAATCTATATTATATCTCCAATATCTTTTAAGTGGACAATTTTGAAAATTTTATGAACTGATGAAGAACGAAATGAGCAGAACCAGGAGAAGAATTTATGCAATAACAACACCATATGTTGTGTATGGGGTGTTCAGGGAGGGTGTGATGGCTTGCTGGGCCCTTTTTTTTTTTTGCTTTCTTTTGCTAGGTGATCGGGGTTAAGTGACTTGCCCAGGGTCACACAGCTAGTAAGTGTCGTGTGTTCTGTGTCTGAGACCAGATATGAACTCAGGTCCTCCTGGCTCCAAGGCCGAAGTTCTATCCACTGCGCCACCTAGCTGCCCCTGCTGAGCCCTTTCCAGGGCTGCTTGTCCACCTTTGGTGTCCATCTTCACTCAGCTCTCAGCCGTGGCTCCAAGAAGCTGTAGCATGCACAGTGGCCACACCCTGGTAAACTATCTTGGTAGATTGGCTAAACCAGATTGAGGGTAACTGACAAGCCTCAGTGAGTTGGGGGGGCAGGGAAGGTTGGGGGTAGGGGTTATCTACCCCAAGCATGTGAAGACGTCCTGTGATAGTGATAGAATGGGCAGCTAAGAGCAGTTTGTTCCAACAGCCATGAAGGCAGCTGAAGCAGGTGCTGTGGAGCTCTTAGAGCTGGATCAGGACATAGGAAAGGTTACAAAGGAAAAACCAACAGGATTCCCATTTTCCTTCTAGATCTTTACTCCTACAAAAATTCTGTTAATGAACATTCTGGTATACAGAGAGTTCTAGCTTTCTGTAAATTTGCATTCTGCAAATTTGACTTTACATAAAGAATTCTTAAAGAAATTTGCATTAAAAAACTTATGTTTACTTCATTTCTTTTTTTGGGGGGGCAATTGGGGTTAAGTGACTTGCCCAGGGTCGCACAGCTAGTAAGTGTCAAGTGTTTGGTCGAGGCCGGATTTGAACTCAGGTCCTCCTGACTTTAGGGCCGGTGCTCTATCCACTGCGCCACCTAGCTGCCCCGCTTCATTTCTTTTTTAAATTTTAAATGAATTTTTATTGATAGATTATATTTTTACATCACCTATTCATTTAAGGAGTAGAGTTCTCCAGTGTTAATTCATAAGGACTTTGCTTTGTGGGGTTTTCTTCTTTCTACTATGAATTTAGCTGCAATTGTTCTAATCTGGTGCATAGTCTCTTTTTTTGAGGGCTGAAGAGTTGAAGTGGTTTGGAGAAAATGATGGGTCTGCCATCTTAATGGTCACATTCATTATGCTACTGTGAACATTTACACTTAACTTCACTTATTGGCAGTGAAGGCCCATTTTCCAACTCTATCCTTTTTGTGATGAGGGGCAGTGTATTGGGAGCACCATCCTAATGACCAACTCCATGCAAGATAAGATAGTTTTATTTAAAAACCACCTTCAATATCTGATTGGTTCAGGAGACTTAAGGCTCAGACTCTTGATGTTACTTCCTAGTTTCTTGAGTGTAAAGGAACCAACGGAACCCCCTGGTGTGCACTAAAGTATGACTGGAGAGCCGCAGGAAAGCCCAGGAAAGGGAGTTTCAGTCAGCTTGTGGGGTCTTCAACACATATCCTTATTGAATGCAATATATATCCTTCTCCTGCTCTGGCTAAGTAAATCTCCTTTTATTAACTGTTGAACAACTTATTATTAAATTCCAACATCAAACATAAACTACCAGGAAGTAGCCTGAGTTAGGGCCAGTCCAGAGCAGCCAGCAAGTCAAATTGTCTATTGATATGTATATGTGTGTGGTTGTGTGTGCATGTCTATGCATAAGTATCTTGAGGCTATTAGGAGATGGACTGCATTTTGAAGATTTTGGATTTTGATGGATTTTGAACAAAATCTCTGTTTCTGGGGACCTGGCCTATATTGCCACAGGCTGTCTGCGTATACCCTCTTACCTGTTACCCCTACCTTTCCCTGTTCTGCAACCGACCATACTAGGAAACTTCTATGCCTCATAGTGCAATTTCACTCTGGCCTTTCCTTGCTTGTGATATTAGAAAAAAGAAATGTCTTTATCCATGGACATTCACTCATTAAACAGCCTGCTGAAAGAGTCCCTTCTATTGGCAGCAGACAGAGATTGAAACAGGATATAAGTAAATTCTATGATATAATGAAGCTGGTTATAGCAATATTTTACTATTTGACAGCAGTAGGTAAGCCTTCCTCTGAATATAGCGTTTCAAGCAAGGAAAGGAAAAACATGGCTACAGCAATTCATGGATCCATAGATTTGTGGAGACATCAATTCAAGGCTTTAAGAGCACTTTATAGACATTTCACAGACAATTCAGCTGCTGGTATTGTGTATAAATCAGTCAAATGATCAAAAGCATTGTTTTTTTTTTCTGTTTCCCCAGAATTTTTTTTTCATCCATTCCTCCAGGGTGTTTGAGGCTTCTTCTAGGTCAAGGATACGAGGGATAGATTTCTGGGGATCCATAATGTTAGATAGGAAAAAAATTACATCTTTACTTAAATGTAATTGTTTTTTCTCATAATCCTATGTATTTTATTTTAAGCATTTAAAAATTCTGTTTTGTGTAGGGGTCCATAGACCTCACTAGATTGCCAAAGACATCCATGACACCCCCCAAAAGATAAGAACTCCTATAAACTAGCCCATTTGCTCCTAGCTGCTTCTGCTCTGAATACCCTTTAAACTATTTTCTCTGCCTTGTTCTAGCAGCAAATTTCAAAAGGATAGTCTCTTGTTTATAACACATTAATCCCCAGGCAAAGCTTTTTGAGGACAAAGCCTCTTACCAGTTTGAAAATATATCAGTTATAATCATGAGTCAGATTTACTTTTCATTGAAATTCCCTAAAAGATTCTATTCTAAAAGACTCGTCCCTATTTACCTTATTAATTGGTTTAGCAGGTGACCTGACCTGAGGAGGAGGAGATTATTCTAAGGTGTGAAAATCATTATAATATAAAGCCCTTGTTGCCTCAGCCTCTAGCTAAGGCTAAGCCTGTCAAGCCTTGCTTTTCCTCTCTATTCAGTCCCAAAAGAACTTTTACCCTCATCCATCACCAGCCCATACTTCACCCCTGGATCTAGGGAAAGATTTTCTAGAATAGATTTCAAGGGGTTTAAGTTATGAGTTCAAGAGGTGAAATCCCTCCATACCTATTTGTGTTCCTCTGTCCTTAACCAGGATGCTAGACTTGCTCTGAGGCCTTGCTTTGAATCCACATTTTCTACAATGCCACGGAAACCTCTTCACCCTAAAAGCTAACTTCAGCCCCGGACTCCACACATTGGACATGCTGCCCGCACCCCTTCTGGCCCCACCCTTATTGGCTGGTTCCTCCTGGAACTTCCATTTTAAGGAGGATGCCCAGGATATATCTTCATTTTTCTCCAGGCTGCACTCCTACCTCTTCTCCTGGACTTTCTCTATAACACCCAATCCCAAATCCCTACCTGCATCTCTGCCACTTTTCTTTCCCTTACAATTTTATTTTATGTGTTTTCTGTCCTTATAAGAATATAAGTTCCTTGGAGCCAGGGATTGTTCTATTTTGGCTTATATTTATATTCCCACTGGTTAGCACAGTACCTGGCACATAGTAAATGCTTGACTTGTTAACTTGATAAGGGTTTTAGCAAAAGGAATGAGAGAAAGAAGAAAGCATTTACTCTTCTGTGAAACAAACTCTACTCTTCTGTTACCAAGACTATCTCAGACCATCTCATCTTCTTTTGGAATATAAAAGCCTTTCCTGTCAAACAGGGAACAGGTCAATGAAAGCCTAGCCTTTATGAGTATGCACAGAGGGCTCAGCCTAATGTGATTCCCCCATTGGACTTTGGAGCATGTTCAGATGGCTTTTTCCTATTTGCTTGCTATATGGTGAAAAAAAGCTTGGCTGCTACACTGAAACTGAGTACTCATTCAAAATGGCACTAACCAGTCCTCTTTGCTTCCTGGTAGTGAATATAAAAGGGCTGCTGTAAGACTTTGGGTGGACAGAGAGGTAGTAGTGGTAGTGGTAGCAGTAGTAGCCTTCTCCTGCTAACTGCCTATCTCTCTACTCAAACCTACACATGGCTGCAGATACAGTGTCACTGTTTTTCTGTTTCTTCTTTCCTGCTTGTCAAAGAATGGAATAGACTGTGCCCTTGTGAGCTTCAGACGGTCATAGGAGCACCAGAGATCTATCCAGGAGCTGGAATCCATACTAAGGAGCCAAGCACCATGATGAGTATTGCCCTCTTGGAATGACTCACGTGAGATCCAGACCAGTGCCTGGACAATATGTCCTATTGCAGCAAGGGAGCAAGGGAAAACCAGAAATCTCAGCACAGTCAAATAGTTTAACATAAAAAAATATGATTTTAAAAAGTGGTATTGGCATTAAAAAAGAGCTATTGCCATATGCTTTACCCTAAAAACCATGGAGCCTTTCAATGTGATTTGCTGATAAAACCTCCTATATGTGCTGTCTTTCTATTAGAATTTGAAGACTTTGAGGCTAAGGGACTATCTTTTCTAGTCGTACTCCCAGTGTTTAGCATAGTGCTTTCTCCATCATATGCATTTATTAAATTCTAATTCATTTATTCCTACGTCTGATGTCATAGGCAGAGAGATGCCAGAGTTGGAAAAGAGCCTCCCCTTGACATCCCAACTTCAAATCATGGGGGATGGAAGTTTCCAGATAGGAAGAATTACGGAAAAGGTACAAGGACAGGCAAGGCGAGGAAGGAAGAAAAAGCAAGCATCAAACATAAAACAATCTATGGCAGGAAAGGTAAGACCCTCATTCCCCCACCAAAGAGGTTTTCTTTTTTTTTTTAGTACTTCACATAACATTTTATTTACTTTTTTTTTCATTATTTCTTCTAATAACCCTATAAAATAGTTAGGACTCAGATAGCCATTATTCACTTATTTGCCTTTTCTCTACATTAGAGTAAAAGCTGTTTGAAGATAGGGTCTGTGACATAAATCTCCCTCTCTCTCTCTCTCTCTCTCTCTCTTTCTCTTTAAATATATATATATATGTATGTATATACACTGATGCTATGTTCTAGGCAATTATGTTTCAACTCTTATTATCTTGATTAAACTAACCCTTCTATTCCCACCACAGTAAGGAATATTTTCATAGTTCTGCTGGGGATTAAAGTTCCCAAAATGTGAGTTATGGTAAAAGACAGAATTCTAGTCTCTTAAATACACTTCTGATGTTACTTTGATATAGCTTATAATCAACCATAAAGTTCCTATGTGTTCAGTCTTTAAGGGCCTACAAAACAACTTTTAAGTCACAATTTTCATTTGTGAATTATTGTATTGTACAACATACTAAAGATTAGTATGGGAACTACTCATTCCTATTTTGGAATGAGATCAAGCTGTATCTTGGAGTTAGGAAGATCTGAGTTCCCATCAAGCCTCTGATACTAATCCTGTGACCCAGGGCAAGCCAATTCATCTTTATCAACCTCAGTTTCCTTATCTATAAAATAGAGGCAATAGTAATACCTACTTCATAGCATTGTTGAGAGGAGCAAATTAAGAAATATATATCTATATGTAAATATACACATATACATACATATATGCACATATTTATGTAAAGTCCTTTGCAAATCTTAGAATTTCAAAGTTTTATTTAAATATTTAATTTATTTAATATTAATAACAATTATTATTATTTAAACTAAGGCAATGTCATCTTACTTCTAGAAACTAAGATGTTTAAATCCAGTTTATTATAAGTAGGAATTAATATGTGTATATAGTGATTTGCAAACCTTAAAGTGCTATATAAATGTTAGCTATTATTGTTATTAATATTTCATTACTCTCATCATTTTCAATGGGATTTAGGTAAAAATAGCTCTGGGAAAAGTGGTTATCACACTATAATTCCTTTAGATTCAATTTTCTATGGATTGCTACACAGGTTGATTGTTTTTTATAGTTGAATAAAAGCATTAAGATGTAAGCTTATCTTTTATAGGTTTACTGAAAGCATCCTTGGTACATTCCACTAAAAGACAGGATGACAAGGACTATGTATCTCATTCTCTTCCCACATGATTTTGATGTCCTAAGCCTATTTTGAAAGTTTTTTGTTCAATGTAGCACCATTAAGAATGTTTAAAAGTAGAGTTTGTTTTATTTTGAAAATTTGGTAACACCATCACCTGGTGGAGTTACCTAACTGCAGTAGATGCTTAATTAATACAAATTGGTTGATATTAATTTTTTATGAATCAATGTTATATTTATGTGCTTAAGAGAAACACCTCAGTCTACAAAAACGACCTAGTTCCAATAGAGTTTATTTTTTTAAAAATTTTTAATTTTTAGGCAATTGGGGTTAAGTGCCTTGCCCAGGGTCACACAGCTAATGTCAAGTGCTTGGTCTGAAGCCGGATTTGAACTCAGGTCCTCCTGACTTCAGGGCCGGTGCTCTATCCACTGCACCACCTAGCTGCCCCTAGAGTTTATTATTTGGTTGAGTTCTCTAAGACTTACATCAAACCTGACCAACAACACTCTTGAATGCAGGCAGAACCAAATTAAAATGCAATTGGGAAATATTTTACAAAGTAAATAAAAATACAATAAAACATAGATAACATTACATTTTAAAGCTAGTCAATATGTAGTTAATTAGGATCCTATTGTATGGACTAGTGGCTCCCATTTCTATTTGAGTTGGACACAACTGCATTTAAGATATTTTGAGACTTGTATTTGTAGTATAGGACAGCTAAGTGGTACAGTGGATAGAGTACCAGGCCTAGAGTCAGGAAGACCTGAGTTCAAATGTGGCCTAGTTGTGTGACCCTAGGCAAGTCATTTAACCCTGTTTGCTTCAGTTTTCTCATGTGTAAAATGAACTGAGGAAGGAAATGGCAAACCACTCCAGTATCTTTGTCAAGAAAATCCTAAATGGGGCCATGAAGAGTCAGACACAACTGAAAACGCCTGAACAACAACAAAAATTTGTAGTATATGGATTGGTCATCTGTCCATCCATGAAAGATAGAAATATTTGTAATTCTAGTTATGAGTTCTGGGTCATATGAACAGCAAGATGGAAGACAAAATATTTTCTCTATTCCTCACTAACTCTCAAAAAAACCAAACCAAAACAAAACTCAAAAGAGGAATTGAGCAAATACAACTCTCTTCACAGAGCCAGAAAACAAGAAGCAGGCAGCTGGTGGGGCAGTGGGTAGAGCACTGGGCCTGAAGTCAGGAAGACCTGACTTCAAATTTGGCCTCAGACACTTACTAGCTGTGTGACCCTGAGCAAGTCATTTAACTTCTGTTTGTCTCAATTTCCTCAACTGTAAAGTGAAAATAGGGATAATGACAATGCCTATCTCCTAGCATGGTTGTGAGAATCTCAAATTAGACAGCATTTGAAAGTGTCTAGCACAGTGCCTGGCATATAAAACCATTTTATAAATGTTAACTACTATTAAGAAGCCCAAAAAGGTAACAGCAGCTTTGAGAATTAACAGGAAAGGATACTTAACCTTAGTGTTCACTCAGTACCAGTCCCCTTCCAAGCTATACTTTCTGGAAGTTTGCACAAACTGACTCACTGCCTATGCAGTGGATTTCCCACCTGCTGTAGTCTCTTCTACAACACATTCTTCCTGCCCTTTCCTCAGCATTTTGTTGTTAACACGCAGCTGGCCTCAACTCTGTCTAGCCACGCGTATTGCAGAGAACAATACCATTCTCCCAGTCGCTCAGGCTTACGACTTTGAGTCAGTCTGGATTCCTCACAATGTCTCACCTACCCCCACCTCCACTCCCACCACCATGTCCAAGCTGTTATGGAGGCATATTGATTCCACCACTACAACATCTCTCTTATATGCCTCCTTCTCTCCTCTCACTGCCAACATGCTACTGCAGGTCCTTATGACCTCATGCCTGGACTCTTACAATAGCCTATCAGTGAGTTTGTCTGACTCAGGTTGCTGCCCATTCCAATTCATTCTTTATTCAGCCACTAAAATGATTTTCCTAAAGCATGGCTTTAATCATATCTTCACCACCCTTTGCCTCAATAAACTCTGTGGGCTCCCTATCATCTCCAGGATCACATACAAAATCCTCTATTTGGCATTTGAAGTCCTTCATAGCCTAGCCTTCTCCTACCTTTCCAGTCTTCTTACATCTTGCTTCTTAACATGTACTCTTTGATGCAGTGACAATGGCCTCCTGGATGTTCCATGGACAAATTACTCCATCTATTGGCTCCTAGCATTTTCTCTGGGTGTCTGTCCCCCATGCTCTGTCTCTTCAACTCCACCTACTGTCTTCTCTGACTTGCTTTAAGTCTCAACAAAAATCCCATCTTTTATAGTAAACCTTTCCCAACCCCTGTTAAATCTAGTGCTTTCTTTCTGTTAATTACTTCCTATATATCTTCTACCTCACTTGTTTGTATATATTTGTTTGCTTGTTGTCTCCCCCATTAGATTGTGAGCTTCTTGTGGGAAGGACTATCTTTTGCCAATTTTCATCTTTCTAGTGCCTAAAACAATGCCTGGCACATAGTATGTGATTAATAAATGTTTCTGCATGTGCAGCCTTTAGATTAGGGAACCCCCAGAATCTTTGATCAGAACATACTCTCCATACTTTCCAAGTCTGCAAAAAGTATTCAACACTGACTCATCCCAACTAGAGAACTAAAGAATGGAGGGAAATGGCACAGGGGGCCAGCATGCTTCATTAGGCTCAAAGGAATGAGATAAGCATCTAGCTGGAGTCAATTTTGTCTCCCAAGAAGTTCCTTGGAGTAGGGACCCATGCTGGTGAAAAGTAAATTCCCTGATGTGGAAAGAGGCTGAAGTACCTGAGGTCAAACTGATCAAAACCTACAGAAATATTGTTGGTACATTAAGGTCTAGCCTAGAGATAAACCCACCATCAAAGGGGAAAAGTCAGAAATTAATTGACAGGGGAGGATAAGGGGGAAAAAAGACTAAAACCACAAAGATTATAGGAAGAAGAAAACTCAGCAAGGGATTGACAAACTAAGGCCTGTTCAAGGGGTGGGGAACCTATGACCTTGAGGCCACATGTGACATTCTAGGTCCTTGGGGCTGGCCTTTTGACTGAGTCCAAGTTTTATAGAACAAATCCTTTTATTAAGGGGAATGTGTTCTTTGAAGTTTGGATTCAGTCAAAGGGCCACTTGAGGACCTAGAAGGCCACATGCAGCCTCAAGGCCGCAGGTTCCCCACACCTGTCTACACTCTGCCAGGTAAAAATGATTTTTCCATATTATTATGAAGTTTTATTGTTTTTAAAATTGTAAAACCAATCTTAGCTTGTTATTGGGCAAGCCTTTGGTTTTGTGGACCCCTTGACCTAATATATAAGCAGATAAATCAAATCAAAAGATACTAAAATCAGAACAAAATATTAGTGACAAGATATCAGAAACATTACAAAAAATCGCTAAATAAATATTGCCAAGATAAAGAAAATTGAACCAATGCCTGGCAAAACATAGAACTCTGTTGATTCTCAAAAGAACACAGAAATACAGCAGGATGTTTGTAAATGGTTCAAGAAAGAATCAGAACCTTGAAAGAAGAATTTAGATGGAAATAAATGGCAGAATTTATGGCTTACACAGCAGAAATAATTATAAGAATGTACAAATTGAAATCTATAGTGGTAAATCTCTCCAAAGAAGCAAAACTAGAGGAAAACAGATTGGGAATACAAATTTACCGAAGTGAAGGACAAACTTGAAGAAATAAAAAGTTATAGTTAAAAGAACACGTGATCTCTATACAAACAAAAAGCATTGATCTCAAACATAGGATCTGTAGAAACAACTTAAGGATCATGGGCCTCTCAGAAGAACAAGTCAAAAAACCTGATGATGATAATACAAGAAATAATGCAGGAAAACTGCCCAGAATTTCTGAATACAAAAAATAAAGCACCGATTGAAAAAATTCACAAATTGCTTTGAGACTATGGGGAAAGACTATGCTTCAAAATCCAAGACAAGTACTAGTTAAATTGAACAATTCTGGTTACAAACAATAAAATCTGAAAATGACCAGAAGAAAGACCTTCAAATAGAAAGGAAAGGAAATTTCAGTAACATGAGATTATTTTGTACCCACTAGAAAGTGCAAAAGGAAATGTATTAATATATTCTAAAATGCAAAGGAACTCAAGATAGAAACCGTAATGACATATCCTATAAACCTGAGCCTAATCAATGAAAAAAAAAGAACATTCCCCCAAAAGAGGTATTTGAAGCATTTCTGCAATTATGGCCACCAAGTCATACTAGGTGTTTGATAGCTAATTTTTTACAGATTGTAGTGATACATTGCATTGTTTCCACCATTTCCTCATGTAATTAATACTGATCACTGAGTACTTGCTCCTTAAAGATAACTCTTGTATAGTTTCTGGTGGCAATGACTTGGTGTTGAATTGTCATCATAAATCCTTCCTTTCCTGTAACTAAATTTGCATGACTCTGGCATTTCTCCAAAGCTTCTTTGTTGATGGATTTAGTCTGTTGAATTGATGTGGACATTGTCCATGGAGGGCCTTTTGATCAATTTTTTAACTTTGGTTGTTTCATAGGCTCTATGAAGGAAGACTTCACTTTAGGCTACATCAATGAATCAAATGTTATATACCAATGACTTTTATTTTTGCTTGGCAAATGTCTGCTTATCCCAAAAATATTTCTATAGGTTTTGATCAGTTTGTCATGTGTTTAATATCCATAAATTTTCTTCCTCTTTTTTTGGCCTGGAAATATTAACCTTTCTATAGCTGCCTTATAGTTACTGTTACCATCATTGCAACTACCACCACTCACAGCACCATCATACCATTATCATCATCACTATCACCATCATTCTTCTCCTCTTCCTCTTTCTGCTCCTCCTCCTTCTTCAATACGTCGTATCTTCTGTAAGTACTTATTCCTCATGGAATCATAGCTTCAGTTTTATTGCCCCCATTTAATTAAGATTATAGGCCTCGAATTATCTGATGAGTTTCTACTCTGTTTGCAAATTCCAGCTTGAGATATCAGCTTTATCTTTGTTTTTTGCTGTTCAGTTTATTATTTTACCTGATGTAGATTTTCCCTTTTTGCTATCAGTTTTTTGATGTGTAAATTTTACATTCTCTTTTGCCTTCTATAAAATTCTAACTGTAGCCATTCTGCCTTGCTCTATGCAAGATTTTTGAAAACGCTACCCCGAGTCCATGGGACTGTACTCCAAACATATAATAAATCAACTATTGAATATCTCTGCATGTTGGTAAGTATGATTGATAGCAATTCCTATCAATGAATCCCTGAATATTTTGTATCACTTCCAAGAATAGAGATGTTCTGTTTCTATTGTACTCTGCCCATGTCAGAACTCACTTGAAGTAGTGGGTTCGGTTCTGGGTGCTACAATCCAAGGGCATTGATAAGCTGGAACGTATGCAGCTTATATAGGAAAGTATAGATTGGATAGTGTCCAGAGGTAGGTGAATAGTTTTGCTTCAGCATCATAGGAGGATTGGTTGAAAAGCAAACACTAGAGGGGAGAAATTAGCATGTGGAAGAGATGTGAGATTTGTTCTGTTGGCTCCAGGAGGCAGAATCAAAAGCAATGGGTAGAAGTTGACAAGAGGGCAACTGAAGCTTGAGGTAAGGAAAAAACTTCCTGACACTTAAAAGATGCCCCAAAGTAGAAAGGCCTGCTTAGAGAAATGATGGGGTCCACCTCCTTGCAAGCCTTCAAATAGGTCAGAAGACCACTTGCCAGGGATATTACAGTGATTTTTCCTTTTGGTTATATGTTATAGATTGCTGACTTAACTTACAGTTCTCAAATTCTGTAATTTTGTTCCTTTTTTAAAAAAAAATTCAAGTTTAAATTTGTCCTGATGTGACTCTCATCCATTATTTCTATTTTTCCCTAAGGCAAAGTGGAACATGTAAAATCATTCTTTAACAGAAATCACGTCCCTGCATATGTCTTCTCTTCTAAGGCTAATTATTTCTAGTCCCTTTATCCAGTCCTCCTGTGGCATGATCTTGAGTTTCTTCATCATCTTGGCTGTCTTCATTTGCCTATCTCAACAATATACTACCTAATATATGCCACATCAAAATGAGAATATTCCAGATGTGGTCTGACCAGGACAGAATATAGTAGAACTAAGATATATTTCTTGTATTGTACACTATGTTTCTCTTAATGTAGTCTAACTTCATATTAGCTTCTTGGTTTACTATATGTTATCATTCACTTATATTGAGTTTATAGTTCATCAGGTCATTTTTTTTTTGTAGGAGTGGGGGATGACTGATGCAGAATGAAATAAGCAGAACCAGGAAAACAATTTTTTAAATTGAAATTTATTTTTTTCAGTCTTCAAAAAGATACCTTTTTTCTCTCCCACCCCACCAATTGAGAAAGAAAAAAAAATGAGACCCTTATTACAAACATGTATATCCAAGTAAAACATATTTATGTATTGGTGATGCCAATACACAATACATACACAAATACTGTCATCCGAACTGAACTGGCCTCTAACCTGTGGATGGCTGGAGCCAAACAGAGTAAACTAGAGACAAGAGAGTCAGGAATCGAAAGTTTAATTTCAAAGTGAGAGAAATGACTTGCCAGCAAGGACATACGTGCTAGGGCCCTGTCCCTAGTAGGAGGACCCAAGGCAGTGCGAGGAGATCTCAATACTTATGCCAGAGGCTGCACAGTGAACCAGAGCCCTGACAATGAGGGGTAACAGCAATAATGTGACAAGTTTGATTCATAGCAGGGCTTCATGACCAGAACTATCTGAGCTCAGAGAACACCTGGTGCTGGTCAAAGCAATACAATAATTACGTGATTTTTGCCAGAGAGAGAGATCATCTGGAGGGTGAGTGCAAAGGATTGTTGTTATGCCAAGCTCAGGGCACAGCCTGCTTGCTGGGCCTTAGCTTTGGAAAAACAGGGTGTCTCTTAATATCTTGACATTTCCCCCTTTTGGCCAAAGGGAGGGGGGTTGAATGAACCCTACCCTTCTGACCAATGAAGAAGAGGCAGGTATTAGCCAAGATGCCACAAGAGGTCAGTTGGGCCAGGATGAGCATTTTTATTCCAGGAAGTCAGTTCCTTGAAGGGATCTGCTGGGGAAGTGTGTATCATTGCTAGCCATTGTTTGCTTGCAAGAGAAAAGAGAGGGATGCCAAGAATGTAGAGGAAGAAAATGACAACACAAGCTTGAATCAGGGCTTTAGTGGTCAGGCATATAACAAAAGGGAAGAGGAAAAAAAAAACTAGGCCAGTGTGCTCAGCTCTCATCAGGAATCTTGGTTCAGCTGTCTTATCTGGATGTCAGCAGATTCTGGGTCTGTACTAGATGCATTTTGAGGTTCCTGGAGGGTTCTGCCAGCTACTCAAGAGTGGGGGATTTCTTCAGCTGAACCAGGAGTCCACACTCACAAGCATGGCAGCTGTGGGAGTAGTCAGAAGGACCTGGTAGAGGCCCTTAGCTTGAGATGTACAATTCTAAAAAACAACTCTTTACATCAAACTTTAGATCTGAGTTTCTGGTCAGCATTCTTGGTTGAAGGTCTCTAAACAGCACAAAGAGATGATCCAGTTTCCAGCCACCCAGGGCTAGTTTCAAACAATGCAATAAAACTTCCTTACAATTCCCATAATTGTATAATTACAGTAAATCAGGTCACATTAATGTCACCTTACAGAACAAAACCCTTAGAGGGCTTACAATGGACTAGTTTTGAGAAGGGAGATTTACTTGTCAGCAAGGTAACCAGAAAAACTTAAACAAACATGCAAAACAATACAATAATTATCACCAATGTTAACTAACGTCATCTCCTTGTATCCTAGTAACTCACTCTCAGTATCAGCACATTTTGAGTCCCAGATGTCTCATATAGTTATCTGGTCCCCAGATATCTTTTCTTGGGCAATAGGCTTTATTCTCAGGATTGCTCTAAAGGGGGCTCTGCTTCTCTGGTTCCAAATCTAGAGGTTCCTAGATAATTCTGCTAGTAGTATTTAAATTTGGTTCTCTAATTCTGAGACTTCAGAGAATTTCAGAGAATTATATAACATTTGGTGTTTCTGTCCTTACCTAAATCCTGTACCTGATATAAGAATCTTTAAAAAATTTATGAGGGTCCAACCATAAAATAAGTTCTTCTGCCTTTTAAAATGACCAGACAGATACTTTAATACTGGAAACATAATTTTCTTTTCTTTACCATCATCCATACAATTTATGTGTAAAATTTTATCCAATTTTGAGAACTTATTACTAAAACATACTCGAAGTCTGAATTTCCATGAAAGATAAATTTGGAAGCCAATCATACAATCCTGTTGCTTTTTCAAAATTTATCATTCCATTTATTTAGAAAACTTTTACATTACATTTTTGTCTTATTACTTTGTCTAATCATTTCCCACTTAGGAGGATATCATCTCTATATTATAATTTCATCACAAATATAGGTTAAAATTGTAAGATTGCAAAATTTATAGTAACTCAGAGATATTCCAGTAATAATCTACTATTTAATAGATTTAGTATTGTACTTACAAAACTTCTTAATTATAGAAATTTACTATAAAAGGAAAAGGAAGGACATAGATATAACAATATAACAGGGGGAAAACTTCCTTTGCTCTGTTTGATTCCAGGCGTGAGTCATCTCTGACAGTCAATTATGTAGTCACAGTGTATCAAAAGCAAGACTCAGGATTAACCAGATGGGGAAATTTCCTTTTTGGAAAGGAAATAGCAAAATGGGGAAATAGAGTCAGGAGGATTCTACTTAAGCTATGCCAAGGTCATCCCCAAAACTTTTCCCAGGTGTACAGACATACACCTAGTAGTTCCTAGACTGCTAAAGGCACATGCCATTTTCATCTCTTGGCTTCATGATGATTCAGACAACTATTCCCCTAATCAAAGATCAAAAAAATAACAAATTACATTCCCAAGAATTTTTAACTTAAATAGCAAAATTTCACTAACCACTACTCAGGGCTTGAATAGCTTTCCTGATGTTTCCCTAACAGTTAACATTTCATTTATCCTTTACTTTTAAATTAAAACTACCCATATTCTGGGGCTTTATACATACAGCAAATACCTGATACTTGACTCATCATTAATATGTTAAAGGTACATCTTTAAACCGCCCCATACACTTTCATAATACCCAAAAATTTCAAATGAAAATTTGCTATTATATATTATTATTATTATCTACTTTATAACAAATTATATCTCATTAAATATTTAACAATTTTCAAATGTCTTTTTTTATCACATCCTTTTAAAAGCCCAATTCATGTGTAACAGCATCCAGATTAAAAAGTTGTTTTGTTTAACAGCATTTCTGTTACGATGATCTCTCAAATTTCACAATATAAGAGAATTTAGAAATACAATAATAACAAAAACAATGTCATGTATTTAAAACATGAAACAAAACTTCAGATGATATCAATTGGATTTCCAAATTATCCCATATAAAAATCATTAATCTTATTAACTTTGGTATTTTAAAACCACTTTAATATTATCAGGTATGGAACAATTACATTCAATTAAAGAAATAACAATAATGTAATGCTTAATATATGACAGTCACTGTTTTAAGCACTTTACAATCATTATATTATTTTGATCCTCATAACAGCCCTAGAAGGGAGTAACATTATTACTTTTCTCTTTACAGATCAGGAAACTGGGGCAAATAGAGATAAGATAACTTGCCTAAGATTACACAGCTAATACATTTCTGCAACTGGAATGTAATTCAAGTTTCCCTATGTTTTTCCAGCATTTTTTTCAACTCTTGTATTTGGGAATCTGATATGGGATGAGAGGAGTTAACAGGGAGAGGGTCTCTGACTAGGGGGAGTCACAGGAGTCTTTTTTCTTTTCATGGTCACAAATGTCAAAGAAAGGTTAACAAGAGGTTAAGGTGCAAACTGTTTACCTATTTTTTTTCTTTCTTCCCTCTGGGATTATTTCCAAACTAGCTGCCTTCCTTCATTGGCCTAAAACAATGAAGCTATTAATCTTGCCATTTACTTTTAAAACTTTATCAGATCTAATCCTTATTTTTCCTTAAAACAAATTCTACAAAGTGGTACCTCAAAACTTACTAAGATATTTCAGAAGGGAGTGAGTTCCTGGAATTACCCCAAGGTCCCAGGAGTTCTCCCCTGCAATATTAAAATGATTAATCTTTAAATTCCTTAATCTACTAAGATGTTTTAGTAGTTCCACAAACTTTGATTATCTGACTTTGTTTCTGTAATTCCAACATAGCCAAAGCTGAAATGACAGAAAAAAAAAGTCTTGAAGGTTTTTTTTTTCTATTTCTCTTTTCTTACAACCTAATCTCCTACGGAAAATGGGAGTTAGTCCTGTTTACTGGGACAATTGCTTCAACTATGAAAGTTCATTAATCTTTCCCAGTGTTCTAAACTCTCTGGCTACAACCCTTAGAAGTTTTTCTGACTGGCTGCATTTTAAATCTTTCAAGGTAACAGAATCTAGCTCGCAACACAAACACGAAAGACAGTTTACATTTTGCAAAGACATAAACACAGACAAAACAACAATACAGATAAAAATGGACACAGATGATTTTAACAAAGCACAAAGTTATAGTTCATACAGAGGCATATGGTTACTGAAGTGTGCAGCTTCGACTTTACAGAGGTTGCAGTTTAAAAAACAACAGAGACACGCCAAGGGACAAGAGGCATACAGTTACAGTTTTACAGAGGTGTACAGTAAAAAACAAACTTTGGAGAGGCCAATTAACAGAGGTGTGCAGTTTAAGAAAGGATATCCTTACCAGAGTGATCTGAGACAAACCAGGTTATTGGAGGGGTCCTGGAATTTTCCTCACAAAGGATGATGAGTTCAACCAACGTGGACTCTTAGAGGATTAGAGAAGGGACAAGGACAGAGGACTTACCAGATGAGGGGCAGGGCAGACTCCAGAGAAATAAATCTTTGGTGGCATCTCATCTGTTCCCACTGGTACCAGAGAGTCCAATAGTCCACTTCTGTGCCCAAGCCCATTTCTGACACCAATTAATGTCAACTGGACTGAGCTAGCCTCCATCCTGTGGATGACTGAAGCCAAATAGATCAGGCTAGAAACAGGAGAGTCAGGAATCAAACAGAAGTTTAATTTCAAAGTGAGGGGCAGCTAGGTGGCACAGTGGAGAGAGCACTGGCCCTGAAGTCAGGAGGACCTGAGTTCAAATCCGGCCTCAGACCAAACACTTGACACTTAATAACTGTGTGACCCTGGGCAAGTCACTTTACCCCAATTGCCTAAAAATTAAAAAAAAAATTTCAAAGTGAAAGAAATGGCTTGCAAATAAGGACACATGTGCCAAGGCCCTGCCCCTAGTTGGGGAACTTGAGGCAGTGTGGAGAAGTCTCAATACTTATACCAATGGTTGCGCAGTGAGCTAGAGCCCTGACAACAAGGGGTAACAGCAAAAATGTGACAAGTTTGATTCATAGCAGAGCTTCATGACCAGAACTGTCTGAGCTCAGAGAACACCTGGTGCTGGTCAAAGCAATACAGTAATTATGTGAGTTTGCCAGAGGGTGAGATGATATGGAGGGTGAGTGCAAAGGATTGTTGTTATGCCAAGCTCATGGTACAGCTTGCTTGCTGGGCCTTAGCTTTGGAAAACAGGGTGTCTCTTAATAACTTGACAATACATACATATGTACATACATACATACACACATATGATATTTCTTATTCTGCACTCTGAATCCTTCACCTCTCTTATGTGGAGGTGAGTAGCACGTTTTATCATTAGTTGTCTGGAATTATTGTTGGGTGTTACACTGATCAGAATTTTTCAAAATTGTTTGTCTTTACAATATTGTCATTGAATAAGTTGCTCTTCTGGTTCTGCTCACTTCACTCTGCATCAGTTTATTCAAATCTTCCGGGTTTCCCTGAAACCATTCCCTTCATCATTTCTTACACTTCCATAGTATTCCATTACATTTATATACTACAACTTGTTTGATCATGTCTAATTGGTGGGTTTGTGTCTTGAGTTTCCATGTCACCATAATAGATCTTTATGGTGGAGTTCTTCTTTTTCGTTTGCTCGTTCCTCCAGCCTAATTCCTGACTTTGGATTTTATATTAGGGCTGGTCCTGCTGCTGCTTTCTATGGGGCACTGAGTGCTATGTTGTTCCAGGATCTCAGTGATAGCTCAGACTGAGAGCCTGCAAGCTTTCAGGGCTTCCAAAGTGGTCTGATCCAGGACCAAGTTTTATTGCTGGTTCTTGGTCTGAGCTCTGCAAGTTCCCAACCTGGGTTCAGGTCTTAGTGACCTGCCTGTGTACTTGCCTCATTTGGAGTTTCAGTAGATTGCCGGATACCATCAGCCAGCTGGAAAACTCTTCTGGTTCAGAGTGACAGAGCTATAGACTTCCTTTGGTCTGGGATTCCTGCCCTGATTTTTCCTCTGCAGGCTTCAGGTTGGGTTAGACATTGGAACTGGCATCTGACACTCTCAGCTGCTGCATACTTCTGGGCCTGTAAAACCACTGCGTTCTGGAATGCCACAGATCACAGGTCTCCTTCTTAGCCCACATTGGATCTAGGACTAGCAACAGAGCTGCCAGCTGGCACTTGTCGTTGCAATCTCTACAGAAGTAGTCCCTCTCTGTTGGATCTGATATCACTCCCTGTCCTTGTGTACAACCTCTTTCTGCTCTGAAGTCCTTCCAACAGTACATTCCTAACCAGTGTCCATTTCCAGCGTCTGAAGACTTCTCTGTCTCCCTCTGTCAACCTGGGCTGGAAACATGACTTTAAAATGTATTTTAAGTTGGATTTTCTTCTTTTTTTAAACTTTTTTTTTTAGGCAATTGGGGTTAAGTGACTTGCCCAGGGTCACACAGCTAATAAGTGTTAAGAGTTTGGTCTGAGGCCGGATTTGAACTCAAGTCCTCCTGACTTCATGGCCGGTGCTCTATCCACTGTGCCACTGAGCTGCCTCCTAAGTTAGATTTTCTGATCAGCATTCAGTCTGACATGTTTTGTGGGTTACTTTGGAGGAGTTAGGGGATTGGGAGACTTCTTGTACTCGTATTTCTTCCCGCTACTCTGTCATCTTGGCTCCCTAGAAGATCAATTTATACAATAATGACAAAATTATAAAGACAAATAACTTGGAAAGACTTAAGAATTTCGACCAACACAATGACCAATTGCTATTCCAGAGGAATCGTAATAAAATATGCTATCCACCTCCTGACAGAGAGGTGATGGATTGAGATGTATATTTTTTGAACACAGTCAATATGGAAATTAGTTTTGCCTGACTATCCATATTTGTTATAAGGTTTTTTTCCCCCAACTGGGGTAGAGTGGGGAATGTAAAAGAAGAAGAAAATAGATTTTTGCTAATTAAAAAATGAATAGGGGAATGGGAGGAAGTGACAGGTGGTTGAATGTGGTTGAAGTTCATTTGTTCCAGAGGGAGAAAAACCCAGTGGTCAGAAAGCTGACCCACTGATAGAAAGCTGGGCCCTGACTCAGGAAGACCTATGTTCAAATTCAGTCTCAGACTTACTAACTGTGTGAACCTGGGTAAGTCATTTAACCTCTAACCTTAGTTCCCTCAATGGTAAAAAAAACAAACAAGCAAACAAACAAAAAAACCAACCAAAAAACCAACAAAACCTGGGGGGAGGGGAGGGAGGATGATAAAAATAGCATCTACTTTCCAAGGTTGTTGTGAGGATCATATGAGATAATATTAGTGAAGTGCTTGGCCCAGTGCCTGTCATATAGCAAGGCACTTAATAAATGCTCCTTCCCTTCCCACTAGCTGTAGAAACTTTGGCAAATTGCTTCATCTTTCTGGTCCTCTAAAGACCTTTCTAGCTCTGACGTTTTATAACTCTGATTGATCATCATAGTAGACACTTAATAAATCCTCCTTCTTTCCTTCCCTTCCTCCTTCCCTCCCTCTCTGCCTTCCTTCCTTCTTTGTTATATATTACAATTTGGGATATGTTGGATTTGAGACAATCCTTTAATTTTATTTAACAAATATTCATCCAATAGATTTTTATTGAGTATCTATTAGGTGTCCTGAACTGTGCTAGGTATTATTCAGGATGCAAAAAAGTATAATACATAGTTAGCCCTCAAGGAGCTTATGACATAGCTGAGAATAGAAGTCATACGTAGCCTAAAGGGTTAAACTAATAGAAGAATTAGCAATATGAAGAAGGTCATATGGAAATATATGATTCTGTATTAAGAGGTTAAAGGATAGAGAGATCATGTGGCTGAAACTGCTTGGGAAAGGCATCATGGAGGATATAAGAATTGAATTGGAGCCTAAAAGATTAGTAGGATTTGGATGGGCAGGGATCAGGGAAAGGACATTTTAGTTCTGTCAATTCTGTGCTTCAACTAAGCATGGAAAGACTAGCCTAGGATCTAGCTGAATAGGTTTCTTAATGAAGTCCAATTCAGCATTAGGGATTATTCTGAAAGTAGTTGCCAATAATAGACAGTTTCCAGGAGAGACAAATTAATGAACCATCATGAATTTTATGTTTATTGTGCAACGAAGGTGTTTAAAGGGCATATTTCAATAGCTCAGAAGGAGAGGAGGGGCAAGGTAGATAGAGGTGATTGTAGTGAGGCAAAGGAGTATAATTAGTAAAGGTTTTATTTTGAGTAGTAGGTAGAATGCTGGAGTTGGAGTCAGTAAGACCTGAATTTGAATCCAGCTTCAGATGCTAATTAGCTGTGTGTCCTTGGGCAAGTTGATTAACCTCTTTCCAGCTCAGTTTCCTCATCTATAAAATGGGGATAATGTATGGTGGAAGCTGTAGACAATATGTGAAGGCCAACAGATGACACAGAAAATGTTTAGGCACATAGAAATGCATAAAATATATGTACGGTATTGTATAATAGCAACCCAAATTTTATAATAAGATACTGTAAACACCCCTTAAAAGAAAAAAAAATTCATACTTCTTTTCCTGATAAAGGGAGGGGCAAAAAATTTTATGCGGATTTTCCAGGTCATGGGGGGCACCCTAACTTCATAATGTGGAAGGGATGTTTTGTTATTATTGTTAGTCTGACAAGTTCTTTTGGATACTGACTCAGGCATTCATTATGTTAGCTTTATAGCTTAATAGCTATACCTTTATAGCTTAATGTCATCTGCAAATTTGATAAGTATGCAGGCCATCTAGGCCTTTATCCGAGTGAATGATAAAAAAGTTAAATAGCACAGGAAAAATCACAGATCCCTGAGACACCCTGCTTATGACTTTTTGCCAAATTGACCTTGTACCATTCAGTATTGTTATTTGAGTCTGGCCATTTGACCATTTCTAAATGTCTCTAATTTTATTATTATCTGTTCCACCTCTCTCACCCTTTTCCACAAGAATAATATCTGATTCTTGGATTTGCACAATTGAGAATACTTCCTTAATATATAGGGACACCTCACCTCACTCCCTTTTACATATTCTATTTCTTTTGAATAAGGCTTACCCATGTAAAGCTATATTCTTGTCATAGATTTCATTTCATTAAGTTTCAGTGTTCCTTTGAGGTCAAATTTGATATCCTGCATTCATACCTCCAAACTTCCTTTTGGCTACATTTTGGATATTTTTGTATAGATATTTGAAGTCATGATACATGTATTATTTTGTATTGTATTACATTGTATTGTGTTGCAATATGTATTATATGTATTATGTAATATTTACTATTCTTCTTTTCCTCTATTGTTTTGTTTCCTTCTCCTTCCTCCCACCCTCCCTTCCTCTCTCCAATTCTTCCTTCCATCTTTCCTTCCTTCCTTTCTTCATTCCTCCCTCCTTCCTTCCCTTCTTCCCTCCCTTTCTTCCTTCCACCCTCCCTTTTTCTCTCCCATCCTTCCTTCCTTTCTTCCTTCTTGTGTCTTCTGATCTTCTAGGTGTTTCAAATGATACTCTTCTTTTTATATTGTAGTTATTCTCCATGTTATCTAGCTTAGGATCTATATTTAGTTGAAAAAAAAATTCCTGTACTCTATGTTTAAGCCAAAGTCTGTTAGAGACAACATTACTATACGAGCATTTTTGTTTAGAGAGAGAGGTGCAAATCATTCAAGATTCCCCTACTAATAGAAATTCTCTTTGACCCAAGCAATTTCCACTGTGCTTGGCCTTGTGCTATTTACTTGTATCATTCACTTGGATAAAAGCATAGATGGCTTGCTCATCAAATTTTCAGATGGTACTAAGCCCGGAGGCATAGTTAACACATTAAAAGCTTGACTCAGTATTGAAAAAAGAGCTTGACAGGCTAATAATCATAGCTAATATTTTTATAGCATTTTAAGCTTTGCAAATCGCTTTTAGAGATATTATCTTATTTGATTCTCACAATGACCCTGTGAGGTAGGCACTGTTCTTATCTTCATTTCACAGATAAGAAACCAAGGCTGAGAGAAGTTATATGACTTGCCCAAAGTCACAGAGCTGGTAAGCATATGAAACAGGATTCAAACTTGGGTTTTTCTGACTCCAGGTCTAGCTCTCTATCCACTTATACTTCCTAGTCACAAACCCAGATTAGAGCATTGGGAGGAATCTAAGTTGTTTAAATTTAATTAGGATAAATGTAAAGTGTTACACTTGAGATAAAAAATAAACTTCACAACTACAAGATGAGAGAGGTATATTTAGATAGCAGTAGTAAGAAAATCTGGGGGTTTTGGTAGACTGCAAGACTACAAATATGTTGGTAAAGTAGCAGATAT
Organism: Vombatus ursinus; assembly: GCF_900497805.2. Lineage (NCBI taxonomy): Eukaryota > Metazoa > Chordata > Mammalia > Diprotodontia > Vombatidae > Vombatus > Vombatus ursinus. Next base: position 3,704,874 of record NW_020954704.1, read on the forward strand.
AAAATCAAATGTAATCTTGGGCTGTACTGAGAGGCATAGCTCCCTGGGAGCTGATAGTCCCTCTGTACTCTGCCCTAGTAAGAACACATATGGGGTATTATGTTTAGTTCTGGGTGCCACAGCTTAAAAAACTATGCTGGTAAGCTGAAAAGTGTCTAGAGGAAGTCTGGTAGGATGGCAAAGGGCCTTACATACCTGTCATATAAGGATCAGTAGTAGGAGCAGGGCATATTTAATTTGGAGAAGAGAAGAGGATTGGAGAAGGGTATATGATAGCCCTGTTCAAGTCTTTGAAGATGTATAATGTGGAAAGGGTGAGCAACTAGGAGGCAGTGAATAGAGTGCTAAGTTTGCAGTCAGGAAGACTCATCTTCTTGAGTTCAAATCTGACCTCAGACACTTACTAGCTGTGTGACCCTGGGCAAGTCACTTAACCCAATTTGCCTCACTTTCCTCATCTGTAAAATGAACTGGAGAAGGAAATGGCAATTCACTCCGGGGTCTTTGCCAGGAAAACCCCAAATGGGGTCTTGAAGAGTTGTACATGATTGAAATGAGTCAATGACAACAAATGCGGAAAGGGATTTGATTTGATTCTATTTGTCATTGGAGGGCATAACCAAGAATATATGTGGAAGCTGCAAAGGAAGCCAATTTAGGCTTGATGTCAGGAAAAATTTCCTAATTATTAGAGCTGTCCAACAGCAAGCCAGCCTATCTTGGGAGGTGGAAGATTCTATTTCACTTGAGGTTTTGACATGGAGGCCATATGATCAATTACTGGGCACATTCTAGTGGGGATTCCTTGGAATATGTGCTGGGCTAGATGGCCACAGAGATCCTCCTGAGATTCTATCACATCAATGATTCCTTGCAATACCTTTGTCAATATGGTTCATTCTCACTTAACTTATATGGTGACTAAAAAAGAGTGGTTCTGACTTGTGCTTTATTTAAACTTCTGCTAAGTTAGCCATTTTAGGGAATACATTAGTAAGTGTTGTAACATTTACCCAACCATAATAATTGGGCATTGACTCAATGACAATTATATTGCAGGAGATAAAGTTAACGTTAGAGGTCACCTAGTTTAATCATCTCATTTAGAAACAAGAAAACTGAGGGACCTAAAAGTGTGGAATGGGGTCTCAGAAACAGTAACAGATTGAGGATTTGGACCTAGGCTCTATGACTCCAACTTCAGTGCTCTTTCCAGTTCATTATACTGTTTTCACATATCTTTGTGTCAAATGATGAGACTGAATTCAATGATCTCTATCATCCCTTCCATTTTTAATTGTCTGTGGTTCTGTATATATGCTCATTACACTGTAATCTAATTCCTTTTATTTTACCTTGATATTTATTTTTTTTTCTTAGAAAGAATGAATCCTAAAATGAAAATCTTGGGATGATGAGGCAGAAGTAATCTCAGCAAAGAGTTTGCCAGTGAGAAATTATTTTTAAATTGGAGAAGGGGATGGATTGCATTTGGGAAATTACAGAGCCCTTGTAAAGACCCCACGTTTTCCCTGTAACAAAGGCCCATCTTTTAAACATCATTTGAGTGATGTTAAATGGCTGAGTTACAGAATACTATAGTCTCGGAAGATTGAAAATGAGGATCACCTAAAGGCATGGTGGATGTGAGCAGGCTGTAACACATTACACATAAGGAACTATGCAGGGAGGAATGTCATCAGAATTTGACTGGAAAAAAAAATTATGGGCTAGTCATTCAAGGAGAATGAGGGACAACCCATGGAAAGTTACTGTGTTCTATTGATATCCATGCAGTGTGACGAGAATTTAAGAAAGTCAAATGCATTTATGGTAAGATATAATTGAGAGTTACATAGAATGGGCAGGCATTGTAGGGCAACCCACATTAATAAAACCATAGATTCATTGATGTATAATCATTTAGTTATTTTGGGGTGAGACTATCTTTTGGATTAAATCTGGGAGAACATATCTTTGACTCTAATATCATTAAAAGCTCTTGAGGCTTAACCTTCAGGAGTAAGATAAAAGGGTGAGGGGAAAAGACTTACCCGTTCTAACTGATTGAATGTAAGCTTAGTTACTAATAAGCACTGGGGCATGACTGCCAAGAAAACTAATGCAAATGTAGGCAGAATTTATAGAAATCCATTGTCCAGAATAAGAGAGGTTATAATTGCATTGTATTCTGCTCTGGTCATACCACATATAGAATATTTAGTTACCAATATTTACCAATATTTACCAATATTTTAAGGAGATGATGACAAGGTAAAGATTGACCTAAAAAGGATAACTAGGACTGTGAGTATCTTAAAACAATGTCATATGAAAAATAGTTGAAGAAACTTTTAGTTTGAAGATGATATTTAGGGGAAATGTGATAGCTATTTCCAAATATCTGAAGAACTATAAGATGGAAAAGAGATTAATCCTACTCTGTGTAACCACAGAGAGCAGAACTAAAACCGATAGTGGTAAATTATCAATTATTGGCAATTTTCGATGTATAGTTTCTTGAAAAAAATTTGTATCTAACATTTTTGTATCATCTTCATTTAAATACACACACACAGAGACACATACACACACCCCTCCCCCATCCTTTACCTATTGAGCCCTCTCTTGTGACAAAGAAAGACCAAAAAAAGCACAGTTTGGAAGAAATAACCAATATGTCACCCAATGTGACAGCATATGCAATTCTCCAAACCATGATCTCCCACCTCTGCAAAGAAGAAAGGGTGGTGTCTTTTATCATTTCTTCTTTTGGACCAAGTTTGATCAACATAATTACATAGTATTCAAGATTTTTAAAATTATCATTTTTCTTTCCTTTGATGTTGTCATAATCATGTATTATTTGTAATGGTAATACATGTATTATTTCATTGGTTCTGCTTACTTAACAGCATCTGTTCAAATAAGTCCTCTGTGCTTCTCTTCATTCTTTGTAGTAATAATTTCTTGTGGCACAGTGATATTCTATAACATTTACATAGCACAATTTATTTAGCTATTCTTCAATGTGTGTAATGATTATGGTGGTCCAACAATTTTTGTATGGGCGCCTTATTAGGTACTGAATTTCCCATCTTTGGCAATATTAAAAGAACAATTGAATAGCCAATTACAGTAGTGGAATATCAGAGCTGGAAAGGGCCTTTGAGGTTATCTATTTTAACTCTCTAACCTTATAGAATAAGCATCTGAATAACAGACAGGTCAAATGATTTGCCAAAGGTCCTATGGCTAGTAAGTGGCAGAAGAGTGATTAGAACTCCATCTTGTGCCCAGCACTCTTTCTATTACTCCAAACTGCCTTTCCTTCAAGGCATTTTGTTCCATGGAGTGGGACATTGGACTAATTGAACTCCAAGACTCTTTGAATCATAAGATTGTAGGTTTAGAGCTGGAAGGGATCTTTAGAGGTCATTGAGCTCGATCTCCTCAATTTAGAAATGAGGTGTTAATTGTTAGGTCAAAATTAGCACAAGCAGCAGAGAATCTATCCATACTTTGTTGCATCTCAGCTTCAGAGGATGCATTGAGTGCACAATCATCTGTGAACAAAAAATCGTGCACTAACTCTCTCTCCACTTTAGTCTTGGTTCATAGCCTTTTCAAGTTAAATAGTTTACCATTAGTGCTGTAGTTGAGCCATTTTTGTCCTTGTTAAAGGTTTCTGACAACATTGCTGAAAATATCATGCTAAAAAGCATGGGAGCAAGCACACAGCCTTGCTTCACTCCATTGGTGACTGGGAAAGTGCAAGACCATTGTCCATTATCCAAAACCTAGGCAAGCATGCCATCATGAAACTGACATGCAATACCAATGAATTTCTCCAGGCAAACAAATTTTGACATAATTTTCCACAAGCACTTGTGACTGATAATATCAAAGGCCTTGGTCAGATTTACATAGATTGTGTACAGACCTCTGTTCTGCTCCTAGAATTTCTCCTAGAGTTATCAGGCAGCAAATGCCATATCAACTATTCCTTGGCCCTTTCTGAACCTACACTGACTGACCATCTTCCAGGTGAAAGATCAGTCTAGTAAGGAGGACTTTGGCAAGCTTTTTACTAAGAATGACTAAGAGAGAGACACAACCCCTGCCATTGTCACAGGACAATCTATTTCCTTTACCTTTATAGAGATGGACAATGGAAGCATCCTTGAATTCCTGGGGGATAACCTCCTCTTGCCATATAACCCTGGAAAATTTCAGTCAGCTGAGCAGTGGACCTAGTAAATCTCAGCTGGAATAGAATCAACACCAGATGCTCTGCCACATAATAGGAGCCTAATGGCATTCAAAACCTCTTCATTTGGAAATTTGGCAAGAGAGAGGTTGACCTCTACCTGAATGATTGATTAATGATGATCTGTTGAGAACGCTAGTCAGCCTATCTTTCCAGGATCATGTCCTTACCACTGATCAATGTGGTTCCATCAGCACTGAGTAGCTGAGATGTACCATAGGTCCTTGGCCCATAAATAGCCTTCAGGGCAACATAAAAGTGCTTTGTATTGTTGCTATCAGCATAAAACTGAATTTCATTTGCTTTCTTCCTGAGCCAAGAATCCTATATCTCTCTAAATTTGTTTATATATCTACATATCTATATATATACACACCTATATATATACATGTGTGTATATATGTATGCACATGTGTATACGTACATATATGTGTGTGTGTGTGTGTGTGTGTGTGTGTGTGTATACACACACCCATAGATTATGAGGTTGATGCATGCATTGCCAGACCTAGTTCAGTGCTTGGGAAGCTCCAAAGGAAAATGTGGGAGAGAAGAGGTATTAGGCTGCCTACCAAACTGAAAGGTTGTGCTGACCTCATTGTTGTATACCTGTGAAACCTGGACAGTGCCATGCCAGGAAACTGAATTGTTTCCATTTGAATTGTCTTAGTAAGATTCTGAAGATCACCTGGCAAGATAAGGTACTAGACACTGAGGTCCTTTCTTGAGCTAAACTGCCAAGCATTCAAACCTTACTGAAGAGAGCATAATTCCAGGCTGGCCACATTGTTCAAATGCCAAATGTCCATTTGCCAAAAAGACTATTTTATGGAGAACTCCACACAAGGCAAGCACTCATATGGTGGTCAGAAGAAGTGATACAAGGACACTTTCAAGGTCTCTGAAGAGCTTTGGAATCAATAGTGAGACATGGGAGACACTGGCAAAGGACCACCCAGCATGGTGTGCCTGCATCAAAGAAGGTGCTATGTTCTATGAGTGAAGTAGAATTGCAGTGATTTCAAAGAAACATGGGATGTGAAAATTTAGAAACATCTCCACTCTAAATGTTCATATGGACTATTTGTGCCCAGCAAGGGGTACAAACTTCCTAGCTCATATTGTCTGATCAGCCACAGTCAGACACACTGTACCTTGACTCCAACATAGTGATGTCATTTTGGTCCTCTTCAAGAACAAAGGACAATAAACCAGAAACAAGGAGACTGAGGCTCAGAGAGGTTAAATGATTTGCCTAAGGTCACATAACTAGGAAGTGCCTAAGGCAAGATTTGAACTCTTGAGTCTTCTTAAGGCAGTGCTCTATCTAATGAACCACTTAGCCCTCTTTACACATCATATTTCCCTCTTCTACTCTCGATCATTTATTATCTATAGTCAGACTGCAGCTTTAAGCCTTTCTCCATTAAGAAGAGTAGCTGGTTTCAGAAGATTATAGATTTAGAGCTGGAAGGGACCTTAGAGGTCATGTAAACCAAATACCTTACTTCATAGATGAAGATTAGAACCTTGTCTCTTTCCTAAGCTTATGTCCTTGCTCTGACCAAAAGACCAGGGTGGCAGAAATAACATCCCTGTGGAAAACCTGTATACTCTGCTTAAATGTTAATTCAATGTCATGGAGGGGCACAAAAGGTTTCTTCTCATTATTTAGCAGGGGGAAGGAAAATTCATTATTCAATTTGAGTTGAAATGAAAAAAAAAACCTGTACTTTGTAAAACATGCAAGGTTACCTATGGTAACTGCCCACAGAGTCTTAATGTGTCTGCAGCATGGTTAATTAATTTGCTCAGCTTCATTGGAATTTCTATTTGAGATGATTGTCTTGGTGCTGAATGCATCACTGAGAAAGGGTGCATCAAAGATACCATTTGCAGCTGTTATAGCAAGCAAATTCCTTGCAATTTGCCAAAGAGTCAGAGGGCTAAGAGAACTGGGGGAGAGATGAGGGAAAGGGAGTTAATTTCTTTATGCCCTTTCTGAAGCCTGCTGTGTCATATTTAGAAATATAGAGTGGTGAGGAAGCCTTGGTTTATTCTATTCTTTTAAAAATTTCTAGGAGGAAATATTGCCTAGTCAGATTGGGTTAGCATTTTAAATGATCTGCCACAGACTGTAAATTCCTCAGGGTCAGGCATCATCCTGATTATGTATTCCCCTAAGGCTTAATAAAATGCATTGTTCAGAGCAGGTGCACAATAAATTGTTTTTGATGATAAGACTTCATGCAGGCCTGATGCTGGTCAGAGGTACTCCTTTCCCCTGGGAGTGGGGATGAGGTGTGTTAACAGAAACAGCCTGAGTGAATTCATAAGGTGTCAACCACCAGATCCAAAGGAATTGTATCATCCTGTGTGTGCATTTCCATCTGGTTTATCCCATTTTTGTTTGTTCATAGGCAGGTGGGAATTTCCTAACCCTGACTACAACTCCTTACGATGGCATTTAAAGCCTTCCACAATCAGGCTCCAAATGACCTTTTCTGACATATTCCATACTGCAGTTATCCCTTCCATATCAAGGGGGTTAGGGATGAGGTGCCTCTGTGAGCTCGAAAATCCTTGTAAAATGTTTTGGCCCTTTCAGTGAAGAAGTCTGAATTTTTTCTTTTTCTTTCATGGGCTGTTTACAGTACCTTATTGTAAAATTTGGGTTAAGAATTTGGTCATAGGCTCTGTGTCATTTGCTGGCCTTTGCATGTTGTCTGAGGCTTCTGCAAAACTCCACCAAAATTCCCATTTAATTTCTTATGCCAACCTGAGATATATTGAAACCACAATAGGGAAAGTTGTGATGTGGAAGAGATAACTGATCTTCATTTCAAGCACTTGTAAAATTAGCCTATTTGCTCTCATCCAAACTCTTCAGGACATCTCCTGTCTCAGTGCATATACATATATATATGTGTGTGTGTGTGTGTGTGTGTGTGTGTATGTATATGGGTATGTGTATATATACATAATCATACATACATGCATGCATACATACATACATGCATATATATATATCTGGAGGCCCATCCTTTTGCCTGCTTCTTAGGATTTTTAGCTTTCTTTGAGGATCAGCTCAAGTGACACCATCTACTGAAAACCATTTTTGGCTGTTGTCAGTGTTCTCTCCCTCTTCAAATTACTTTACACTTACTTAACCTGTTTATACATTGCATAACCTTAGTAGAACATAAGCTTCTTGAGAGCAAGGACAAGCTTTGTATCATGTAGGAATGTGTACATAGAAGGTACTTAGTAAATATTTGTTGAAGGTTGTTGTTAATTGGTGCATTTATTTGTCAAGGTGCCTGAATATAGTACTTGTTTCCTCTTGAATATGAAGGAATATGGGAGTGGGCTATGAGAATCACTCATGTCAGGTCTATAGTCCTTGGCAGAGCAGACCAGGCAGTGGGTGGACCTTTTGTGTGACGTGTCATATCTCAGTATTGGGACAAAAGTTGGGAAATGGGGTAGCTATGGCATAGAAATAAACTTTTCTTTACTTTCTCCTTTATTCTGATATCTATAAATTAGGTACCCATATTTCCCTGAGTATCAACACATATCTCCTTTTCTTGAGGACTTCAATGACTCTGGAACAGAGAATGAGGATGAGATTTTGTACAACATTGCCTCACTTAAATCCAATTCATATGCAAATCATGACATCACCCCATGATGTCATTGGTTCTCTTAAAAATTGAAGAATGAACAACAATCAAAATAACAAGACACTCCTGCTCCCCTTCCTAATGGGCTTTGCAACCCTAAGAAGCCTTGTGATGTTCATCACCGCTCCTTAGAATGGAGAAATACTTTGGAGATGTAAAATCCAAAATATGACTTGAACTTCATATTATCTAAATGTCAGTAACTACTCTCGCTGCCTGCAGTTTCTGACCCTTCTAACTCATCCTTCACACCATTAACTTGCCTAAAACATTAACTTTCATCCTATCAGTCTCCTGCTTAAAAGTCCTCAATGGTGTGCCAGAGCCTGAAAGCTCCTTAGCTTGGCATTCGAGGCTGTTCCCTCTTTTCCAGCCAAAGTAGTCCACTGAGCGTTTGTACTTTCTAGCCTTCATGTCTTTGCCCCCTGTGTTCTTGCTTGGAATGGATAAGTCCTTCCTTTTTTCACCTAGCCCAATTCCTTTGAATCCTCTGCTTCCACAAAGAATTTTTCGTTTATTTCAGCCTATGATGATCTCTTTCTCCAATGTTCTAATTCAGAGGAGTTATATCCATCTCCTTCATTTGACATTTAGTGATGAGTGTATCAGCATCCTGACTCCTGATATCACGTTTGATAGAGGGGAAACAGCCCTGGACTTGGAGTTAGAAGACTTGCATTCAAATCCTGGCTCTGCTACTTGTTACCTTTGTGATTATGGAAAAGTCACTTAACCTCTCTTGGTCTCAGTTTTCTCATCTGGAACATGAGGGGCTTGGAATGAATGACCTCTGGGATCACTTCCAGTTTCAGATAGTCTTCTAATCTCTGTTTTAATCTTTATTTTTATTTTTAACTCTTCTGTTGTGAAAAGGCAAGTCCCAAAGACTTGAAGTGGCAGAACAGGTGCTAATCTGCCCTGATAGAGAAAGTTTCTTGCTTCTTGTTGTTTCAGTCGTGTCTGATTCTTTGTGACCTCATTTGGGGTTTTCTTGGCAATGATACTGGAGTAATTTGCCATTTCCTTCTCCAGCTCATTTTACAGATGAGCAAACTGAGGCAAACAGGGTTAAGTGACTTGCCCAGGGTCACACAGCTAGTAAGTGTCTGAGGCCGGATTTGAACTCAGTAAGATGGGTCTTCCTGACTCCAGACTTAGCACTCTGTCCACTGCACCACCTAGCTACCGAAGTTTCTCCCTAGGGCTTCCCAATATAAGTGAAATTGAGGGGCTTATCTTTCCCTTATGAGATAAAACTCATGAAACCCACCTTTCTATCAGTTATGAAACCAACCAGACTTATTTAAACTCTCAATGGTCTCTCAGCAGTTATTTGGTTATCTGTTTTATCAGTTTCAAACTTTCATACACTAAAAATGGTTATATGCAAATGATCTGGGGAACCATAATGCCCAGCAGCCTTAGTATTTTCTCTGCCCTCACACAAGTTCCCTTGGATCTGTCATCTGAGGGGAAGTTCTCTATTAGGTGTTCTTAACCTGTTAGGTCTTTTTTCACATTTTAGCAGGGAAATGGTTTCTTCACACATGGATCAGTTTTTCATGTACAAAATTTCCTTTTCTGCTTGTTTCAGCAATCAGACTTTTTCACATATGAAAAGGGAAGTACCTTATATCCTTCACCAGTTGATTCCATTATTTTTCTTTACACAAAAGTTCATTTTCTTCACCTTGTAGCAACCAAACTACTCACATATGAAAGGCTCATAACTTACACTGAGAATCATAGAATCTTTTACAGTGAGAGGTCATTTGTTCCCCTGGAGGGAAACTCTTAGCAATAGTAGAGCGAGCTGGGTAGCAGACCCTTCTGGGGCAAAGAAGAAAGCAAATGCATTTCTGTAAGCGCATCTGCATTTTGCAAAGGTAGAGCTGTAACTGGGCATCTAAGTGGAGGAGTGGATAGAGTGCTAAGTCTGGAGTCAGGAAGACTCCTCTTCTTGAGTTCAAATCTAGACTCAGACACTTAATAGCTCTGTGACCCTGGGCAAGTCACTTAACCCTGTTTACCTCAGTTTCCTCATCTATAAAATGAACTGGAGAAGGAAATGGCAAACCACTCCAGTATCTTTGCCAAGAAAACCTTAAATGGGATCACAAAGAGCTGGACATGGCTGAACAACAGCAAAGCCCAAGAACTGTAATTAATCAGTATATCTAAGAGGACCAAGAGCAGGTTTCTTAAACCTTCCTGCTAATTCTATGTATAAAGAGGGAGATGTCACCTGAGAGGAAGGCCCGTCCTATGTGCATTCCCTCACTTATTATCTATGTGTCTATATGCACGTTGTTGGCCAGGTGCCTGAGGGCCTGAGTATATTAAATACCAATAGAGAGAGAATTGGTCAGTCGTGACGTAAATGCCCTCAGCTATGGCTCTGGCTGTCTGCCTGATGCTAACTTTCAAAACCAATTGTAATTCCTTCAGGGAGTGCCTATGGCAGAGGTTGAGGCTCTGTCAGAACACTTTCTGCAACATCCTGGCATACCTGCCTGAATACATATAATAACGGAGAACTCACTAATTTGCAAGACAAGTCTCATCTCCCACTCCCATCTCCCAACCCCACAATGGAATTCTGTTGCTTCTGCTTCTGCTGCTACTATAGTTAGGGAAACATTGTGTGAGGAGGGAGTGGGGAAGGGAAGAAAATCTCAGCTTTTCGAAAAATCTGTGAGTTCAGAAGTGGAGACAAAAAACAAGCTGTGAAAAGCAAGAACAGCTTAGGAAGCTGATTGACAGGCATGGTGGCAGCTTTGACTCAAAAGACCTTCCCCATGCTGTTAAAATATTTTTTTACTCCTTTTTTTGTTATGCTACCTATGACTTCATCAATGAGATCCTCATTTGGTTAAACAAACATCCCCTTTTAAAAATAGAAATACCTCCTGAATGGGTCCAACAGTCATTCACACATTTGTGTGAATTAGCCCAATATTTTTATCTTTACAAAAGAGCTATATTAAGAAATGAGTTTTGATTTGGAGAAGGAAAGAAAGGTCATTTTGGAAGATGGAGCTTTTTTTGGTGGAGGGAGTGTTAGGGTAGATAAGGTGAGCAGGTTAACACAATGAAAAACTTGGGGCAAAATGAGGAGGCTTGATACTAAGTACAAGGATACTAGGGAGAAATAAGTGCAGAAAGAGAGGTGGGAGGGCCCTAAAACCAAACTCTACCTGTTTCAAAATGTTGTACCCACCAGCACCACATAGTTTAGCTGCTGGGGTTGGAAGGGAGCTTAGAGATTGTTTATTCATAGTGCTTCATTTTAGAGGAGAAATAACTAAAGCCAGGAAAGGGAAAAAAATGACTATACCATAATTCATCTAAATTTTAGATTAAATAGGCTTTTGTGAACAGATCTGGCAGGTGAGGCACCACTACTAGCATCTAGTCTGTGGGAAAGCCTATTCCAAGTTCCAAACAACTGTCTTATGGGTGAACTTTTGGATCATGGCCCATGTAATATACATTGGGGACTGTGTGTGTGTGTGTGTGTGTGTGTGTGTGTGTGTGTACATGCACAGAACCTGAAGTTTGGGCTAATCATTTACTAACAGTGGTGATATGCAGTAGTGAATTTAAGATGAGAGAGACAATTATTTCTCTCTCATATTAATAGCCAATTTTTAAAATTAGGGAGACCTCAGTCCCCCCCCCTTCTGTTTCTTTGTTTAATCTAAGGACCTAGCTGATGGAAGATAGGATTAACATTCTCCTCTTTCTGGGTATTGCTACTCCACCCAACTAGTTCTATCTTGGGTGGGATATATAGATTCTTTTTCTAGATTGCCTAAGGCTAAGGGTAGTCTAAGTATAGGGATAGTCTCTCTGGCCAAGAGTGACTTGATGGCACACTCCTCCCCTCAGTGGAGTGAGCTGTCTTCTCTTTGTAAAATCCATCTCTCAGAGCTGATTACTACCCTTAGGAACATTCTTCTTCTAAGCCAGGAGCTGTGATTGTCTTTGGCATTCAAGAGTGCCATAGACCTCTTTTTATTAAAATGGTGGCATTATTAATAAAATGACTAATTACCTAGAAATTATGTCTCTTGAACTATTTAAACATCACAAAGAAGTGTTCCCAGGTCTGATTCTCTTGCTTTTTTCTTTTTCTTTTTTTTTTCCTCTTTCTTTCTTTCTTTTTCTTTCTTTCTTTCCAGTTAAATGCTAATTAATTTTTTCAGTTATCAAGCATTTTTTTTTCTCTCTCTCACTTGGTTTACTTTCAACCTAAAAATTCCAGTGTCTATCCAAAGTAATTTCAAAATTCTTTGTGTGCACATAAGCTTTATTCACATTTATATTATTTTAAAACAAGATATCTATATGCTTTTAACATTATTCATCTTAGAATATAGTGCCAAGTTTTATTGGGTTTCTGGATCATACCCCAAACTTGTTCTTTTGCAAAGAGCACTCCAGAAAGTCTTTTCCTTTCTTTTGAGCCAAAAATCAGTATTTGAATAGTCTAAAAAAAACTTAAAAAAAAAAAGAAATGAGACAAAGTGTACTGTTCATATGTTGTGGCAGTAAAGCAGTAAAACATAATTGTGCTTCCAACCCAAGTCTGAAGGCAATTGGAGCTATTTCTGCCAATTGGACATAATTATTCCTTAGCTCCTGTTATTGTGGAGGAAGTGTTGCTGGTGATCTTTCTCTGTCTGCCAGGGATTCACAGTGAATATGAACTCCAGATCACGACATATGGGGCTGTGCAGGACTCACTGTTGTCATTTATTAATAACAGGGAATCCTACAGATCAAAGAAGTTTCTATGTCACGTCAGGGATGAGCTGAGGACAGTATGTTACACGTAGCAGGTACTAAATATTTGCTAAATGTACAAATGAATTAATAGAGCCCAGAGATAGGAACATGAGAATTTAGAGCTACAAGGGACCTTATAACCCATCAAGTCCAACCTCCTAGTTAGATATGTGACTTGTGGAAGGCAATAGGATCACAGATTTTGAGCTGGAAGAGACCATGGAGATAAGCTAATCCAAACCTTTCATTTTATGGCAGAAGAAATTGAAGCCTAGAGAGGTTAAATAATCCATCCAAAGTCACACAGGTATTAAGTTTCAGCATCAGTATTTGAAGTGAGGTCCTCTGTCTCCAAACCTAGTATTTCCTCCATTGTACCATGCAGCTATTTAGTGGCAGAGCTTCAAAGCTCTCTTCCTTTCCACTTGCCCATCCTATTATGTGCAGATCTTAGAGATTATCTGGAAGTAGTTGAAAACTGATGTGAGATCAGATATTGATGATTGATTGAGGTCAGTTTCTGGTACAGCCTTGAACCATGCATAGTCATCCATTGATCCTAGGTGCTTCATTGATAACAGATGAGGTTGGGGAACGTATATAATCCACTTGGGGGTCTGACTGTGAATAGAATGGTTTGTCTGTAAACAGGAAAAGGACCTACATGTACAAAAATATTCATAGCAGCTCTTTTTGTGGTGGCAAAGAATTGGAAATTGAGAGGATACCCATCAATTGGGGAATGACTGAGCAAGTTGTAATATATGAATGCGATGGAATGCTATTGTGCTATAAGAAATGATGAACAGGCTGACTTCAGAGAAACCTGGAAAGACTTGCATGGTCTGATTCTGAGTGAAGTGAGCAGAACCAAGAGAATGTTGCACACAATAACAGCCACTTTGCATGATGACTAATATTGATAAACTTAACCCTTCCTGGCAATACAAGGATCTAAGACATCTCCAGAGGCCTTGTGATAGAAAATGCTATCCACACCCAAAGAAAGAACTATGGAAGCCAAATTCCTAATTTTTTTCTCTTCTGTTGAGTTTTGTTTCCTCTTTCTGATGGTTCCTCCTATTGGTTTTAATTTCCACTTACAACATCACTAATGTGAAAATATGTTTAATATGAATGTAAATGTATAGCCTGAATCAGATTATGCACCATCTTGGGGAGGGTGGTGGGGAGGAAGGGGGAGAAAAATTTTAAACTCAAAAGCATATGGAAGTGATTATTGATAAATCAAGATAAATTAATAAAAAAAAGAATGGTTTGTCTGAGAAGGAGAAGATTGGACTTGGTGAAATTGTGGGGCTGAGATACTGGCTAAGAAAAATTTATTTCAGAGTCGGGTTTATAAACAAAGTTGGTTTGGGCAGGAGAAGGGAAAGATAGGGACATTCTTATTTCCTTTTATTTTGAAAACATAAAATATTTATGTCTCAATGTAAGCAAAGTAATAGTGTATGACATTATAAGACTGACCATTTTAAACCTGCTGTGAATCTCATCTCCTTCATAAAATCACTATACAATGTGGATTACACTGAGATAATTTCTTGCTAATATATGTGCATATAAAATCATCCTCACTACCAAGTACTTAATGAAAGAGGAAGTTGATCAGATACTGTTGGGTTGGAGCATACTTTGGATGTGATTTATTTCTTCCGACTGCTAAACTTTCTAAATTTGGACAGGAAGAAGGATAAACAAGAAATCACCAAAAATATACATAATATTTATATGAACAGATTACCAAATGATCAATATTTATCAGAATGGTAGAGGTAGACCTTGTGCTATGACTTCAAACATGTGGAGTTAGGATTGATAGATATACCAATGACTGATTTTATCCTTTCCATAATACAAGCTAATGAGGAGGGCTGAGTGGACTGACTAGGCAATTACTTTCATAGTATGGCTTAAAGAGATATGAGAAGATATTCCCCACCTAAAAATATCTTTCTAACATATTTGTTATACTACCAGAAATTCTAATGTAAGAGACTCATTCCTTATATAGTTAAAACATTAAGGCCCATCTCTTAAAAATATAAATATTCCTAGGAAAGGGGTATTAAATTTAGTCTTCACTAATGCCTTAATGTGAATTAGTTTATCACAAACTTTCTTAGCTGACAGGGAGTGAAGTTGCTCAGCTGGCTGAGAAAAAGTCATTGCAGAAAAGATTGGCCTTAGGTATAAGCAGAGTAGGAAACTGTACAGATACCATGATTTTAGGGACAGTGGGAAGACATGGATAGAAAGGATTTTATTTTTTTTTTAATTTTTAAAAATGTATTTATTTATTTATTTTTAGTTTTCAACATTCATTTCCATAAGATTTTAAGTTCTAAATTTTCTCCCTCTCCTTCCCCCTTCCCCAAGATGGCATGCAATCTGATATAGGCTATACATATACATTCATATTAAACGTATTTTCACATTAGTAATGTTGTAAAGAAGAATTACAACCAACAGAATAAACCATGAGAAAGAAGGAACAAACAAACAAAAAAGATAGCAAGTAGTATGCTTAGATCTGCATTCAGACTTCATAGTTCTTTTTCTGGATGTGGATAGCATTTTCCATCATGAATCTTTTGGAGTTGTCTTAGATCCTTGCATTACTGAGAAGAGCTAAGTCTATCAAGGTTAGTCATTGCACAGTGTGGCTGTTACTATGTACAGTGTTCTGGTTTTGCTCACTTCACTCAGCATCATGTAAGCATTCATATCAGTCTCTCCAGGCTTTTCTGAAGTCTGCCTGATCATCATTTCTTATGGAACAATAGTATTCTATTATATGCATATACCACAATTTGTTCGGCCATTCCCCAATTGATGGGCATCCTGTCAATTTCCAATTCTTGGCCACCACAAAAAGAGCTGCTACAAATATTTTTGTACGTGTAGGTTCTTTTCCCATTTTTATGATCTCTTTGGGATACAGATCTAGAAATAGTATCGCTGGATCAAAGGGTATGCATAGTTTTAGAGCCCTTTGGGTATAGTTCCAGATTGCTTTTCAGGATGGTTAGATCCATTTACAATTCATTAGTGTTCCAATTTTCCCACATCTTCTCCAACATTTATCATTTTCCTGTTTTGTCGTGTTAACCAGTCTGATAGGTGTGATGTTGTTTTGATTTGCATTTCTCTAATCAATAGTGATTTAGAGCATTTTTTCACATGACTGTAGTTTCCTCTGAAAACTGCCTGTTCATATCCTTTGACCGTTTATCAACTGGGGAATAACTTGTCTTCTTATAAATTTGACTTAGTTCTCTATGTATTTTAGAAATGAGGCCTTTACTGGTTGTAAAAATATTTCCCACTTTCTGCTTCCCTTTTAATCTTGGTTGTATTGGCTTTGTTTGTCCAAAAATCCATTAATCTAGTGTAATCAAAATTATCCATTTTGCACTTCATAATGTTCTCTGTCTCTTGTTTGGTCATAAAATCTTCCATTCTCCATAAATCTGACAGGTGAACTATTCCTTGCTCTCCTAGTTTGCTTATAGTATCAGCCTTTATATCTAAATTGTGTACCCATTATGATTTTATCTTAGTTTATAGTGTAAGGTATTGGTTCTTTGTGTCTCATTGCTGGAGGCTTGAGAGGGCCTTGGAGAGATGCAGGAGAGAGTGACCTTTCAGGATTGAGATCCCAACATACTCAACCAATCATTAAAAAGTTTCTGATCATGAAATGTTGAAGCATCATCACAAGCTATTCATATGTTTCATGACTACATTTCCAAGGGCAAAATAACTATGAGTTTGGGACCTTTTAAAATCTGCTTCATCAGAAACAAGCCTAACATAGTACCTAGAATTAAAAAAAACAAAACAACAAAACTGTTCCTGAGAATTGATTGACCCAACGGGCTAAAAGCTCAATGTGGTTGAACTTCTGGTGGAATCAGGACTTTTTGCTGTGGCTTTCTGATCACCTAAGGGCATAAATAGTCCCACTGATGTGAAATCAGGCCCTACAGGCTTGGCAGATGCTCTGAGGCTGAGCTAAATCACCATGTTTATGGACAAGTTTGAGATGTCAGATTAGATTAATCAGATGTAATCTTTAACACAATAAGAGGGCATAATTAGGAGGTACTTTTGTACCCCTCTGCTATAAGGCAGGGTGCTGGAGATACAAACAGTTCCTACTGTTTGTTATTTCTCTCAGTGTACTCAGCCACCTCAATGAACAGTTACGATAAAGAAAACACAGTCTTATATCTCCCACTTGTGGTCTTTATTGAAGGCTTTGGTTAGCAGAAAGGAATTGTGGGTATCACTGCCACCAGCCACTGTGGTCATGCTGTTGCTCCATGTACCTGGGGAGACCCTACTGCCTTCTTCTCCCTTTCCTTTCCTCAGATCTTCCAAAAAACGCCCTCTGTAGGGGAAAACCCCACTCTCCAGTCTTAATCTCTTTTCCTAAGCTGGGAAGAAATACAACTTTCCGAGTCTTTGTATCCAGCCAAAGTCTTGCCAGCAAACTGTATACTTGTCAATCAGGAAAGGAACTAGCGTAATGTTCATGGCTGGGAAAGTGGTGGTGGTGGTGGGAACCCTGGTAAATACTGATCCTGTTATATGTGGGGAACAATATATATAATATCCTATAGTATTGGGGAACAATAGGCTGTTAGGAGTAAGAAGAATAATTCTGATTTATTTTATTCTTTATGTTTTTTAAAGTACTTTCCTTATAAGAAACTTTGAGGTAGATGTTTTTCGGTTGTTTTTCAGTTGTATCCGACTCTTTGTGACTCCATTTGTTTTTGTTTTTGTTTTTTTTTTTTGGCAAAGATATTTGAGTGGTTTGCCATTTCTTTCTCCAATTAAGGTAGATAGCACAAATATTATTCCACGTTATAAATGTCTAATAAAAACTGAAGAGATTCAGTGTTTAGATCTAAATCAGAGCATATGAATGAATGGTCTAGATTGCTCAAGGAAATTCTTTTACATAGTTTCAACAACCTGCCCAGTTTCCAGATGATGAAACTGAACATCTGAAAGGAAAGACACTTGTCCATTGATTGTATAGCTAGTAAGTTACTGAGGTAAAATGTAAAATTTAGTCTCTTGACTCCATGTCCAGCATTTTATCCACTGCATCATGCTTCCTTAGACTCCTTTCTTTTGTTTGGTTCAAATTAGAAGTAAAGTCTGTCTTTATAAGAATTCCATGAAAGCCAGTTTGGACTCAAGTCTGCTAAAGTTCTAGGGTAAAGGTCATATTTAATTTGCCTATAAAGAAAATTTTAAAATGGAGTCACGCTGTCCATAATAGTCTAGCTTTAAAAGAATCCTACCTTCTTTGTATTAAGAGATACTGTACATAATATCAGTAAACTGAGAAGGAATGAGCTGGCCTTCAATATGAGTATATTTATTGCTGCAGAACTTTATTCTAGAAATCACTGCAGGATACCCCCATTGGAACACTAAAAGAAGAAAAATATGAACGTTGACCTTTAGTACTCTGTGGCTCGGGGGGAGTGGGGTGGGTGAGATACAGTATTATACAGTATTATAGCATGATGCTATAATTAGTTTATAGTGGAGTCCCAAACTAATTTGATCACAGGAGACTAATAAGCTTGAAATATCTTGATAAAATCAATCACTGGTGACCTAGGTGTACTGAGAGTTTGAAATATTGCTGGATATTGGAGCTTAGGGAAATTGTAGGGCAAGATAGAGATCATTAAAACTATTTTCATACCAAAAAAGTATCTTTGCTAGCTATTTGCATATATATGTATATACATATATTCACATACATACATTATCATAATGGTGCTAGACTGATGTGGTTTGGGGAGGTATAGCCCTTTGATACTCTGCATCAGGTTTGCAGATGACATCTTGACCATGACAAAAGCTGGATTTACACTGTATAGTCTTTTTTTTATATGCCATCTGTCTTGGCACATCATCTGTCTCCTCTTCATGAGAATGACATGATGAGCAGTCACTTCCAGTAACGTTATCCCATGAGGAAGATAAGGTGAGTACAGTTATCCTTACTCACTGTAGTTTAAAAGAACACTGACATGATCTCATCTCTCACTTATTCCTTTTTTTCTTGCCCTAGTCTGAAATAGTATGCTTTTCTAACCCCAATGGCTTATAGTATGTTTATGGGATCATAGATCTCTAGCTAGGAGGGACTACAGAGGTCATTTGAATCAATATCTTCATTTTGCAAATGGGGACATTGAGGCAGAGAGAGGCTAAATGACTTATCTGACATCATATAGGTACCAAGTAACAGGATTTGAACTTTCGTCCTATGATTACAAGTTTAGTACTTTTTCTAACATATTACAAGCATTTCCTAATAGATAGAAGTAGTTTTAAATAAAATAAAAATAAAGTTTTTAGTGAAAAAATATTTCTGTCTTGTGCTGAACTGGGATTGGGATATCAATGAAATTAGATGTGCCCAGAGACAGTAAATTCTGGTTCTCAGGCTTCTTTCTTTGACTGGGAGAAAGCAGGAATATTCTTCCTTTCTCTGAGTCCAGTAGAAACCCCCTTGTCTTGAACCTACAGGCAGCCAGAACCCTGGACTAGGATACAGGAAGACCTGAAGCCAGATTTGAATAACCCTGAGCTTAAGTTCTATCTGCCTCATTTTCCTTATCTGTAAAGTGGGGATAATTATAACATCTACCTCCCAGAGTTGTTGTAAGCATAAAATGAGATATTTACAAAGTATAATAGCAAGCGCTTAATAATTTTTTTTAAACATCTAATAGCTTATCCTTTCCTATGGAGTAAGACCTGCAGATGCAGTTGAAAAGACCTAATCCTGGGTGTTCAAGTCCTGCAATCACAGAACACAGGCAGGTTCACACTGCTCTGTCTTTTACTCCTTTTCTTGCCTGGCTCTGTGGGGAAGGAATTGGCTTTGTAGATGTGCCAACAGCAAAGTGCCACATGCACAGAAGGGTGGCACCAAGCATGCATATCTCTGCCAGAATTAAAAAAACAACAACCCTGTTGACCTGTGGTGCAAGCTGAGTGAGAAATAGAAAATTCTAAGTGGATTTTGCTCCTAGTTAATCTCTCCTTCTGCTCTGAACACATAGTAATTAGTTGTCTTTGCGGTAACCTCATTTTGTTGCTAATGGGCATTGCACACAGACAAGCTGGGTGTCTACTGGGATAAAAAGTAGCAAATTCAAGAGTAAAAGACCACCTATAGAAAAAAGAATGAAGAATCCTATCACAGATGACTTGGGGAAGGACAGGGGAGGGAGGGCATAGTTTTCTTCTTGGAAATAATCTTTATTTTAGGGACTTTAAAGTTTTATTTTTGTTGTGTCTTGTTTGTGTTTCATGGGAGGGGGAAATCAATAAAATTAGATCAATTTTAATCTTCCTCACATTTTTCTTGACTTCTAAACCATATGGTGATACTCTGTGTGGGCCTAAAATACTGCAAGGGAAGGACTGACTCTCAGACTAAATCTTCCCCATGGAAGTTAAAATAGTAAGTCTACAAATTGCTTATTTGTATTACTTCTGTTCAGCACCTTTACCTTTTCTTTTTTAACAATTAATTTTTTTATTCTGAATTTTACAAATGTCAAATTAGATTAGCATTTCCCTATGCAAAGCAGATCAGGAAAAGAAGATTGTACATGAAACCATGAATCTGCACCATGGACAGCATACTTAACCTTCCAAATATAGAATAAATTCAATAGGTTATTATTGAAACTCTCTAGCTTTTCTAACATCTTAACCTTTTCAAAGGGCTTTATAGTCTGAGTTACTCAGAACACTAGGTCCTTCTGGACCTCAGGCCATAGGGAGGAAAGCTGGGACTCCTATTCCTATTTAATAAAAAACTGAAATGAATAAATTAGGTGGCTTCTTCCTAATGTGAAAGTAGAATAAATTTCTTGCCTCCATTCCTTCTTTATATATCTATATCTATATATCTATATCTATATATCTTTATATATATCACAAAATAATATTAAGAGAATATTTTAGTCTAAAGTTCTTGGTCCCACCTGAATGAGAAACCTTATCAATCTTTAACTATCAATTCTGAGAGAGAGGAAAAAAAAAAGGTTCTGCATGGAAATGTATTTTGTTTCATCATTTTTATTAAAGGTCTTTCCAGTTTCAAAAGGAGAGGGCTGATCAGCCCAAAAAGGACTACTCCCTGAAGTGATTAAAGTGACCATTAGCAAAGAGAAGGACAAAGTCTTTGATTAATTTAATTAATAAAAGTATCTTTTGAGTTCACCTGAACTGGATAAAAGAAAAATCCTTGGAAAGAGTGGTTAAAAAGGGATCGAATGGTTTTAGGATAATGATTTTCTAGGGTACATCAAAAATTAATTGACTGTTGTTATGTTTGATGATATTTGATCAATCAAAATTAACTGAACTGTTTTTTCTCGTTGTGGAATTTTGTCTCTTATTTGGTGAAACTATAAATTGTGAAAGGAAATGACTTGTGTCAGAAAGATTTACAAAGGCATGGGGAAACTCTGCCCCTTTTGGATTTGTCTTCCTTTAAGTAGAGATGCTTAGACTTCAAATAATTTGATTAATAAATTTGCCTCAGAAAGATTTGTGTCCCAAAGGCAGAATAGTGATTTTTTTCTTCCATATTAGTATTTCTTGGTCCTTGGGTTTGTTTCAGGCTTAGGGTTGGGGGGAGAGATAAGGATGATGAGACAAGAAGGAGAAAAAGGAGAGGAATGTTCAGCTTCCTTTTTCCCCCACCCTCATTCTTAGTGTGATATGGATGCCAAAAAATATTAATACAGTTGTTGGCTGTGCTTTAAGAAAGTATAATTTCCAGAATAATATTACTATTATAGAATAACAGGATTTTATAATAAAGAATAAAATAGAATACTGTAGTGGTAAGACCATAGTTAGAATATTATATGTAGAAAACATATCCAGGGCTTGTTCCCAAAATGTTTGGGTGTCAGAACCCTACTCATTGGAGAAAATTATCTGGGCTACATTTCCTAGAAGACTGTGTAT
Organism: Vombatus ursinus; assembly: GCF_900497805.2. Lineage (NCBI taxonomy): Eukaryota > Metazoa > Chordata > Mammalia > Diprotodontia > Vombatidae > Vombatus > Vombatus ursinus. Next base: position 3,726,675 of record NW_020954704.1, read on the forward strand.
GATACCTCAATGTAGCAGTAAATGGGTGATGTGATTCTGTTGTGCACAAAGTTAAAAGACTGTGGGAGGCTCTAAAGGCAATCTATTATTTGGCTGGCTAAGAATTAGGTTTGGGCAGGCAAAGGAGACATGGGTGGTACAGATCTGGTCCTGGCATCCTGAAACTCTAGTTCCCAAGAACCCAGTAATTTCTAGGACCATAGATTAAGAGATGCAAGGATCCACAGAGGCCATTGGGTCCAATCCCTTCATTTCCTAGATGATTAAAATGGGGCCCAGAGAAGTTGTGATTTGCCCAAGGTGGTGGAACTGATATTTGGATCTAGTTCCCCTGATTCCAAATGCAATGCTCTTTCCACTATGCTTTCCACTCTCTCTAGGATACTCTCCCACTTTCCTCAGTGACTTTAGCATATGACTTAGTGTCTTCTGTAGTTATATACATTTTTATTATTGTGTGTGCAACAATATGTTTTGCTTGTTAGAGTTTTGCAACTGCAAATGTTATCTTCTATGATGCTGTATTGATTAAGTAGACTGCCTTTGGTCACTTTGGGAAGTGACCAAATAGACTGCTTTTGGACACTTATGTTTTGAATGATCAGACTGTGTTCTTCTCTTTTGGGGATGTAGGAGGATTGAATGGGAAGTTGACTTGAAGATTTCTTTGGAGGCATGAGAGATGGCATCCATCTTGTCATAGATTGCTTTGAATTCGTATGTCATTTGATATGGCCTGCATAGATATATGTTGTTTAGGGCCTTGGGCTATGAATTTAAATAATGCTCACTCAAAAAGATGCTCACACAAACTAAAAGGAGATAGAGGTCCCAGAATCATGTTGAGGAATGTGTGTTGTGTGTGTGTGTGTGCGTGTGTGTGTGTGTGTGTGTGAGAGAGAGACAGAGAGAGAGACAGAGAGATAGAGAGACAGAGAGACAGAGAGAGATGGAGAAAGCAAGTGAGAGAGAAATTTATTTCAATATATGCTTTTTTCTGGGAACTAAACTCTTAGAGGACATTGATAAACTAAAAAGCACCCAGAGAAGAAAACTTTGAAGAAACTGGGGAACTCTAAGTTAAGAAGAGAGGATTGAGGTGGGGGGATGTCAAGATACTATTCTTTAAATATTTGAAGGGCTGGCATGTACAGTGATAATAAGAGTAACAACAACAATAATGAAAAAAATAATGGTGATAATAATAATGACTTACATAATTACATTACTTTACATAAGTACAATACATTACATTATGAATCCTTTGATTGCTCACTTGAGAGAATAACCCAGAGTTATTCTCCTGACATTTTCCAAGTACTTGGCATATATCTCATAAGTTTTAATTCTTCCTTGATTTTTGTTTTTCCTACTAAAATCACCTGAGATCTCCCTCTCTTTGTCCAATAATAATCCCATAGCTAAAATGTTAATCTGAGTTCAAACAATCTCATGGCACCTGTTATTATAGATAAAACTCTACATACTCTCCTTGTTGGGGTATATGGGGTATTCAGGGAGCACCTCTGGTGTGAGGGCTTGCTAAACCCTTTTCAAGACTGCTCATCTAGGGGGCAGCTAGGTGGCTCAATGCATAGAGCACCAGCCCTGAAGTGAGGAGGACCTGAGTTCAAATTTGGCCTTGGACCAAACACTTGACACTTACTAGCTGTATGACCCTGGGCAAGTCACTTAACCCCAATTGCCTAAAAACAAAACAAAAACAAAACCCCCAAAACAAAACAAAACAAACAAAAAAAAGGACTGCTCATCTACCTTTGGTGTCTACCTGGCACTCAACTCTCAGCTGAGACTCAAAGAAGCTGTAGCATGCACAGTAACCATACTCTACTAAATTATCTCAGCAGACAGGCTAAACCAGGTTAAAGGTAATTGAAGATGGGCCTCAAGTCCATTAGTGAGTTGGGAGGGTGTCTACCCCAAGCATATGAAGATTTCCCCCAGTGGAATGGGCAGATGAGAACAATTTGTTCCAATGACCAGGAAAGTAGCTGAAGCAGGCATTGTGGAGTGCTTAGAACTTGGTCAAGCATTGAAGATGTCAAGGTCATCCAATGCATCCTGGGCCATCACCAGTCATCTTGACTTTTGTCTCACCGCTGGACTTCAATGACTCTGGAAAAGAGAGTAAGGTTGATGACTTCGTGCAACTACCTCACTTAAAACCAATTCATGCACGAGTCAGGATATCACTTTGTGATGTTATCAGTCATCTTCCAAAACAAAAGGACAAAACAACAGCAACAACAGCAACAATTTGGGGGTCAGAAATAAATTTTTGGACATTATTTGAAAGGCTATATCATGACTTAATTGAAAAGCACATTGCAAATGTAAAGAAAGAGAAAACAGAAAAGAAAAAGAGGGTCAAGTGGATCTTCCAAACAGTGACTCTTCTTGTTTAGACAACTTTGAGTGAATAAGGGATCATTTTCTAATTTCATGCTTATTATTTGAGCATTAATGTGCTCAAAGATCCCAAAGCATAGATTTGGAATTATAGATAGAAATAATATTTTTCTTCTTCTGAGGCCTCTAGTGGTTGTGTAAAATATACTTTAATAATTCCCTTTTGGGCATATCAGTCTTGAGTTTGAGTTTCCTTTTCCTTTCTCTAGCGTGGATTACTCATTTGGAGAGACATTTGTCACAAAATGAAGGCATTGAAATAGGTAGGAGAAACATATTTCATTTTTAAACTCAAACTCAAGGAGTCCTCATTCCTATTGCTGAAATGAGTAGCCCTAATTTCCCAACTTTGTCCCTGCAATCCATCTTCTTTCTGAATAATCTCAATATTCATGTTGGTTATCGTTTAGACACATCAGCCTTTCAGTTCACGAACCTCCTCAGTTCTCATGACCTTCATTTCTATTCTGATTCAGACATCTAAAGGAGCAATCATATCATAGATATTGCCATAACCTCAAACTGTTTGTACCTCTGAGATATTAACCTCTGAAATTCCCTTCTAAAATCACAATCTCCTGTTTTTCCATATTCCTACCATTTTATTCCTCCTGAAATTGTTTTTCCCCTTTATCGTGACTTCCATCCCTTCCTGTTCTCTTAAATAATTTAATTCAGCAATTCAGTAAACTTTTAATTATGTCTAACATGTGCAAAGCAAATCATCTTGTTCTTGGTTACCCCCATCACTATTTAGAACCTTTATTTGGTCACTTTAGCAAGTATCATCCCCATAATTCTTGTCTTTGTGTCTTTTTTAATTCCTACCCTTCTAAATTTCCAAATCTGGGTTTATCTAAGCATATCTGGAGAAAGTTATGGAATTGTGCTGACTAGAATCATGTTACCTAATTTCAACGGGGAGTTCAATATCACATGACAATATTTTGTTTTATTTCTGATTTAGTTCTTATCATGTTCCCCACAGGAGCGGTTCTAAATCTTCTCTCTCAAGCCCCTGGTTCTACCCTGAATTCCCTCTCTAAGCAGATTACCTTGTGTCTTCCTTTACTAAGAAGAATGAAGCCAACTAACATGAGTTCATCTTCTCTTCTTTGTACCTCAAAAACTTGCTAGGTTTCTAACCATTTTGTACTCTTTTCCTCCAGTATCAGCATTTGAGGTGACCTTTTTCCTTGTCAAGACTAATCCCTTAACTTGTTATATTGATTCCATACCCTCCCATGTGCTCTTGAATCTTCTTTTACTTAATATTCATGCTTTCTGCAGCTTCGTCCTCTCTGCTTAAGGACAACTCTTGACTACCATCCTGTAAGTTATTGTCCTATATTTTTCCTATATTTTCCTGTATTGTCCTATATTGCTAAACTTGTGTCACCTACATTCACTACTTTTTATTCTTCACCACCTATTTACTTTTCAACACCTTGAAATATGTCTTTCACCTCCTCACTACTGAAACTATTGCCTCCAAGGTCACTAATGTCTACTTCATTGCCAAATCAAAGGCCTTTTCTTGAAGTATGGACTGTAGTAACTGCTAACTCTTGTGTAGACTCTGATTGGATAGAACTCAAAAGAAATGCACCAAAGTTTCCTAGAGTACACTGAAAGAAGAAAAGATGGGGAAGGGTAGAGGAACTAACAGGCTACAGAAACATTGTGCATGTGAACTGCAATCCCATTCCTGTAGTTGGAATAGGTGTAATCACTAACCCCTTTCCTGTATTTGTGACACACTGGAGAAGCTGGGTGTTGTTCCCATCCTGCTGAGTCAGATTGATTAAAATGGCAAATGGAATGGCTAATGGTCACAGAACATCTGAAAACGCAGAGGAATCAATCATTCTCTATCAGTAGCTCTGCTTGCTTTGACTCTAAGGAATAACACTTCCACCTGATTCCCCCCCCCAACCCCCTCCCCCAAACCCCAGCATAAACTGATCATCTGAAATCTCATCAACAGGATGATTGACTCAAGTTTTGATTCTGGAGCCTTTTCAACTTACCCTCAGTTGCCTTTCCTCCTGATTAGAAGTTTGGAGGGTAGATAGAGCACTAAACTCCTCTCAAAATTTTCCTTTTTAGAGGGCTTACAACCTTCCTGGTAATCCCACTTCCCATTAGTAGCTCTGCTTGGCTTCAACCCCACAGAACAACATGCCCCCAGCTAGATACCCTTAAAGCTTCACCTTTTTAACTTTCCTTTTGTGTATTGCCTTTCCCCATTAGATTGTAAACTGCTTGAGGGCAGGGACCATCTTTTTTTCTTATTTTTATTCCCAGAAGCTTAGCATAGTTCCTGGTACATAGTAGGTGCTTAATAACTATTTATTGAGTTGATTTAAACCAATAAGCATTTATTAAATACCTACTTTGTGGCAGGTACTGGGTAAAGTACGAGGAGATAACAAAGAGGAAAAAGACAGTCCCTGAACTCAAGGAACTCACAATCTAATGAGTGCATCCTTCATTGATTTTATTCCACAATCCTTATAGGCAGTTAGGTGCTGCAGTTGATAGATTGCAAGGCCTAGAATCTGGAAGCTCTGAATTCAATTTGACTTTGCACATTTACTAGCTGTGTGGCCCAGTCTTCAATCTCTCCTCACTCTAATCCACTCTCCCCACAGCTGCCAAGATAATTTTCTAAATGCACAGGCCTGTGCATGACACTTCTTTCTTTAAAAGCCTTCAGTGGTTTCTTATTGCTTTTAAAATAAAATATATATGCTGATAAAGTCCAGCATCAAGAGATAGAGAAATTCTTTTTTTTTTTTTTTTAGGCAATTGGGGTTAAGTGACTTGCCCAGGGTCATGTATTTGGTCTGAGGCCAGATTTGAACTCAGGTCCTCCTGACTTCAGGGCCGGTGCTCTATCTACTATGCCACCTAGCTGCCCCTAAAAGAGAAATTCTTAAATTAATTGTGGACAATATAAAATACTTGGGAGTCTGCCTGTCAAGACAAACCCAGGAACATGACTATGAACACAACTATAAAACACTTTTCACAAAAATAACATCAGATCCAAACAATTGGGAAAATATTAATTGCTTGTGGGTAGGCTGAGCCCATATAATAAAAATGACAATTCTACCTAAATTAATCAATTTATTCAGTGCCATACCAATCAAACTATCAAAAATTTATTTTATAGAGCTAGAAAAAAATAGTAACAAAATTCATCCGGAAGAGCAAAAGCTCAAGGATATCAAGGGAATCAATGAAAAAAAAAATGTGAAAGAGGGTGGTCTAGCCTCACCAGGTCTCAAACTGTATTATAAAGTGGTAATTATCAAAACAATCTGGTGCTGGCTAAGAAACAGAATGATGGATCAGTGGAATAGATTAGGTACACATTGCATCATAGTAAATGACCAGAATAATCTAGTATATGATAAACCTAAAGATCCAAGCTTTTGGAATAAAAACTCATTATTTGACAAAAATTTCTGGGAAATCTGGAAAATGGTATGGCAGAAACTAGGTATAGACCAACATCTCACACCATATACCAAGATAAGGTCAAAATGGGTACATGATGTACACCTAAAGAGTGATACCATAAGCAGATTAAAAGAACATGAAATAGTTTACCTGTCAGAGTTATGCGTAAGGGAAGAATTTAGGACCAAAGGAGATAATAGAGAGCATTGCAAAATGTAAAATAGATAATTTTGATTATATAAAATTAAAAAGGTTTTACACAACCAAAACCAATGCAACCAAGATTTTGAGGAAAACAGAAAACTGGGAAAAATTTTTGCAGTAAGTATCTCTGATAAAGGCCTCATTTCTCAAATATATAGAAAACTGAGTCAAATTGATAAAAATACAAGTCATTCCCCAGTTGATAAATGGTCAAAGGATATGAACAGGTAGTTTTCAGACAAAGAAATCAAAGCTATCTGTAGTCATATGAAAAAATGCTCTAAATCACTATTGATCAGAGAAATGCAAATTAAGACAACTTTGAGGTACCACCTCATACCTATCAGAGTGGTTAATATGACAAAAAAAAAAGGAAAATGTTGGATGTTGGAGAGGATATGGGAAAACTGGGACACTAATGCACTATTGGTGGAGTTGTGAACTGATTCAACCATTCTGGAGAGCAATTTGGAACTGTTCCCAAAGGGCTATAAAACTGTGCATACCCTTTGATCCAGCATTACCACTGTTAGGTCTATATCCCAAAAAGATCATAAAAAAAGGAAAAGGACCTATTTGTACAAAAATATTTCTAGCAGCTCTTTTTGTGGTGGCTAAGAATTAGAAATCAAAGGGATGCCCATCAATTGGGGAATGGCTAAACAAGCTGTGGTATATGATTGTGATGGAAATATTATTGTGCTATAAGAAATGACAAGCAAGGTGATTCAGAAAAATCTGGAAAGACTTACATGGACTGATGTATAGTGAAGTGAATAGAACCAGGAGAACAGTATCAAAAATACTTTACACAGTAACAGCAATATTGCTTGATGAAGAATTGTGAATGACTTAGCTATTCTCAGCAATATACTGATCCAAGACAATCCCAAAGAACTAATGATGAAGCATACTATCCACCTCCAGAAAAAGAACTGATATTGATTGAATACAGACTGAAACATGCTATTTTTCATTTTCTTTCTTTCATTTTTTTTCTTTTATTCCAGTCATCTTGTACAAAATGACTAATATGGAAATGTTTTACACGGTTGCACATGTATAGCCTATATCTAATTGCTTACTGTTTCAGGGAGGAAAGGAGAGGGAGGGAGGATAGGAGGGATAGAATGTAGAACTTAAAACTTCAAGTTAAAATGTTAAAAAAATGGAAAATAATAAAATAAAACATACAAAGTTCTTAGCCTGGTGATCAAGGACCTCCACAATATTATTCCCATCTGAGTAGCACAGTGTGCAGCTAGGTGGTGCAGTGCATAGAATTCCAGGCTTGGAGTCAGGAAGACATCTTCCTGAGTTCAAATCCAGCCTCAGACACCTACTAGCTTTGTGATCCTGGGCAAGCCACTTAACCATGTTTGCTTCAGTTTTCTCATCTGTAAAATGAGCTGGAGAAGGAAAAAGCAAACCAGACCAGTATCTTTGCCAAGAAAACCTTAAATGGGATCATGAAGAGTTGCACACAATTGAAAAATAAGTGAACAACAACAAAAGTGGTTATTGCACCAGGTCTATAATCAGGAAGACTTGGTTTCACATGTAGCCTCAGCTACTTAATAGCTGTGTAACCGTAGAAGAGTCACTTAATCTCAATTTCCTCAACTGTAAAATACTTCCCAAGGTTGTTGGGTGGATCACATGACATAATATTTGTAGGGTGTTTGGCACATGGCAGGTGTGTAATAATCCCTTGCTTTCTTCTTCCTTGATAGCACTTTCCACTAGACTGTGGCCTCCTTAAGATCAGGGATTGCATCATAGTAAATCTTTTGCCTTTCTTTGTATCCCTGATCCTTTGCACTCTGACATACAGTAAGGCACTTAATAAATGCTTATTTACTTGACTAGACTTATTTCTCTATTCTAGCTAAACTGGACCCTGTCCCAATTCTATGCATTTGCACAATGTGTTCCCTATATCTCAAATGCGTGGTTGAAGTCTTTTTCTTCCTTTAAGGCCAAGGTATCATCTCAATGAAGCGTCTTTTCATTCCCTCAGCTGAGAGTAATTCCTACCTGCTCCAGTTTTCCTAGAGCACTTTGTTTGGGGCCCTCTCTTTCATCCTTCTGTCATTCCATCTTATATCATACTTATTTATGTAGGCCATATCCCCCTTTTAGATTGCAAGCTCCTTAAGAGTGAGCTGTGTTATTTTTCATCTCTCTCCCCATTACCTAGCACAATGCGTTGTGTGTAGTAAGTGTTTAATAATGTTTTTAGTTCAATTTTTCTGAACCTTTCTAGTTCTTTTCCACTCTAAGATTCTGTGATTCTGTGTATTTCACTGATCAAAACTGTACGACTTGTCTTTTAAGTTATTAAAAAAAAAACTCAACAAAACTGTCCTTTGAAAAGCACCCCTCAGAAAGAAGAGACAGAGCATAAAATGCTGCCTGGTTGAAGGAAAATTTTCAGGTCTTAGACATTTATGTTTCTTCACATGAGCCCCTTTGATGTATTAAGAAAGCACTATCACATTTCATTTTCCTTTGGTAATAAGGTGAAAGCTTCCCACTTTTCTCAGGGTCCAGAGCAAGTGCTTACTGTACAGGTTCAATGGAAATTCTCTGTCTTGGATTTTAATCGGTTGCTGATGCAACACAGACTTGTAACAGTAGCTCCCAATTAAACAGTTCAGAGCTTTATTAGGGAGATGTGTCTAAATCTGGTTCCCAGTGGACAGACAAGTGTTGATGTCACAGTTGACACTAATTGGTTCTTTGGCTGGCAGTCTCTTGCAAAAATTGGGGTTGATGGGGGTGGGGGAAGGGTTTTACTGGAATGACTGTGAAGACCCTGAAAAACCTTATGAGGTTCCTGCAAGGCAAGGAATTGTCATTGGTAAAGGAAGAAGGAAGGCCTTGTTAACCCTTTGGAGTATCATAGGTACTGTAATATTTTTCTGGTCCATACAGTGCTTTTGATTCACTTCAAGAACACACACACACACACACACACACACACACACACACACAGGAAGTTATTTCTTTCCCCTACCTCCAGTCCTATGCTGTTTTGAAACCCAGATTATAGATCCCATATAGATCCCATCCATCTATGGGATGAAAAAAATCCTTTGTTGAAATATCTAGAAGGGAGTGGGAGAGATTTTTACATTTGGGAAATGGAAGTAGTGCGAACATTTACCCTAATGTAACTTTCTGGGTGAGTGTGTCTGACTGAGACTTTCATCATTTTGTTCTCCTAAAAGATATGTTTAGCTAGGCAGCTTGAATTTTGAGCCTGGAGTCAGGAAGACTTGAGTTCAAATGCAGCTTCATTTACTTACTGGCTGTATAAACCTGGGCAATTTACTTAATCTCTGTTTGCCTTGGTTTTTCTCATCCATGAAGTGCGGGATAATAATAAAGCCTACCTTGCAAGGTCATTGTGAGGGAAGATACTATTTGTAAAACTCTTAGCACAGTGTCTGGCACATGCTAAACTTAATATAAATTTTAGCTATTGTTATTATGTGTTGTACATTATATTGTCCTATGCAACCAGCCTCCCTCCTTCCCAGGTTTATTCAGTCACATCCTACTCTTTGTGACCCCATTTGGTGTTTTCTTGGCAAAGATACTGGAGTGGTTTGCCATTTCCTTTTTATAGATGATGAAACTGAGGCAAATGGGGCTAAGTGACTTGCCCAGTCTGAAACATCTAGTAAGTGTCTGAGGCCAGATTTGAATGCAGGGGTATGAGTCTTTCTGACTCTAGGCCCAATGCTCTACCTAGCTGCCCAATTCTAGCTTTTATTCTTATCTGTGCACCTCATTTTCTATTAGGCAGCAAGCTGCTTTAGAATAGGGACTTTGTTTTTTATCCTTGTATCCCCAGCCTCTGGTATAGCACCTTGCTCATAAATATTCATGTGATTGAATTGGTTTGGTAATCATAATGAAAAGGAAGGAAGGGCTGTGAGAAACATTCTAATGTGGTGGTTGACTTGGTTATAGTCAGAGGTATGCTGGTAAATGTTTAACAACTGGGTTTCTGGGGGAAAAAACATCCTCATCACATACTTTTATGTTTAATTTGCATTATTAATACTTTCTCCATCATTTTTTGAAGTCTAGACAATTCACAAAACAGTAAATCAAGACTGGATTTGTAGGCTTGGCTTATTTCCAACGTGTAAATTCTGACACTGAAAATTTAACATTTGACCTCTCCAGCTAGACTAAATTGCCTCTAGAACACCAATGGTTATAGAAGATATATGAAAAGCAGCGTAGTACTGTGGAAAGAGTACTAGCTTTGAAGTCAAAGTCCTTAGGTTCAAATTTGGGCTGTGCTACCTTGTCTGTCTGACCTTGGTAAAGTAATTTAATCATTTTGGGCCTCGGTTTCCTCATCTATAAAATGAAGGTATTGAACTAAGGTGATTGAACTAAGGTGATTGCTTCTAGGTTCCTTCTAGCTTGAAATCTGTAATCTTACAATTCAAGCACGTAGTGATGCCTTTAGAGTCAGAGGAGGTAGATGTAATGTAGCAGGTGTTTCAGATGAAGTGAGGCCCGTCTGGCAGGCAAGGATGATGTAATTCATTTGGGGGGGTTAAGAAAAGCAGGTGAAAGGCTCTCAGTAGGACTGCATACAGTCCATTTTTACCTTATTGATTTTTCTGAGTGGACCATTTTTTGGTTCATTGATTTTCCCCTGTTGATTGGACCATGCTTTCCTATTGGTCAGAGGACACTTCCTTCCCTCTCGATTCATTTTGCCTCCCTGTTGGTAGTGTGCTGCACCAATCACAATTGCTGGCTATTGACAAAATGTGACACTTCCACCTCTGGTAGAGTTTTACTGTTTTTAGAAGAGATGTTGGAGAGGGAAAACTGTCAAGAAACCAAAGCTTCAAAGGAATATGGGCTGAGCTCAATGTCCCTAATGTCACCATAGAGAAAACACAACAGGAACATCCTAGAAAGGTCATGGGGAGACCATTGGATTTGATGTCAGAAGATCCAGGTTTGGATCCCAGCTCTAATACTTACTAGCTACTGTATTCAATCTTGGGCTAATGATTTAATCTCTTTGGGTCTCAGTTTCCTCATCTACAAGATGGGATGAAGAGTTTGGACTAAATTATAAGCCCACTTTCACTTCTAAATTCTTATTATTGATCTATAGTAGAAGTTACATAGAAAGTGACCCAACTTGTGTATGAGCATATTGGAAGCTGTTGAGGAGGCCTTTTAGTCCCCCTTTCCTCCTCCTGACTCTCAGTCTCAGTAGAGTTACACTGAAACCATGATCTATCCACTTTTCTTCTTTTCTTAATTTTAAAAAATGATGTTTGTTTGTTTAAAGACTGGGTCACCATATCTTACCCAGGCTGGAAGTGCAAGGACTGCCTATGGGCTGGATCTCACTCTAACTGGAACAGAAGCACTGACCTGTTCTGTTTCTGTCCTGGGCGGTTCACCTCTCCTTGAGTAAGCCCTACTCTTGTGGCTCACCATATTAAGGCTAAACTTAGTTGGGATGCCTAATTGGCTTAGCCCACTGCAGCTCAAAACTCCTAAGCTCAGGAGATCCACTATTCTTAGCCTTCTAGTTTCTGGGATTAAAGGCAAGCACCTCCTTGCCCAGTGATCTAGCCACATTTTATGACTATAGTAGCGAATCATAGGTGCTCCAAATTCAATTAGTAGGAACTCTGGTGCTTGGGGAACACATAAGTTTGGTGAGTGTGAAAAACTTGGCTTCAATTTACATCTGGAGTGTAGGAAAACCTCAGGATCTCACTATTGGTTCATACTGACCTTTACCTTCATTGTATCACACGTGTGGGACTTTTGAGAGGATTGGGTCAGATATAGTTACGGTGGGAGAGAGGCAGCCTCTCCCACAGAAAGTCTGCTTTCCATCTAGCCAGTGGCCCCTGATCCCTCATTCCTGAGGAAGCCAAGTAGGGTGAGACAGCAGGAAAGGAACACAGGAGAGGAAAAAGATCTGGAATAAGGCTAGAACTGGAATAAGGAAGAAGAGATCTGGAATATGGCTAGAACTATGCAAGGAAGCATGGCTCAGTGTCAGTAGGAGGATTATGAGGCATAGGGACAGCAGGCTAAGGGAAGAAAGGTATAGGCTTCTAAGTTTTAACATCCTGAGAAAAAGCTCCAGTCACTCTGCTTTAGTTATAACTCTGAATATTCTTGTCCACTCTGATAGAAGTTGTAAGGAAAGATAATAATCCCTTACTTTTCCCCTTCTTCTCAGCATTGCAATTGGGAAACAGTATTCTATGAAAAATCGTGAAATGGCTTTTGGCCCATCACTTAACCATACTAGACACCAGTTTCTTCATCTGTAAGATGAAGATTTTAGACCATGTGCTTTTTAGGAATTCTTCTAGCTCTCACATTCTGTGATTTAAGAAGTGAATTTTTGTCTTTTGTGCTCTCAGATTCCTCTTTTGTCCTGTTCCCTAGTCTTACTACAGGCAGCTAGGTGGAGAAGTGGATAGAATGCTGGGCCTGGAGTCATCTTCCTGAGTTCAAATCCACCCTCAGACACTCATTAGTTGTGTGACCCAGGGCAAGTCACTTAGCCCTGTTCGGCTCAGTTTCCTCATATCTGTAAAATGATCTGGATAAGGAAATGGCAAGCCACTCTGATATCTTTGCCAAGAGAACCCCAAATGGGGTCATGAAGAGTCGGACATAACTGAAACAATTGGATAAGAACAACATTCTTACTTCAGTGATGACCCTCTCCTCTCTACTCTTTAGATAACCAATATTCTCCTTCCTGATATGAATACCTGCTCTCAGGATAGGATTTTATATCATTGCCTTAGACCTTACTATGAATTTACATCAGTATTTGCCTCATACAAGGTATCTGCTTACGGATATAAGCAACAAACTCCCCAACTTAGATCGTTAAAACTAGAAAGGACATTATAGAGGTCATCTAATCCACCCCTCATTTTATCGATGTAGAAACTTAGGATCCAAAAAATGAAGGTGCTGCCTAACCTTATCCAATCAATCAACATGTATTTATTTATTTTTTATTAATTTGTTTTGATTTATCAACAATCCATAAGCTTTTGAGTTTTAAATTTTTCTCCCCCTCCCTCTCTATCTCCCTCCCCAAGCCGGAATGCAATCTAATATAGGCTATACATATACATTCTTATTAAACATATTTTCACATTAGTGATGTTGTAAGTAAGAATTAGAACTAATAGGAGGAACCACCAGAAAGAGGAAACAAAACACAACAGATGAAAAAAAAATGGCAAATAGTATGCTTCGATCTGCATTCAAACTCCATAGCTCTTTCTTTGGATGCGGATAGCATTTTCCATCATGAGGCTTTTGGAGATGTCTTAGATCCTTGTATTGCTGAGAGGTGTTAAGTCTATCAAAATCAATCGTCACTTAATGTGGCTGTTACTGTGTACGATGCTTTCCTGGTTCTACTCACTTCACTCAGCATCAAACCATACAAGTGTTTCTAGGTTTATCTGAAGTCTGCCTGCTCATCATTTCTTATAGCACAATAGTATTCCATTACATTCATACATCACATTCACAATTATGATAACTATCTATGTCTTTCTCTCCATCCTTTCCCCCCGTTTATGCTTTTCTTTCTCCTTTCTCCTTTTCCCTCCTCACTAATGTTTTGCTTTTGACTACCACCTCCCTCAGTCCCACCTCCCTTCTATTAGCCCCCTCCCTTTTCTTTCCCCTTTTCCCTCCTGCTATAGGGCATGTTAGATTTCTATACCTAACTGATTATCAACATATATTTATTAAGAGCCCACTATGTGCAAGGCACTGCACTATGCCATATGCTAAGTTAATGTATTTAAGACTGAAACAGTCCCTACTCACAATGAGTTTGAAATCTTTAAAAAACATCTTTTCAGAGTTTTATTTTCAGTTCTAAATTCTCTCCCTCCTTCTACTGCCTCCCCCATTTATTGAGAAGGCAAGAAATATGATACTCATTATAAACATAAAGTCATGCAAAACATATTTCCATATTAGCCATTATTGCAAAAAAAAAAACCTAAGAAAAATAAAGAGAAAAAATATGCTTCAGTTTTCACTGAGTCTATTAGCTCTCTATCTGGAGGTAGAAAACATTTTTCATCATGAGTTCTTTGCAATTGTCATGGATCATTATATTGATCAAAGTTACTACATCTTTCACAGTTGATTATCATTGCAATAGTGCTATTACTGTGTATAGTGCTTTCCTGATTCTGCTCACTTCACTTTGCATCAGTTCATGTAAGTATGAGTTTGAATTCCAATGGGGAAGAAAACAAGTTCAAATAAAAATACATGTAACAATAGATATAAAGTTAATAAATGCAAACATAATAATAATCATAGGTAACATTTTTATATAATGGTTTAAGGTTTTCAAAGTGATCCTCATGATTCCCAGAGGCAGAGCCAAGATGGCAGATTAGAGGCAGTAATTCAACTGAACTCTCTCAACATTCCCTTCTAAACAATTTTAAAATAATGCCTCAAATCAAATTTTGGAGTAGCAGAGCCAATAAAATGTCAGGGTGAGACATTTTTCTAGCCTAAGACAACTTAGGAGGTTGGCAGAAGAAGTCTGTGACATGGGGGAGACCAGCCCAAAGCACATGGGGTGGCAACACCAGCAGCAGGCCTTGGGGGCAGCTGGGACAGTGACAGCAGCAGCTTGAGGGGCTCTCAGCCCAGGTACATTCTGGGTCATAGTTCCAGGGAAGAGAGGGGTGCTTGTGACTGGTCACAAGAAAACAGGGGCCCTGGTTGCAGTTCCAAGGCAGAGAGGAGCACTAGCGCTTGTGGCTACTGGAGAGCAGGGAACCTGGTCACATTTCCAGGCCCAAAAGAAGTGCTAGTGCTTGTAGCTACAGTGGAACAGGGGCTCTTCTTAGGAAATGACCCCAGAGCAGACCAGGAGAGCAGTGACCACACCTCTCCCTGGATTACAACCTATTGGAAGCACCAAAAACTTGCAGACCCTCAGAACTAGCACTGAAAACAGCAGCAGGAAAAAAGCCCGAAGCTCAGGATGTTCCCCATCCCCACTCCACTTGTCCCAGGTGTGCAGAGGCAACATTAACATAAAGCTCAAAGTCAACAAATAGGCTAGAAAAATGAGCAAACAACAACAACAACAAGAATTTGACCATAAAAAGCTACTATGGCTATATAAACTCATAAAGATTTAGTGGCTTCCATGTTAAAGGAGCAAAGGAGCTAGGATTACAATCAAGAATAACCTACTCAGAAAAACTGAGTATAATCCTTCAGAGGAAAAAAAAATGGTTATTTTGAAGAAATAGAGGGCTTTCAAGCATTCCTGGTGAAAAGATCAGAGCTGAATAGAAAATTTGACATTAGAACACAAAACTCAAGAGAAGCAGAAAAAGGTAAACATGCAAGAGTAATCATAAATAAAGGTCTCAATAAAGTTTGTTTACATTTCTATATGGGAAGATGGGACATGTAACTCCTAAGAAGTCTATTATTTTTTAAGACAGTTTGAAGGAATCTAAATAAATAGAAGGCATTAGTGTAAGTTAATTATGTGGTCATGATTTTAAAAAAATGAAGGGGTAGGAAAAAGGGATGCACTGGGAGAAGCAGAATGGGGAAAATTGTTTCTCATAAGTAAGTCATGGAAGGCAGAGCTTTTATAGTGGTGGTGGGGATTGCGGAAGTGATGGGCAATACTTGAACCTCAGTCTTATTGAATTGGTTCAAAGAGGGAAGAATATATACATATATATATACACACACACATATATATGTATATATACACATATATATGTATATATTCACATATACATATACACATACATATACATATACATATACACACACATACATGCTCTGTTTATAGAAATCTATCTTATCCAACAGGGAAATAAGAGGAGAAGGGGATATGAGAAAAGGAAGGAATGATAAAAGGGAGGGTGGATTTGGGGATGCAGTGGTGAGAAGCTAAAAAGAGAAGAATAAATTAAAGAAATGGGATGGAGAGTAATACACAGTTAGTAATCATGACTGTGAATGTTAATGAGATGAGTTCACCCATAAAACAGAATTGGATGGCAGAGTGGATTAGAAATTAGAATCCAACAATATGTTGTTTACAAGAGATACACTTGAAACAAAAAGACACACACAGAGTTAAAGTGCTAGAACAGAATCTAATATGCTTCAGTTAAAATATAAAAGGCATGGATAGCAATCATGATCTCAGATAAAGCAAAAACAAGAATAGATAAGAGGAAATCAAGGAAACTACATTTTGCCAAAAGGTACCATAGACAGTGAAGTAATATCATTTTTTTACAGCAAGTTTCTCTAATAAAGTCCTCACTGCTCAAATATATTGAGAACTGAATCAAATTCATAAAAATAAGAACCATTCCCCAATTGACAAATGTCAAAGGGTATGAACAGGCAATTTTCAGAAGAAGAAATCAGAGCTATCTGTAGTCATATAAAAATGCCTTAAATCATTATTGATTAGAGGAATGCAAATTAAAACAACTCTGAAGTACCACCTTGCACCTAACAAAAATAACAAATGCTGGTGGGGATAGGGGAAAATAGGTACACTTATGCATTATTGATACAGTTGTGAACTGGTCCAAACATTCTGGAGAAGAATTGGAAGTATGCCCAAAGGGCTATAAAACTGTGCATACCCTTTGACCCAGAAATATCACTACTAGGTCTGTGCCCCAAAGAGATAAAAGATAAAGGAAAGGGACTTATATGTAGAAAAAATGTTTAAAGCAGCTCTTTTTGTGGTGGAAATCGAGGGGTTTCTCAACAATTAGAGAATGGTTGAAGAAGTTGTGGCATGTGATTATGATAAAGTACTGTTGTGTTGCAAGAATGACCAAGGGGATGGTTTCAGAAAAATATGACAAAACCTGTATGAACTGATACAAAGTGAAGTGAGAAGAACCAGGCAATCATTGGGTATAGCAATAGCACTATTGTAATGATGATCAACTGGGAAAGCCTTAGCTACTCTGATCAATACAATGATTTAAGACAATTCCAAAAGATTCCTGCTGAAAAATGCTATCCACCTCCAGAGAGATGAACTCTGAGTACAAATTGAAGTATAATTTTCTCACTTTATTTTTCTTGCTTTTGGGTGGCAATATGGCTAATGATTTCACATGTACAATTGATACCATATTCCTTGCCTTCTCATTGGGTAGGGAATGGGTGGGAGGATAGAATTTGGAATTCAAAATTTAAAAAGAAAAGGATGTTAAAAATATTTTTAAAAGCAAAAAACCAAAAAACAACCCAAACCCCTCAAGACGCCCTAAAGTGATCTTCACAACAACTCTGGGAAGTAAGTGCTGTTCTTTTCCCCACTTTACATTGAGGAGACCGAGGCAGATAGAGGCTAAGTGACCTACCCACTAATACAATTAGTAAATGTCTGAGAATTCGAACTCGGGTCTTTCTAACTCCAAGTCCAGCACTCTATCTGCTGTATCACCTAACTACCTAGTCAAGAAAGCCAATGAGGATTTGGAGGTGAACAAAAGAATCCTGTCTCCCACCCCAAAAGGAGCTCTGAAGTCTTCCCACAAATGTTCTAATTATTGGAAAAACCAAAGCTAACCTTGGTATAGACTCTGTCTCTGTTTAACAGGGAAGTTGGCCTAAGGGCATTTGACTACAAAAAAAGCGTGAAAATTGCTTCAAGCATACTCCTAGAAAGAGATTGTAGAAACCACAGGATGCTAGGTTGAAAAGGGAGCCCAATATGATACAGTGGCTGTGTCAGCTTCAAGCCATTTATTGTACTCAGGCGTGCTGGTAAGAAAGTAACTTGATTCACATTCAAGCTAACACATGGGGGTTTCTATAAGAAAACTCTTCACAGCTGTCACATTTTTCCTCCTCTAGAAGGAAATGCGTGAGCTTCTGCTTGACTTGTGATGCATCTATATATGTATAAGCACAGAGAGAAAGGGAGGAAAAAAAGACATGTCAGAGTATCCAAATACAGAACAAGTCCGTCACTTGTGTTCTGCCAATTATAGTGAAGAGAGAAGAAAATTTCATCTGCTTTTCTTCATGTGATTTAGTGGCCAATTGTTCCATTCCCAGAGAAAGGGTGCTACAGGGAAACTGTCCATCATTGCTAAGGCACTCATGTTATTTAATCAGCATTTAAATTTAGAATCTGACAAAGGGTACCAAAGTCAGAGGTGGGAAGAGGAGTAATCTGCTTTAGTAGCCCTTCTACTCCCATTTAAGCACTCAGGAGGGTGGAACCGTAGGATGGTTTCACTAGAGCAGATGTTCTTAACCTTTTTGTGAATTACAAGGGTCTACCCCCATAAAATACCTCTTTTGCCTAGTTTCAGATGCCTAAAGCTCCTTTGTCGGGAGATGGCACATTTCATTCCATACTTAGAGAGGCATTATGGTGTTATTGTTGTGTGTTTTTGAAGAGGACCAATGACATGTCTTGACTTGTGCACGAATTGGATTTAAGTGAGGTAGAATTGCACTTTCTCTTCCAGAGTCATTGTGGTCCAGTGGAAAGACAAAGGTTAGGACAATTAGCTATGGCTCCATGGCCTTAGTGTCTTCAATATCTGACCAAGTTTTAAGCACTCCATAGCACCTGCTTCAGCCTCCTTCGTGGCTATTGAAACAAATTGCTCTCAGCTGCCCATTCTGCTGGGGGATGTCTTCACACGCTCGGCGTAGACATCCCCCTAACTCACTGACAGGTTTGAGGCCTGTCGGTTGCCCTCAACCTGGTTTGGTCTGTTTGTCGATGACTTGATGGGGTGTGGCCACTACACATGCTACAGTTTCTTGGAGCCACACATGAGACTTGGGCGATAGAGTGTAATGGAACGATCACTGGCCGGGGAATCCAAGTAACTTTGGTGGGACTCCACCCTATACTCTGTTGCCAAAGTAATTTTCCTTAAATGCATTCTGACCATGGGACTCTCTTATTCAGCCAACTCCAGTGGCTTCCTATTGCTTCTAGGATAAAATATAAACTCTTTTTTTTAAGGCAATTGGGGTTAAATGACTTGCCCAGGGTCACACAGCTAGTAAGTGTCAAGTGTTTGGTCTGAGGCTGGATTTGAACTCAGGTCCTCCTGACTTCATGGCTGGTGCTCTAACCCCTGTGCCACCTAGCTGCCCCCAAAATATAAACTCTTGTGGTTAGTTCTTAAAGCCCTACATCTGGCTTTAACCTTTTTAGCCTCATTGAACATAAGAATCCCCTCTACATCTGTGAACTAGACAAATTGGTCTTCCCACTTTTCCTCACCCATGACACTCTATTTTCTATCTCTGGGCCTCTGTAGTAGTGGTCATCCTCAATGCCTAGAATTTACTTCCTTCTCAGCTCCACGTTAAAGTCCCTCTCTTTCTCTAAGATTCCATTAGACTTCATCTCCTGCATGAAGCCCTACATTGCTAGAGCCCTTCTTCTGAAATACTTTGTCTCTAATTAGTTTGTATATATTTGTACCCATACACACAGCACACACACACACATTTGTGTTTGTGTGTATGTTTTGTTGCTGTTCAGTCATTTTCAGTCATGTCCAATTCTTCGTGACCCCACTTGGAGTTTTCTTGGCAAAGATACTAGAGTGGTTTGCCATTTCCTTCTCTAGCTCATTTTACCAAAAAAGAAACTGAGGGAAATAGGGTTAAGTGACTTGTCCAGGATCACACATCTTGTAAGTGTCTGAGGCCTGATTTGAACTCCGGAAGATGAGTCTTCCTGATTCTAGGTCTGGCACTGTATCCACTACGCCATCTAGCTGTCCACATCTATATATACATTTGTATATATATGTGTGGGTATATTTATATATAGACATGTATACATACATTTGAGGCAGCTAGGTGGCACAGCAGATTCGTGACTTTTGACAAGTCACAACCTCTGTCTGCCTCAGTTTCTTCATCTCTAAAATGGAGAAACGAGCAATACCTACCTTGTAGGTTTATTGTGAGGATCAAATGAGAAAATATTTGCAAAGCACTTTACATAGTGTCTAGCACATAGTAGGTGTTATAAAAATGCTTATTGTCTCCCCTTTCCCTTCCCCAGCCAAGTTATACTAGAACTTCTGTGTATGTTGGGGTGGGAGCTTGTCTGTATGAGATTATGGGGACATTGATGTGTGCACATATGGTTTCCGGTTGAGGCTGTAAAGACACATAGCATAAGGGATCTAAATGATGCCAGTAACTCATCACCTTGAAAGGGACCTAGGGGCAGATTTAGGACTACCTAGGTATTTTGGCTGTGTTGAAGAAACTGTGAAGAGAAGGTTCAGAAGGTCCTGACAATGGGGTCCAGGTCAAAGGGCATAAGGGTCATAGACTACATAGTATGATAGAAGAGGTGATTTTATTATCACTCGAATTGAACTATGAATGAATGATTTTTATCATCAATTGAACTGATAAAAAAAAGTACAGCTAATACCATTTGCTTCAAGGGACCATCCAGAAGAGAGAAAGACAGGAAAAGATGAGAGAGCAAATATAGACATCATCTTGCTCAGTCCTTTTATTTACTGATGAGAAAATCGAGACCTTCAAAAGTAGTAAATTCCTCAAAATCACCCAGGTAGTAACAGGCAGGGCAAGGATCAGAAACCAGTTCTTTAAGTTTAATTTTTTTAGATGAACAAAAAATGAGTTATAAAACTTTTGTAACAAATATGAATAGTCAAGGAAAATAAATTCTTGCATTGGCCATGTCTCCCCCCAAAAAGTCTCATACATAGAATTACAAAGGAAATAAATTATTCTGAAATATAGTTATCAATATATAGAGAGAATGTGTTGTTATATGTATAATATATGCAACATGTAATGTATGTGTATATATCTATCCACATTTGTGCACATATGTGCATTTATACATATGCACACACATTATATAGAAATACATGTATATATGTATAGGGGAGCTATGTGGTACAGTGGATAGAGCATTGGACTTGGAATCAGGAAGACATCTTTATGAGTTCAAATCTGGCCTCCGACACTTACTATCTCTGTGTCCCTGGGCAAGCCACTTAACTCTGCCCCAGTTCCTCATCTATAAAATGATCTGGAAAAGGAAATGGCAAATCACTCTAGTATTTTTTTCTAAGAAAACTCCAAAATAGGGTCATGGAGAGTCAGACACAACTGAAGTGATGAATAACAAAATATATTTATGTGTGTGTTTCTCTCTCTTTCCATACACACACACACACACACACACACACACACATACATATATAACACACACACATATGTATAGACACACATATGTATGTATGCATGTATATATACTATATATGTGTATATATTATGATCCCCTACTCCAGAGTAAGGATGACGTAGTGTGATTAAGGAATAATTTTCTTAATTCCCTAGGCTGATTGATTTGGGAGAGAAATCCTGCTGAAAGATTGACCCGGTGGGGAGGGTAGGATGGAGGTATTTACATAAATCCCCAGCTTCCACATTCCATAAATGAGGTTTTAAGAAATAGGTTCTGGAGGAATAAAACCTAACAGCTCTGGTTAGTCAAATCTGTAAAAAGGGAGCTAGGACTAAATTTGTATTTAGGCCAAGACTGGGCAAAAGAAAGTTAGGTAGGAGGGAGTCCAAGCAAAGTTGACTGAGTGTCCTGGTGTTGTACAAAAAGCTATAAAATCAGATAAGGAAGAGATCACTACTTATTGGGGAGGGGAGAGGGTGGGATCAAAGATCATGGAGGAAGGCATTTGAACTGACCCTGGAAGGATGGGTAGGATTTCAGTAGAGATAGAGGAGGAGGGAAGACCATCCAGGCATAAGGTACAGTTTGAGCCAACACTCAGTAGGAGGAAATTGTAGGCCAGTTTGGGAGATGCCAGATGTTCCAGTTTGCTCAGATGTTTTACTTAGTAATAATAATACCTTATCTATGGGATTTTTGCTCTTTAAAGGATTTACTTGGACATTATCTCATTCAATCCTCACAACAACCTGTTGTGGCCATATGGACATGATCAGGATGGCACAACAGTTGATTTGTGTAGCAGGAAGGCAGCAGCTGTCGTCAGACCCTTATACTGCAGTTAAGTGTGTTGACAGGAAGGAGAAATGAAAAGCCAAGAAAGACCCTTTTGTGACTGATAGCTGCAGCTCTTGGAAGTCTGGATACTTTAGTGGTTTTCCCTGTATGTATATATTTTTAGTTCCCTGTATTAAGTGTATCCCTCAGGAATATAATATGCATTGAGCTGTACTATAAATGCTTAATATCCTGGGCATATGATATACCAAAGGGCTGGACACTAATGACATTGTCACAAGTTAGTGACAGCTGTTACCTTCACAAGCCCTTCCTTATCTAGAAATCACAGGACTCTTTATGTCAGAGGTGGTAAAACCCTGACAGGTAAGAAAATCATTACTGTTTTGTGATGAAGAAATACAAGTCACAGAGAGTTAGTGGATTTACCCAAGGTCGTATAACTAGTTAATGACATATCTCAGACTAGAATTCATATCTCCTGACTCCCTAGTCACAATCTCCTTATCTTTTCATTATAGCAAGAAGCCAGTCCACTTTAAGGTAAAACTCTGTACGTTACCAGATAGTCTTATGTAACACCAGTCTCAAAGCCTTTTGGTATGGACCTTTTTTCCATTGGAGAGCAATGTTGCTCTTTTGGACTTCAGGTTCTTCAGGCTTTAAGAGAGAAGATGGAATTGCCAACCCCACTTCAGGTTGTTGGAGGAAAAAACTCTGGGAAGACATGATTAGAGCCCCCAGTTTTCCCCTCTTGGATGTAGCCTTCAAGGGGACCATATATGATTTTGCAGATGGACTACCATTCTGCAAATCATATCAATATCCTGCTTAAAAACCTTCAATGCATTCATCCCCACCACATAAAGATGTGAAATGGTATATTGTAGTGGACAAGGCATTGGACTTGGAGACCTGGTTAGATCTCTGCCTGAAATACTAACTATCTGTGTGACCCTGGGCAAGTCATTTAACTTCTCAGAGCCTTTTTTTCTCATCTGTGAAATGGGATAGTAACACTTACACATCACAGGGTTTTTGTGAGGGTAATACTTTGCAAACATTAAAATTTTGTATCATCATTATTATCGTTATAATTTTTAGGGGGCACCTGGGTGGTGCAATGGATAGAGTGTTGGGGTTGGAGTCAAGAAGTTGTTTTTCAGTTGTTCAGTTGTATACAACTCTTTGTGACCCTGTACTGGTTTTTCTGGAGTGGTTTGCCATTTCCTTCTCCAGTGGATTAAGGCAAACAGAGATTAAATGATTTACCCACGGTCACACAGCTAGTGAGTATCTGAGGTTGGATTTGAACTCAGGTCTTCCCGACTCTAGGCCCAGCACTCTATCCAATGAGCCATCTAGCTGCTTCTGGAGTCAAGAAGACATGAGTTCAAATCCAGCCTCAGACACCCTATGAGCTATGTGACCCTGGGCAAGTCACTTACCTACTATTTGCCTCAGTTTCTTCATCTGTAAAATGGAGAGAATAATAACACCTGACTTCCAAGATTGTTGTGAAGATCAAATGAGATAATAATTGTAAAGCACTTAGCAGAGTGCCTGGTACATAATGCTATGTATATGTTAGCTATTTATTATTATTATTATTATTATTATTAGTTTGATTTCTCACCTTAGTTTTTGAGGATCTTCTCAATCTGATTACCATCATCTTTCTAGCCTCATATGCCACCACATGCTTTCATAAACCTCATGCTTAAGGCAGAGTGGTTTATTCACTTGTACGTCTCTGCCTCTGAATAGTCTTTTGGTTCCACCTTGCCTGAAATATCTTCCTTTTACCCTCTGCCTAATCCTTAAATACACACACACACACATATTTATATCTTTTGTTTTTAAATAACCTTAATTTCTAAATATATCCCTTTTCTCTCTCTCTTCTCTCCAGAGAACCATCACTTGGAACAAAATATAAAAATCATCTCTTTCTATTAAAATTCTATATGTCTTTCAAAGGCTGAGGCAGGTAGGTAACAAAGGGCTGTTAGCAGTAGAGTTGGGAAGACCTGAGTTCAAATCTGACCTCACACACATACTAGTTGTGTGACCCTGGGGAAGTCACCTAACCCGTCTTTCTCAGTTTGCTCAACCATAACATGGCAATAATAATAGCAGCTACTTCTTAGGGTTGTTGTGAGGATCAAGTGAGATCATATTTATAAAGCACTTACATTATGCTTGGCATATTTTAGGTACTTAATAAATTCTTGTTTCCTTCATTATTCAGACCCCACAACCCCCAATGATCTCTCATCTTATCTTATTGTTGACAAACAATAAACATTGTTTGTCCTTCATTCTCAAAGAGGATCATAATGTCAGGAAGGTGATGCCGTGACTCACAAGTGAATTGGACTTAAGTGAGGGAAGACTATGCAAAGTCACCAGTCTCACTCTCTTCTCCAGAGCCATCTGGGTCCAATGGCAAGTTATAGATCAAGATGATTGGGATGGTCCTGGATATAGTGGGAGACTTAGACCTTTCTGAGTTAAGGTCTTTCCCAGGTCTCAGTCTGCTCTTCTTTTATGCCCTTATATTGGCACTGTATATCTGAGGCTTATCATTTATTGCCTGAGAACATTATCTTTTCAGGTAAATATGTTTTATCTAACCAGCTACATAAATTCCTTGCAAGTGTTCACTGTCCCATATTTTTGAGTATCCTCAGTAGGTGAATTAGTTACTGGAAGACTATCATAGGTTCTAGGTTTGATATGTAACAAATGCTCATGGAATATAATATCCAATTAAAATAAACTTCACTAAGTTTAACATTAAAGGATATACTTCAAAGTTGAAAAGGATAAAAGTACTCCCCTCTGCTTTCCAAATCATCAGGTCAAGACACCCAAGAGAGCCACCCAACAGCGGCAAAAAAGCTCAGCAGTCCCTTGGCAACCAATCAACTTGGCATTCCTGGGAACAGTAAAAGCTCAGCAATATTCTCCAACAGACTTTCCCCTCCAGGCTAAGCCTTTTATATGTAATATCACTGGATATTTAAAGTGCCAGCCAGGGGCAGAGAGAGAAACAGAAACTCTGGCCAGCCCACAATAACTAAGTGAGCATTACCACTATAGATGCCGCAGAATCACTTTTCTCCAATCACAGCAAAGGTCCTGATGGGACTCCTTGAAAGTCTTATCAGGGAAAGAGTATAAAATTGTGAGCCCTTTAGGGGCCTTTACTGAAAGGATACCCTCTCTTTCTCTGGGGATTAGATGAAAACTCACCTCTACCTTTATCCAGGGACTCAAAATCACAGCCAAGTTAACCAAAGAATCCCCTTTCCTCCAAGTGAATTGCCATTCACCTTAATTATAAAACAATTTCCTTTCTCTCATATTATTAAAAAACAAAGCTTCTCCCAATAATCTACTCTTTGGTCTCCCAAACTCTTCATGGAAATGAAGCCTGCTAATTAAGGTTAACATGGATTGCTTCCTTAGGTAGTAAAAAAACCTCATAAGAGGTTAGAAACTTTGAGGTAGGGAAGATGGACTGGAGAAGAGTCCACTGGGACTATATACAAAAGTAGTCTTAAAGGCTGGATGCAAGAAATATCTGGCATGGAGAGTTTTCCTTCTTCTTGAGAATAATGCTGATTTAAAAAAAAACAAAACAACACAGCCTCTGGGAGACAGGACACCTAACCCTGGTAATTAGAGGTATAATCACAAAGCATTGTTTAAAAAAAAAACACTTTAGCATTCTGTGATATTAGCTGCCTAAGAATGGTATGGAAGGTGGAAACCTCAGTAAAATGATGTCAACAGACCCAATACTAGATGTTCATCCCAGCAAAATGGCTACTCTGATCACAATGCACAATGGTGCCAGGAGGCCTAGAAGGAAGAGGGATGTATTCCATAAGGGCCTTGACAGTGCCTTCTATGGCAGTAGACTTAATTGGCATTGTGATTCCCATACTTTGAATATATATCAATTACAAAGAGGCCAAATCTTTTCCCCTGTAATGGAAGAAGAAGGCCAATGTAATCAATTTTCCAAGCAGAAGTAGATTGAGAACCATGTGGGTTATAGTGCACTGATACTTCTAAGGTAAAATACTGGCAAAAAGACCATCATTGAAAAGAAGTAGCAGCAGCACCTTTGGTTAAGGGGATCAATGGTCTAGCATCCACCATAACGTAGCATCATGGCACCCATGTCCCGATTGATTATGGACCAATCCCCAGTTTCTACTGTTCTGTGGAAGCATCAACTTGGCTGCTGAGTTTAGCAAAGGGCATATGATACTACTGATAGACACTAAAATGCCCCTACAAACAACTGTATGTTGTCAAAGTTGTAAGGTTAATTGCTCTATTGGTCCTTACCTCAAAGCAAAGAGCCTTTGATTATCTACTTCTGTTCTCTCTGGATCCCGGACCATTCAACCAAATCCGTACCCACTACCCATCAATCAGTATAAATAAGGAGTCCTTGACCTGGGGTCTGTGACTTTGTTTTAAAAATATTTTGACAACTGTACTTCAATGTAATTGGTAATCCTATGTATTTTATTTTATTCATTTAGAAGTATTTAATATGAGAAGAGGTCTATAGGCTTCATTAAGCTGCCAATTAGGCTGACACAAAAAAGGTTGGGAATGCTTGATGTAAGTAAATATCTTTTTTAAAATTGAAAAAAAAACTCTTTTTAATTTATGGAATAAAACAAACATTTCCATAACATAGTACAATAAAAAAGATGATTACATATGAAACTGTAAATCTAGTATGTACAACTTGCTATTCCTCTTAAATACACAACTCTCCTTCAAATTTCAAATTCAAATATATAACTTTCCTTTAAAGTTTTCTACCATGCCAACCAAGCAGCTTACAGCTCAGTTCACAAAGAGAATTTTCCAGGATCCCTATACTTCAGGTTGTCCCTGATGACCGGATACTGGGAAAATTGGCACAAAGTTCCAATTTCACATATCTTTGTCATCTCATTTGTAAAATGATAGTAGCCCACATCTCTTAGGATTGTTGTGAGGATAAAATTAATAATCTAAAAAACCTTAAAGTGCTATATAATAATAAGTCATTATTATTTCTCATACAGAACTATCATTAAACTAAGTCAAAAAAAATTAGTTCCTCAACAGCCAGGTCCTCATAGGTAGGAACCATTGAGTTAGAGGTGGGGGTGAGGCATTAATGTTAGAACTGGAATCCTCAGTCTTCAACAAGGTCATACTCTGTTCATGAAGGGCACTAATTAATATCTAAAGAGCCTCAGCAAGCACAATATTGGCTGTACCATTTAACAATGGAAACCCTTGTGCCCTAATGTTCTTGTTACAGAATCTATCATTACTCAACTCATAATGCAAATTTATAGTTGAAGGGAGGTATTTCTGCTGTCTTAAATGTTTGTCTGTTTTTGAAGAGGGCCAAGGACATCGTGGGTGACATCTGCATGAATTGGATTTAAGTGAGGCAGAGTTGTACAAAGTCGTCAGCCTCACTCTTTCTTACTGAGTCAAAGAAGTCCAATGGCAGGGCAAAAGTCAGGATGACTGGAGAGGGTCCAGGATGCAGCGGATGACCTTGGAATCTTCAATTCCTGACCAAGCTCCAAGCACTGCATAGTGCCTGCTTCAGCCACCTCTATGGCTGTTGAAACAAATTGTTCTCATTTTCTCATTTCCCCCATTCCATTGGGGAAAGTCTTCACATGCTTGGGGCAGACACCCCCCTAACTCACTGATAGTTGGAAGCCTGTTGGTTACCCTTAACCTGGTTTAGCCCATCTGTTGAGATGGCTTACTGGGCCGTGGCCACTGTGCATGCTACAGCTTGTTGGAGCCACAAGTGAGAGTTGGGTGAATCAGGTGGACACCAGAGGTGGATGAGCAGCTCTAAAAAGGGCTCAGCAAGCCCTTGCACCAGAGGTGCTAGTCCTCCTGAGCACCCTATTCACCCACTGTCCTTAAATATGCAATACACCACTCCCATTAAACAAACCTTTTGCACTAGCCAAAAAAAAAAAATCTGTTTTTAGCCATCCCATAACTCAAGGCTCCATTTCTTACACAACATTCTTCCCTCACTTAAAATAAATAATTTAAATACAAGGCTATTGCAAAAAACAAAAACAAAAACAAAAATCCTCCCAAACAAACAAACAAACAAAAAAAAAAAAAAACAAAACCAAAAGATAAAAAGCAAAAACCTGGCCACTGTGCCAAATAATGTAGGCCTTAGTTAGCCAATCTAGTATGTGCCAGGTTTGGTATTCCTAAAGTACTCATGTGCCACAAAATCTAATTTAAACCTATTTTACTAGTCAAATATGATATGCATCAAGGTTAAAAAAATTAAAGTTACCCTTCTGTTTTCTTGATCAACAGGTCAGGAAATCAAAAAAAAAGTATCCCCACAGACAGTAAAAGCCCATTGGTCCCATGGCAACCAATCATTCTAGTGCTCTCAGGAGTAGTAAAAACTCAGCTGTTTCCACTGACAGCCTTAAGGCTAGACCTTTTATACTTAAACCTCTAGGTGTGTAAAGCCCCGGGTGGGTATGAATTTAAAAAAAATTTTAAAAAACCTCCAGCCAAAGCAACATCTCCCACTCTCGGTGGAGTAGTAGGACCAACCACCTCTTCTTAATGACAGCCAAGCTCTTACTACAAAGATTGGAAGTATTCCAAATCCCTCCCATTGCTGTGAGCCAGGACCCACACTGTTTCTTGGAAGTACCTAGGCTTCTTCTAACTGAAGTTTTGATTCTAACCAAAGCCACCAATACTTTTCCTTATTCTGATTCCAAACTTTTTTTTTTTTTGAGATACTAAAAATGATCTCTTGGTGGCCAAAATTGTTTGCTTCAAGTTTCTCCTTTGGTGTCCCACAGGAAGTTTGTTAATTCACTTCAAGCTCATTTGACTAAGCTCCAGGTGCAGTTAACCAGGTAGCCAGATTTCCCAGTAAAGGGACAGCTTCCCTAGATAGCCACACAGCCCCAGTGGACTGGTCCAGAGACTTGCCCTTAGGGTACTTTGCCACTTCACAAAAAACACCTCGTGTCTTTATAGGAAGCTTTGCTAGGCAGAAGAGAATGTAGCAGCTCTTTGGCTGGGGCCTCAGAGATCCTTCTTTTCTTGTTTTATTTACAAAACTTGTTTCCAGATGCTAAGCAAAATAAATGGATTTTCATCTTTGCTGTTGTGTTAGAATTGCTGCAACAACTCACGTTATCAAATGGATTTACCGTATAAAATGGAGCATAATTGGTACCTTAGGCAGGTCACAAATCTGCTTTGGCAGGAGCTTATCACTCAATATTTTGATTGTGAAAATTAGTTAATTCAAGATGAATATAATGTTCTTTGAGTCCTGGTATAAGATCTTTTTAAATCCTGAATATATTATTCCCATCTAGCTAAAAGATAACCATCAGATCATTTGATTCTGTGCCATCCTCATTAAGATGTTACTTGTGGTAGTGCATCCACAAATAGGGACATATCTCATTTATTAAATCTGCCAGGTAGGAACCTAACTGATGGAATTTAGGCATATTGCACTAATCTTTTGCTTTTATTTACAGCTCACTGTCTTGAATAAATCTTCCCCAACAGAGTTTAGCCTAATCCAGTTGGTCTGATTTTTTCCTTATGAAGAGAGAGGAGACACTCAGGAGATACTGAAGATCTATGTTCTGAGCCTTGTGAAGCAGCCTAACAGTGGACTCTCCTCTCTCTGTCTCTCTCTTTGTCTCTCTCCCTCCCTCCTTCTCTCTTCTCTCTCTCT
>NW_020954704.1:3756692-3764447 GCF_900497805.2 Vombatus ursinus
TTCTCTTTCTCTCTTTGTCTCTCTCCCTCCCTCCTTCTCTCTTCTCTTTCTCTCTCTCTTTCTCCACATATATCTGCGTCTTTCTCAGTCTCTCTTTTTCTCTTCTCAGGTCATAACTTTGGTGACTCTTCCATTGCTTTGATCAACTCCAGTGCAGCGTGCCTTCCATTTGTTCAAGGCCCAGATCATATACCACCACCTTCATGAAGCCTTTCTTAGTCCAAGTGAAAGTATTTTCTATTCTCGGAGCTCACTTCATTTACCCAATTCATACTTCTACTGGCAAGGTGGATCCCCAGAGCGGTGTCTGTTACTACTCCCAGTGTTATAAGGTTAACCTTCTAGGTTGTTACCCATATGAGCCCCCACCAGTGTGCTTCCCCTTAATCAGCTAGCAGATTCAATTCTTTTTCAAAGGCATTTTTACAAATGACATAGCAATAGCAGCAGTTACAAAGCATTTCACCTACACATCAGGTATATACTCTTCTACAAACACACCCAGAGTCTAGGAGGATATAAGTGGGCATGAATTTAAAGTAGAGGACGCATATGACCAAGGCAACTGACAACTCCAGAGCTAGAGGGCTTAAAGTCTTTTCCCTCTCCAGAGGGTTCTCCTCTGGCTCCTGCTGTGCTGGCTTCTCATGCTTTGGCCTGGCAGGTTGCTCTTACTCTTCTCAGGGAATGGTGCATCTACTGAATAGGTCAACCTGCTAGTCTCCTGGGCTCATTTCGGATGGGCAGCTGTCATCTTTTTTCCACCCTCAGCTGCTAGCTAAAATGAGGCGAGGGTAAGGAGTAACTAAAGCATTCTCCAGCTGAGATACATTCAGCTAGGAAAATAACCCCTGGCTTTTCTACAAATTCTTCACTCGAAATTAATTTCCTTTCATAATCCAATCCATTTGGTTATAGGGTGATTAGTTATTTTTGCCTCCCATACACACCTGAAAATCTTATGCAAATAAGTGATTAAGATACAAAGGTGTGAATACTGTCTATGTTCTGGAGGCACATTCATTGTTTTGTTCTAATGTCCAGAAGTTAGGTCAATCCAAAGTTCTGGCAGAACAGACCACTTCTTGAACTGACCTCATGTATTCTGTAGGGTTAAGATACAAGGAACTAGGATGTTTGTGTCACCAACTGTCACATGTCCTAATTGTGTATTTTATCCTTGAAAAGTCATACCTGGGTTGAGTGCCTTGTGAATGTGGATAGTTTCTTTCTTGGAATCAAGGGAATAGGGGCAGCTAGGTGGCACAGTGGATAGAGCTCTGGCCCTGAAGTCAGGAGGACCTGAGTTCAAATCCAGCCTCAGACCAAACACTTGTCACTTACTAGCTGTGTGACCCTGGGCAAGTCACTTAACCCCAATTGCCTAAAAACAAACAGAAACAAACAAACAAAAAACAACAACAACAACAACAACAAAAAAAGGGGAATAGCAGTCCCTGCTTCTAGGTAACTGCTGGGGGATTCTAGTGACATGAGAGATGAGAGGTGGGGCAGGAAGAACCCAGTGGTCACCATCAAAGGATAAAGATTTGGGAAGACAGGTCTAGCAAGACTCATTTTCAGCTCCATAGCTTTCCTATGTCTTATTTTACTTCTCGATTTATTTCTGACAAACTGTTATCCTCACTCCTTCCTATATCCCACCAGCCTAAATCTCTGTTCCATCAACCAGTTTTTCTACTTTTCTCAGGCTGTGTAAATGGCTTAAATGTAAAAGTTCAAATTATTTTTAAAAATTGGAGAAAAATTGATAGAAATTCTCTTCCAATTCTGTTTAGAGAGAATTCGTAGCTAAACAAGGGATAGAGGAGATCACAAAAGAGAAAAACAGACAACTTGAAAAGCATTTGAATGATCAAAATCAATGCAATTAAGAAGTGAAACTCTGATTTTGGTGAAAAAATTGCATCAAATATTTTGAATAAAGGTCTGATATCCAAGATACAGAATACTTAGATGGTACAGTGGATAGACTGGGTGTGGAGTCAGGAAGACTCATCTTCCTGAGATAAAATCTAGCCTCAGACACTTATTAGTTGTGTGACCCTGGGCAAATCACTTCACCTTATTTACCTCAGTTTCCTTATCTGTAAAATGAGCTGGAAAAGGAAATGGCGAACCACTACAGTATCTTTGCCCAGAAAACCTCAAATGGGGTCATGAAGAGTTGGACACGACTGAACAACATCCAAAACATAAAGGTGACTACACAAATATGTAAGTGTCATTCTACAACAGATAAGTGGGTTTGAACAAATGATTCTTAAAACAATTACAAACTATTAAAAAAAGTTGCTCAAAATCACTAATAATATGAGAAATACCAATTGAAACAACTCTGAAGTTTCATGTCATACTCAGCAAATTGGCAAAGATGGTAGAATATGGAAGAGGTCAATGTCGAAGAGTCAGTAAGAAAACAGATGACACTAGTATAATGTTGGTGGAAATCAGAATTGATCCAACCATTCTGTAAATCAATTTGAAATTATCCTTTAAAAAGTGACTAAAATTTCCATGCTCTTTGACCCAGAGATTCACTATTAGGCAGAAGCAGAAATAATTTTGTGATTGGGCAAAATTTACCTCCTGCTACAAAATTTTACCTCCTCTAAGGAGAGAAAGAAATATTCCATTTGTGATAGGACCAGCCTATCCTTTGGCTCCATTTTCCTTTGGCTCCAGCTTCCCTGACATCACCAGCTTCCCTGATGCAGCTTCCTGGTCTAGGAACATAAGAAGTCTCTGCTGCATGAACTCTGGACCTTTCAGACTTGGTTGAGCAAGTCTGAGAGTACACAAATTACCAAACCCTGATGACTTACTAACCAGACACCTTTCCAGATGGAGATAAGGCATCCAGAGAAACTAAGTGCCATGATATCCTTGTTACATATACTTGCTGTGTTAGGGCAAAGCAAACTTCCTTTGCTAAATGTTCAATGACTTGCAAATGCCTGATTTTGTCCCAACTGTGAATCTGAACTGGTGTTAGAGATGTGCCTTTAATACCATAAAACCAAATTATTCATAATATCAATTTTGGGGATAGCAAAGAACTGGAAGCTAAGTGGGTACTATCAATTAGGGAATGGCTAACCTGTGGTACGTGCTTATAATATAATTATAATGCTTACAAAGCACCATAATAAATAAATGTGAGGAATTCTGGGAAACCTGGGATGACCCATAATGCACTAATGATCTTGAGGTAATCAGATCCAGGAAAATAATATACACAATGACTACGACAATGTAAGAGGAAAGAACAATAAAATAAATCTGAAAGCTGTGTAATTCTGGTGACCAAGTTTGACCTTAGAGAAAAAATGAGAAAATATACTTTTCTCTTTTTTTTTGGATAAGTGTGTGTTTGTGGGGCAACTACAGGAATGGAATGTTGCATGTACTATCAGATACATTTCTATATGTTGGTTGGTTTTGAGGAACTGATTTTTGAAAAGATCTTTGTTACAAGGGAAGGTTGGGTGGGTGAGGAAGGGGGAAAATATGTTAAAAAAGGAGTATGTTATAAAAAGCATCAATAAAACTTTTTTTTTTAAAAAAAGCACATAGCAGGATGCAAAGTCAAAGTAAAATAAAATAAAGTTAAATGAGATGAAGGACTAGCTCCCCAAATCTGAATTGCTTTGTAAATGTGAATTTATCTTGGGCAAGGGGAAAGTAGTGTCCATTTTTGGGTACCTGTCCCTTGACAAAAGAAGGAGCAAGTACAAATCTAGTCCAATACAGAGTCAACATTCATCACTTCCTAATTCTGGTATCAAATGTATCTATGCTCTGGTTAGTACAAGCTGTGGCCCTGGACTGACATAAACACCTGTGATTCACTGACTCATACTCACCATAATGAAGACCCCAAGGGAGAAAGAACCAGGTGTCCTCATATTAGGGGTACAGCTTCTATTAGACTGCCTTGCTTCTCTCTGCCTGCACCATCACCATTGCACATTTAGGTCAGCCTAATAAAGAATTGATCAACTTTATTGCTTTTAACTGTGTTCCATAAATGCCTGGGCAATAGCCCCCAGGGGAAGTGTTGGCGGAATCAGCCTCCAGTTTGACCTGTTTCCTGTAACCTTGGTGCAGAAAAAGCATTCCCAGGGAATTGCCCATTGCTGTGAAAGATGCCAACTGTCCTCCTCTCTTCTGCCTCTAAGCTTCATAGGACCTCATTTTCCATACCATACTAACAAATACTTTGGATTCTTGGATCCTTTCTAAGATGAGTGAGAGGGAGAGCCTCAGAGTGAGAAGGAGGGAAAGAGGACAGAGAGGTGATAGTGAGAACAGTGGAGAAAGAAGCATCAATTTTTTTGAAGTTAACTCTTAGCAATGGTTGAGGTCTAGGAAAAATTCTTAATAATGCATTGAATTAGTCTAATCTAATGGGCTTAAGGTGTAGACTGTAGAGCAGGTGATTTCCTGAGCTCCAGAAGCTGTTTTGGGTTTAGTTTCCTTTTAGAAATTTTCATTGCTGCAAAATTCCTGGCACAATGGGTCATAGGATCATGGACTTAAGCTGGAACAGATCACAGAGGTCATCTAGTTTGACTCTCTCATTTTACATATGAGTAAACTGAAACCCATAGAAATTACATTACTTGCCCAAGTTCACATAGGCAGAAAAAATTAGAGGAGGGGTTCTTAACCTTTTTTGTACTATGGACCCCTTTGGCAATCAGGTGATGCCTACAGGCCCCTTCTCTGAATAATGTTTTTAATTTCATGAAGTAAAAATGCACAGAGGAAACAAAATGTATTGAAATATAGTTATTAAAGTATTTTTAAAAATGAGTTCACAGACCCCAGGTTAAAAAATCCTTTGTTAGAGACTGGGTTTGATCCCAAGTCCTCTAGGATACATTCATTATACATCAGAGCCTTATCCTTTACTTGGAATGTTAGAGCTAGGAGGGTATTTTATTCAGGCCATTTGCCCAACTGGCAGAGTGGAATAAGATGGTGCCATGACTAACATGCTGTTCTGTAAAAGAAAGCCATCTTGGGCCAAGAAAGTTGCATAGAGAAATTGCCCTTTTGCCAGCAATGCTGCTCCTATTTGCAATATGTTCTCCTTGACTCACTCACTGCTGACTTCCTTCTATTTAGACTGCTGCCCAAAACCCTCTTCCCACTTCCTACTTCCTTTCCCATTAAATATGATATTCTAGCTTCACTCATTACCAGCTCTGGCTTACTTTCTTTGGTTACAAAGGACCACAGATTTGTGGCTGAAAGATCATTACTCACCCTCTTTCCCCTGGATAGTTCTTACCTTCTCCCTTTGGGTTTCCCTTAATCACCTGCATCTACGGGTCTCTGCTGGGTCAAGAATTTGACACCATACTTTGGTCATTGAAATATATAAACATATATATACACACAACATATATATATATACACATATATATACACACACTCGTATATATGCATATATATACAAACACATTTATATGTATTTATATAGTATAAAATATATAGTACATAGATAAGTTATAAGTGTACAACTGAGTCAAAGGCTTTCCAATAATCAGCAATAATTGTACATACGTTGTGGTAAATTAATTGCTCATTAATTAAATGATTGATTATAACTATTTCCTTATACTCCCTGGGACATTATGGCACTTATTTTGTTCCTCAGACAATGTATTGTTCTTTTGTGTTTATAGATATTTTCCCATGACACTATCCATGTATGAGTTATCTAAAGTACATAAATAATTAGGCTATATTTGGAGGAGTTATAGAGTAGAGAAGTATTTCAAGTTCAATGGTTGTATTTCTGCCCTGCTAAGGGACTATTATCAGTGTTCCAAGTGAAGGCCAACTTTTTTCCTGTAGAACGTTAAGGGACTGGAGACTGCCTTTCCACACTCCAGGTTGGAAGATAGAATGATATGTTTCTAAAGAAAAGAGAAGTGAAGCTTCATGTGGAAAAAAGGGGATCTGAAATGGAGAAGAGGAGACTTTACCCTTGTCAGGATGATGGAGAATGGATGGGTGTAACATATAGGAGAAAGGAAAAGAAAAGGAGAGTTTAAAACACATTGGAGACTTCCTGAAGAAGATAGAGCTATATGTTCTAAGAAAAGTAAGTTGCTTGTCTTCAAAAGAACAATATAGTAGAACCACAGAAGATATTAGATGAGAGATCCAATAAAG
Source organism: Vombatus ursinus (assembly GCF_900497805.2). Classification (NCBI taxonomy): domain Eukaryota; kingdom Metazoa; phylum Chordata; class Mammalia; order Diprotodontia; family Vombatidae; genus Vombatus; species Vombatus ursinus. The sequence continues at coordinate 3,762,903 of NW_020954704.1, forward strand.
GTCAGCAGAAGATGAGAACAGTAGCAGTTACAAGAATCCTTGCTCAGTGGTAGTAAGGCAGTAAGGTAATAAGGTAGTAAGGAAGCTGTTTTTCACCATGACAACAATAGACATGTTTGTTGTCTTCCTGGGGCATTTATCTAAGACATAAAAGAAAACCTTCCAAGACTTATCGAAGCAGATGATAACTACTCACTTGTGGTTAATCAGATAGGCATAAATAACAGGGGCTGTGGGAATGGCAAAGTTGAGCAGCTGTGCTACCATGAGTACTGGGTGCACTCCAGAAATTATGCCTAATAACAAAAGAGTTGACAAAAACAACTCCCAAGTCTCAAATGATTTTAAAAAAAGAAATGGGCATATTTAGACTGGAATGCTGAAAGGCTCTTTTGAGTATGATGGCATGAATCCAACTAACAGACCAATTATGCCAAACAGAATAGGTCAAAGTAACTACACTTCCAGAAGGATCCTCAAAAATATTGCCAAAAATTCTGAATTCTTGAGCAAGAAAATGATGACCAGAGAGATACAAGTTGTGTTTTTTTTTCTCTCTTTCTGTTGAAAGAAAGGGATATAGAAGAGAAAAACTAATTTGGGAAGGGAACAGCTCACTAAGAAAGTAGTGTCTCAGACTGGGATTTGGATTTCTGGACCACATCTTACTTAAAATATAGAAATGACAGATTTCTGGCCAGAGATAGAATGCATCTAACAAAAGCTGGTGAGAATGTGTTTGCCAGGTGTCTTACAAGACTAATCAAAAGGGTTTTAAACTAAAAAGGATGGAGGAGGGAGAAGTCTACTTATGTATATCACCCAAATTAGATACTGTAGAGAGTAGCCATAAAGAATGAAGGAGACTGTAGCTGAGATACCCTGAAATGTAGAGGAGAGAAAAAAATCCAAGAAAAGAAACAGTAACAAAACCCACGTCAGCAAACATCTATACAGAAATGCACAAGGATTAGTCAACAAAGAAAAGACATGAGAGGTTTTAACCCAAGGCAAATTTGACTTCATAGGTATCACTGAGCTTCAGTGGGACGAAACCATGACTAGACCATGGATGCTGATGAATATGCCTTACTTAAAAGAAATGGCAATTGCAGTGGGGGGTGGGGCAGCATTGTATATTAAGAAGGTACAATCATGTCAGCAAAATCCAGGAAGCAGAGGGGGAAAGCATAAACAAGAGTCTTTTAATGAAGGTTAAAGGAGAGAGAAGCAGAAATAATTTTGTCATTGGGCAAAAAAACTGAAATCATATGGTAAAAAATGTAAAGTGCATTGAAAATCTTAAAGCCCTATATAAATGCTATTCCTAAGTAGATGAGGTATTTGGAAAACAGATGACAAGCCTGGCACAGAGGCATGATATAGTTAGTGAGGGAAGACTTCATTTATACAGATCTCTAATGTAGTTCCCTACTATGCCAAAAGAAAAGTGGCTTCCTTCCTCCTTCCCTCCCTCCTTCCCTCCTTCCCTTCTTTCTTTCTTTCTTTCTTTCTTTCTTTCTTTCTTTCTTTCTTTCTTTCTTT
>NW_020954704.1:3764457-3794878 GCF_900497805.2 Vombatus ursinus
CTTTCTTTCTTTCTTTCTTTCTTTCTTTCTTTCTTTCTTTCTTTCTTCCTTCCTTCCTTTTCTTTCCTTCCTTCCTTCATTCCTTTCTTCCTTTCTTTCTTTCTCTTTCTTTCTTTCTTTCTTCCTTTCTTCCTAATACAATTTTTTTTCTTTTCTTTCTTCCTAATACAAATATGATACACATCAACCACTATGCATTGTTCTGATCAGGCACAGTCACACTGTACATTGACCCCTACATAGTGATGCCATTTTGTTCCTCTTTGAGTACAAAGGACAACAACCAATCACCATTGATGATGCCACCATGACATTCCAAGCCTCCTGGGCTCCACTCAGGTTCTCAGAGCAATGGACTTTCACGGATCTCTTGGCTCCACCACTTTGTGGACAATGTCTCCATGATCATATTATGTTAGGGGTTGTGTTTACATCGATCAACTGAATCTTACTGCTCAGGATCCCATCAAATGAATTCTTCACCTTCATCCCTTACCCCTGACTTTCATTTAAGGTCATTTACAAAGATATTCTTTGAGGAGACTTAATTACAATGGTAGAAAAAGTCAAACCAGGATGATACCAGTATATCTAGTCCATCCCCAGCCTGAAATCCTTTCATTTCTTGCAGCAAACCCCTAAATAGAAGGCAAGTTAAAAACTCAGAAGTTTAATTCTCTTTTGCTTATAATAAGGAAGAGACTGGGCTTTGGTCTTCTACTTCTGCCCCCTGAATGGTATCTCCCTCTCCCCTTCACCATTTTCACCAATTTATTGTCATTTAATCAGCTTCATATTGAAGTGATGTAAAAGCTTGGAGCTTTGTGTTGTTTATCCCCAAAGGTGACACCTAGTGACATGCAAAGCAGCATGAGTCTTGGTTTCACTTCTGTTTCCCTGATATCTCTTTAACGCTACTCAAAATTGAGGTATTTCCCCTCATTGGATATAAGCTGCCTAGCTATAACCATTTCACCAAGTCATAGCTTAAATACATTCCTTCCACTCTGGCCTAATTTCACTCCCATAGACTTGGGCACCACGTTTACTTAGGGAATATGTACACTCAGAATACTTTTTTTGTGTGAGTCTATGTAACACTGGGCAAGTCACTTAAGCTCAGAGCTCAGCTTCAGTTTTCTCATCTACAAAATAGGGATAATAATAGCACCTACTTTCCAGGGTTGTTGTGAGAATAAAATGAGATAACATATGTACAGTACTTTGCAAACCTTAAAGAGTCATATCAATGTTAGTTATTGTTATTATATGATCTTCTACAAGTCACTTAACTTCCCTGGGACTCATTTTCTTAATCTGCTAAAAAGGAAGTTGGATTAAACCATCTCTAAGGTCCCTTGTGAGGGACTGTCTGATGTTGGCAGCTACCAGGTGGACGCTGTGGCAAGATTGGGGTAGAATCTGGGTATTTGGAAGTCGAGGCAGGGGCTGTGGTAGGCGGAGTCGTGGTGAACTGGGATGGGCTGGGTACGGAGAAGCCCTGAGGCAGTGGGCAGTGCTATGTGAGATAAGCTGGGTGCAAGGAAGTAGCAGGAGCTTGTGCTCCTGAGGCAAGGGGCGGTGCCATGTGGGAGTGGGACGGCAGAGGACGTGTTCCCTTTGCTTAGTCCCCTCCCTATATGCAACGTCAACCCCAGACGCCTCCTTCCTGTGACCTTCCTGACTTCCTGGGTCCCTTTGTGTAGCACTGACCCCAGACGCCTCCTTCCTGTGTCCTTCCTGACTTCCTAGGTCACGTACTCTGTCTATGCACTAATCCCAGACGCCTCCTTCCTGTATCCGGTCCTAGCCTCCTGCGTCACTCCCTCTCCCTTGGTGTGCTAAACTCAGACAGCCCCTTCTGGTATCTGACCCTACAATCATTGGCTAGTAAGCGGGATGGGGAGGAGGGGCTAAGTAGGTACTTAAGGAACGAGTGTGGTCAGATCACGCGCTCTCTTTGCTCCTGCTCTGATGGCTTGCTGTGATGGCCTCTGAATAAAGCTCTGGTGTTGGAGCCTCCTGATGGCTCGTCTCTGTGTGTTTATCCGGTTGAGGACCGAAGACTGATGAGTGAGTATGACTCTGGCAGCCTGCTTCTTATAGGAGGAGTGTTCGGCGCGGCCAGCATAAGGTCGGCGTGGCCGGTACAGTCCCTTCCAGCTCTAAATCTATCCTCCTATGAGACAGTAGGGTATATGTACATGAGTGTATCTGGCATAGCCTTACTCAGCCCTAAGTATGCTCTGCAATCATTCTTTTTTGTTAATTGTTTATTGATCATTTGTTTATTGGACAAGGCACATACTGTCTCCAAACTGTCACACCAAGCACCTATTATTTTTTTTTTATTTTTATTTTTTAGTGATGCAATTGGAGTTAAGTGACTTGCCCAGAGTCACAAAGCTAGGCAGTTTTTGTTATGTGTCTGAGGCCGGATTTCAACTCAGAACCTCTTGACTCCAGGGCTGGTGCTCTATCCACTACGCCACCTAGCTGCCCCTCAAGCACCTAATTTTTAATGAATGCTTCCTGATGGTAATGATGATTGTTTACCTGCTATGGAAAACTCTGTTTAGTGTCTTATAGATCTGGAATTGAACTCAGGAAATATTAGCTTTCTGCCAAAAGGTTTTTAAAAAATTTTTTGGGGGAAGGGGGTATTATTCCTAATAGCACATCAGTTTCAAGGAAAGGAGTACGGAGTACGGGTCTGGCATTGAACAGCTTCAAAGTCATTCCTGCTGATCTTAGACAGGGACTTACACCAACATCCTTGAAGGCTCTCACCAATGACACAGTTACCTGGCACTGCTCTTCATACAATTGTATAGTGGGGAGCCATCAGGGCTTTCCTATGCCTTATAATCTTCATTGTCATACATCTTGGGATCTATAACTATTTAAGCTCAGTGCTTGCTTCAGAGCAACAGTGACACAGAATAGGTCAACCATTTTATAAAGCTGCTGGGGGCTGTTTAAGACAGAAGGTACATGACAAGGAAGCATAAGGAGGCCCATTTGAAATGGGCACAGAGCACAGTGGAAGAAACCAAACAGACCCAACGGGATAGAACAATGTTTACCTCTTTTTGCACTCTCTGAAGTCCCAAACACCTAAACATTTCTTAGCATGTCACATCCTTTTACTAGATTGCCATTGCTAGGAGCACAATTTCCTCATTGTCACTAATTTCCCGGACGCATTATTCCAAAAGGTAAACATATGAACCAGGTTGGTGGGAGGAATTAGACTTCCAAATTTCCCTCATTTTTATCCAGATGATTTGGAATTGAAGACGTCCATTTGATACATGAATGGACCTTCATTTCCAGTGTCTAGTGTCAAGTCAAAGCAAGTTAAGTAAACAAACATTTATTAAGTGCTTACTATGTGCCAGACACTGAGCTAAGTACTGAGGACACAAAGGCCAAAAACAGTCTTTGTTCTCAATAGCTCGGAGTCTAATGCAGTAGACAACATGCATACATGTGTAGAAAAGCTATATGTAGGATAAATTACAGATAATCTGGGAAAGGTTTTTAAAATTTTTTTTTTAAGTTTATTTATTTTTCGTTTTCAACATTCACTTCCATAAGATTTTGAGTTTTAAATTTTCTTTCCCTCCTTTGTACCTTCCCAAGATTTCATGCAATCTGATATAGGATCAACATATATATTTGTATTAAATATATTTCATATTTTCATGTTGTAAAGAAGAATTAGACCAATGGAAGGAACCACGAGAAAGGAGAAACAAAACCAAATAACAACAAAATAAGAGAGCAAATAGTATGCTTCCATCTACATTTAGACTCTAAAGTTCTTTCTCTGGATGTGGATAGCATTTTCTATCATAAGTCTTTTGGAGTTATCTTAGATCCTTGCATTGCTGAGAAGAGCTACATCTATCAAAGTCATCACACGATGTGGCTGTTACTGAGTACAATGTTCTCCTGGTTCTGCTCACTTCACTCAGCATCAGTTCACATAAGTCTTTCCAGGTTTTTCTGAAGTCTGCCTGCTCATCATTTCTTATAGCACAATAGTATTCCATTATATTCATATACTACAGCTTGTTCAGCCATTCCTTAGTTGATGGGCACCCCTCAATTTCTAATTCTTTGCCAGCACAAAAACAGCTGCTATAAATATTTTTGTACATGTAGGTCCTTTGAGAAAGGATTTTTTGTAGAAAGTGGGATTTTAGCTGAGGCTTGAAGAAAACCAGAGAAGCCAGGAGATGAACATGAGGAAGAAAAGAATTCTAGGCATGGGAGACAGCCAGTAAAAATATGTGGAGTTGGGAGATGAAATGTCTCATATAAAGGATAGGCCAATAGAGGCCATTGTTACTGGGTAGTAATAGTCAGAAAACATTTATTCAGTGCCTACTATGTGTCAAGACATTGTGCTGAGTGCTAGAGAAACAAATAGGAAAAGAAAAGTCCCTGTCTTCAAGGGACTTACAATCTAATGGGATAAGACAACACATAAAAGAAAGCTGAAAGGTAGGTGCGTGTAGTAGGGAAGCATTCAGCCCAGAAGCATAGTGGAGAAACCAAAGAAGTCCAAAATGAGAAGTCAAAGCAAAATTGAAGCATTTGTGTGGAGTAGGAGAAAGACAGGTTATGAAAGGTTTTAAAAAGTGACTGGGAATTAGGTTGTATGGGAGGTACTATAATCTTGAGGTTCCCAGTTCTGTCCCTGAACTTTTACTTCTGCTAAGGTATCTGCAACAATTGGGGGAGTGACTACCACCCTAACGAGATGGGGAAAGTATTGCTTAGAGATTATCTACATCCCTTGAAGTGATATGGAGTCTCTTTTCGGAGTCCTCTTGAACCAGAAGTAGCAACTCTCTTTTGGCAGGGTAGTTTGGGACAGCAAATTAGCATCCTTAGATGCTCAACTCTCCTCTCCAATTCTTCATTTCCTCTGTGACTTTGAGCCAAGGAACTCTTGGGAGAAGGATCATCTTCTATACTGGGTACCTTCTTCCCCCTAGAAAACTAAAGGTTCCTTACAAACAACAGGGAAAGCATCAGAATTATTCTTATTTAATTATAAAACTTGGTCCACACAGGTCCCTTTTACTGCAGCAGACAGATCTTCCTGTGGAAATTTGCCAGGGCCATAAAAATGGTCTTTCCTCTCTGGGAATAATCAAGCCAGGGGAGCATTGCTACTCATGTTTCTCAATGGACTCATGAAAAGGAGATACAGAAAGAGATACTGCTCCTTGGGCTAATTAACCTGCAGCTGCTTCAGCTTTCCTGCTAGGAGAGGATGAAAGAGCCAGAGATATAATAAATTATAACCCTGTCTCTTGCTGAGGGTTTGAAAGTATTTTCAAGGAGCTATTTCCCTTTGTCCTTTGTATTGTACCTTTTGGAAAACCAGGAAAGATGAGCTCAGCATGACCTAGAATTCAACCCTATGCACCTGATCCTTTCTTTGCTTTACGACCTTTCTAGTATCACCGAGCATCTCAGAGGCTTTCCCAATATAGGGGATGTGGGAGAGGCCATGGGAAAAGAAGGGAAGAAGCAGATGGTAGCTCTTCTTTTCCCAAAATTTTTTAATTGGCCTTTCCCAGAGTCACAGAATTCCCATGGCATCCACCTCAATGCTGCTGACCTGGGGGGGAAAAGATGAAAAAGAAAAAAGAATTATCAAACCTTAGAAAAATTAACCATAAAAAAAAACCAACCAAAAAACTATTAAAGCTGCATTTTAAAAGGTCTTACTCTTTTATGTTTCCGATGTACTATGAGTCAAATTATGAAGTCATAAAATTTTAGAGCTGTAAGAGAACCTTAGAAATAAGGTACTCACATCCTTTTAATTTTCAGATGAAAAAACTGAGGCCAAGATAAATTAAGTGACTTGCCTAAGGTCACAAGCAAATTAGCAGCTTTGGGGCTAAGACTCAGGTTTCTTGACTCCCAGTCTCTTGATCTTTCCACTACACTTCAGGTCTTTCATCGCACTCAGTGAAGTATCATCTTGATGTTACACAAGTATCCTATGATGCAGGTCTTTTTGTTCCCTAACATCTCTTTATAACATGACTACATCATGTTTGCATGCACAAGGAAAAAACTATCTTCATGATTAATTTTGTCTTTCTTTTTTAAATGCAGATGTATTTGCATACTTTTTAAATCTTTCATTCCATTCAACAAACATTAACTACTTACTGTACTATGCATAAGGCACTGTGCTTAGGTACTGGGGACACGAAGAAAAAAATTACCTGCTCTCAAGGAGCTTCCATTCTATCGAGGAAAGTCTAATGTATATATAAGTATAATACAAGAAAGATTGAAGAGGAAGAGAATTCTCCTTAAAACTTCATAGGAGATATGGCATCTGAGCCTAGTCCTGAAGGAAGAAAAGTTTCTTAGAGGTGGAAATGAGGAAAAGTGTCTAATCCAGGACTAGGGGATGGTTGTATGAATGCCCAGTGGCAGGAGGTGGTGTGTTGAATTCAGGAAACAGCTGGTAGTTCATATTTGCTGGAAAATAGAGTCTGTAAAGGAGAGAAGATTGTAAAAGTAGTTAGGAGTCACTGTGCATGTCCTTCAATGTTAGAATGAAGATTTGTGTTTTATCCTATAAGCAAGTGGGGATCACCAAAGGATTTAGAACAAGGGGGTCAGACATGGTGAGACCTGTGCTTTAGGAATACTGTTCTCTCAGTAGTGTGTGGAGGATGAATTTGAAAGAGGAGAGAGCAGAAACAAGGAGATTAATTATGAGACCACTGAGGAATTCAGGGGAGAAGGGAGGAGGTCTTGAACTAGGATGGTGGCTGTGTGAGTGGGGAGGAGACAATTGTAAGTGATATTGTGGAGGTGCAATGAGAATTTGAGATTATTTCACCAAACTCCCTAATTTTACAAATGAAGAAATTGATTCTTCTCTTTTGGTTTCTCTCTTTTCTTCTTCTTCATTTTTCTCTACCCCTCTCTGCTCTTACTCTGGCTGTTTTGTAATTTAGAATCTGTCAATGTGCCTTGATTATGCAGATGTACTTTAATATTCAAGGTCAGCACATATTCAAAAGAAATGTAAATGTGACAAGCCCCTCAAAATATGTCTCTATAAATATGTAGTTAGCTACAGACCTACCTGAAAATAAGTATGTCTCAGAGTGGGAAATGAAAAATGACAGGTTAGCCATTTAGAGATTCACCTAAGGAACTGGTGTTCTCTGGTCTAGCAGAGTAGCAGGCTTAATACGGAGATAATGATATTCACCAAACACAGGTTCAGTAGGAACAAATAAGACGTGACACATTTGTCATCAACTAGTCCCAGAGAAGAACCATTTAGCACCTGGGACTTCCTGATGGGTTCAGTCTTTTCTGATCTCAATGTGAGCTTTTATGGATATTTGGAACCCCGGGAGACTTGGCAGTGCCAGGCTCAAACTCTTTTATCTGAAGTCTGGCAGACAGCATCTGTGTGCCCAAGTCTTGCTCACAGGTGCCTTTCTCCTCAGGGAAACCGAGTTTGGTACCACCTGCTTGTAAGCAGCAACTATACTGCTGGTAGATCTTTTAACTGTTGCGGGGATGTGGGATCCGGCAGGCTTAATACCGAGCTAGAAGGAAGAGTGCTATGAACTCTACCGGGGGTTCCTCTCACTTAGTCCATTGTTGGTGTAGTGAATAGAACACTATATTGGAATTCAAGAGATTTGGGTTCGAGTTTTAATTCTGCCACTAAACTCACTGCTTTTAAAGGTCTTTCCAGTCTAGCTCCTTTCTACCATCCAGTCTTTTTACACTTTACTCACCAATACAATGACACTGGACTTCTCTTGGTCACTCACAAATGGCACCTCATTTCCCAGTTTCTTCGCTAGCTGTATCTCCCATGCAGGAATGCTTTCCTTCCTCACTCCTGCCTCTTGGCTTCCCTGACTTTCTACAATACTCAGTTCAAATTTCTCTTTCTGCAGGAGGACTTCCTTTGTTGTCCTCCTGTCTCTCCCCCTCCCCATACTTTCCCTCTGAGAATTCTTCTAATTTGCACCATATATATCTTGTACTTAGATAGTTGCTTAAATACTCTCTCCTTGTGTGAGCTCCTTGAAAGCAGAGATTGTATTTTTTGCTTTAATTAGCATGGTATTTTGCACATAGTAGATGCATAATAAATGCTTGTTTTCTGACTATGTGAACTTGAGTAAATCACTTCAAACACTTTCCTGGTCCTTAGTTTCTTAATTTGTAAAAATAAAGGGGGTAGAATTAGATGATCTCTAAAGTTGCTTCTTCTATGAACCTGTAGAAGGGGTGTACTTAGGTATGGTATTTGGCAGTTTGAAGTGCTGGGTGATGAGCCAGAAGAGAACAGAAAAATGTCACAGAGTTGGGAAAGGCTAGAGAGTAAAAATGGCAGAGACAGAAGCTGGGCTGTGGGAAGGAATTTGATCAGAGCATCCCTAGCCTCTTGGTTGGCAGAAGCAGCACTAGAGATGTGAGGTTTACATGATCCTATTGAATAGACTTCTGAGAAATCCAGAACTCCCAGTGCTGCTGCTGTAGGTACCACTCCACCTGCCTCAATGATGAGCCAGCTACAGATCCATGAATATGAACTCACATCCTTTTTGTTCATGAAGATTGGGAGGAGGTAGTTTGGGGAAAGAGTGATAAGAGTGTTTTCTGCTTGAATTTATCCCTTGTTCTTTACCTTATATTCTATTTTGGATGTAACTGGTACCCACATCCTCTTGTCCAAGGCAGTTAAGTCCTTTTTAAAATTCTGTACTGTCATTTGCTCTGGGGACTGATGTGACAGTTTGGGTATAGAGGGAAGGATAGGGTAACATTTCTGGTGACCACCATGATTTCTTTTCTCTGTTCCCAGGAAAGTTGGAGCTGATCCACAGTGACCTAGATCAGAATGACCATTCCTTAGTGGCGGTAGAACATGTGGATGAATGAGCTTGATTGTATTTCATATTGGATTTTGCTTTTAATTTTTAGATCTGATAGTTATGATTTTGTTGTATCAGAAACTTGTGATTTTCTTTAAAACAAATAACTTTGTATGGAGGCTTTGGAGAGGGCTGATGGGTTTCATCTGATGAGAGAAAAGAAGGGGCAGTGAGATTTGACACTATGTACATGGGTCCAAAGTACTATTGCTATCCTTCCTTTACCTTTTTTTAAACACTTGAGAGAGTTCCCAAGCAAACGTTCTAGTCCATGAGGTCAAAAGATACTTCAAAGAGGACTGAAGCCTTTTGTCTATAATGTGGGTAGATGGGGATGGGTTTTGTGGATTGGGTTCCTTTCTTGCTGGTGACCTTAGCTGTCACCTGTCTGTTGTGACCAGGAAAAGCAACCAGAGAGTTTAGACTAGACTGTGTGTGGCAACTGGGGCTGTGGCCTGAACCTGTACTTAACAATGATCGGGATCTGTGCCAGGACCTGAATTGTGGGAGTAGTGTGATCAGGAACAGGAACAGAAGGCTGAACCAAGGCAGGGGAGGGAGGGGTAATGCAGCATCCAGAGCACAGGAATGCTGGCTATTGCTGACTGCTTAGTGCAGAGCAGGGGATTAGGCAGGGGCTGGGGAGACAGACCTCTTCCCCAACATGGCCTTTGCCTTCCATTTTAAACTCCAAGAGTCATGGACACACTATATACACAGACCTAGCTCCCTTGTGGGCAGGGATTATCATTCTTCTTATTAATTTTATACCTAATGCTTAGCATAGTGCCTGACACACAGTAAGCACTTAATAAATGTTTATTGGATTGTATTGGCCCTCCTCATTTCCCTTTTTTCTCTTTTCGTGATACCCTGGAACAGGTGTTATGAGACTGTCCCCAGGAACTCCAAAGAAGTGGGAGGTATTGGGGGAGGAACTTGTCAAATTTTTTTTTGCAGTTTTACTTTACTGTGGTCAATCAACCATGTAGTCATAGGAAAGTTGATTACTTGTGTCACATTAATATGGGGGAGGGGTTAAACAGCTGGGAAATTTCTCAGCTATGGGGTGGGAGTGGAGCAATGGAGTCCTCAATTATTCAGAACCACATTTCATATTACCCTTAGATTAGTGGTGAGCTTTTTCATCACATATTTAAATTTAGAGGGAATCTTAAAAGCCATTGTATCCAGTTTCCTCATATTATGGATGAGGAAAGAAAAATACAGAGAGGTTAACAAACTTGCCCTGGGTCCACAAGGTTATATAAGTCTATTAGACCAGATCTGAATACAGGTGTTCCTGACCCCAAGTTCAATGTCTTATCCCTTATGCCAGAGGTGTCAATAATGTTACCTGCAGGCCTGGCTGCAAAACTGACTTCTGCCTGAACCAGATTAAAATGTAATTAGGAAATATTTAGTAAAATAAAAAAACTCAATAGAACATAGATAATATTAATATGTGGTTTTCCAAGTAAATATTTACTGCCTACATGGATCCTTATGTATGGTTTAGCTGCCCCCTGTTTCTATTTGATATCACTGCCCATCTTAAGTGTTTCCTTTTTGCCCTGCTGTCTGAAGCAGCATGAATTGTGGCAGGGCAGGTGGCTGGCATATGGCATTAGAGACAATCTTCTGCACAGATGTATTGGCAACATCTTCCTCTATGACTAATTATTTAATAAAGAAACTGCTTTCCTGTATTTCCTATTTACAGAAAGCAGGCCTTGAGCAGAGTGTGGGCTATACTTCCAGCACAGGACTTTGAGTATCACCTGGGATACCTGTCCAATGCCTGGCCAGCTTATATCAAGTTTGTGACATAAGTAAATGTTATACACACATACATGCATAGAACAGATACATATGTGTATGCACACACATGTATATGCACACATACATACTGGTACAGAAATACATATATGTCTCTATAAACATATGTGCATGTACCTGTATTGTCAAAGAAAATAATGCTGTACTCTGTATTATAGGCACAGATCACATTTTTTATTAATTTATCTTTAGTCTAATTTTAAGCATTGTCTTGCTGGAGAGAGAAGTGTCCAAACTACAGAGATCCATCATGTTCTTGGACGTTTCTGTGACACAAGACATTTTGAAGTAACATTTATAGGAACTTGGAACAAGGAAAATTTCACAACATAATTACATAATTACATAATTACAGTTAGGGTCGACACTTGACTTCTTCTAACAGAACACTAGTCACTTAATCTCAGTCAGTTAACAAGTATTGATGAAGCACTTGCAATGCGCTAGATACTGTGCCAAGCACTGGGGATACAGATACAAGCAAAAAGAAAGATAGTCCCTGACCTCAAGGAGCTTACATTCTAATGAGGAATAATGACATACTGAATACTGCTAAGTAAAGTAAACCAATGTATCAGCCATGTCTGACGGTGTGTGTCTCATTCTACAACTCTTATTGTTTACCAAATTAGGATAAGAATGTTTTGTTATCAGCCTTATGGAATCAATCTTGCTCTTCCCGTCAATCTCTTAGCAACCTTTCAACAGAACAGAGCAAAGTGCAGAACCCTGAGGCATTTTACTAGAGACTTCCCTCTTGGCTGATATTAATTCATTAATTACTACTTTGCATGTTCAGGCAATCATTCTGCAACCATCTGATGGTCCGTCTCTCAATAAATCATTTACTGAGCTCCAGCTATGTGCCAGGCACTGTGCTAAGTACTTAAAACAATGAAAGGCAAAGGAACAGTCCTCGTTCTCAAGAAGCTCATAGTTTAATAGGAGAGACAACACATAAACAAATATGTACAAGCAATATATAGACAGGATAAATTGGGGATGTGCGATGTAAATCCTGCGTCATTGTACAGGGAGTACTTGGAGGGGAATAAGATGTAAGAAGAATGGAAAGGTAGGAGGGGGTTAATTTATGAAGGGCTTTAAAAGCCAAACAGAGGATTTTATATTTGATCTTGGAAATGAAAAGTAGCCACCAGAGTTTATCTTTATCTATTTATTTTAAAATATATAATATTTTTTCTCCAATTACATGTTAAAACAATTTTTAACATTTTTTTAAAGTTTTGAGTTCTAAATTTTATCCCTCCCTCCCTTTCTTCCCCCTCCCTTAGATGGTAAGCAATCAGATACAGCTTATACATGTGCAATCATGTAAAACATTTCTATATTAGTCATTTTCTACAAAAAGACTATAATTTTTAAAAATTGAAAGAAAGAAAGTGAAAAATAGCATGCATCAGTCTGTATTCAGACAATATCAATTCTTTCTCTGGAGACGGATAGTATGCTTCATCACTAGTCCTTTGGGATTGTCTTGGATTATCATATTGCTGAGAATAACTAAGCCATTCACAATTCTTCATTGTACAATATTGCTATTCCTATTTACAATATTCTCCTAGCACTGCTCATTTCACTTTGCATCAGTTCCTGTAAGTTTTTCTAGGTTTTTCTGAAATCACCCTGCTTATCCTTTCTTATAGTACAATAATATTCCACCACAATCATATACTACAGCTTGTTTAGCCATTCTGCAATTGATGGGCATGCCCTCGATTTCCAATTCTTAGCCAACACAAAAATAGCTGCTAGAAATATTTTTGTACAAATAGGTCCTTTCTCATTTTGGGGGGGATGTCTCTGGGGTATAGCTCTAGAAGACTCTGGAGTTTATTGAATGGGAAGGGGAATGGTCAGACCTGTGCTTTCAGAAGATTCAATGTTATCAGAAAGATACCTTCAGGATTCCCAAACATACCATGTCTATAGCATTATGAGTATTTTAACCTTGGCAAAGTGATCACAAGTATAAGCTCCATTGAATTCACTGGAGACTTGGGTGTACAAGTGTTTGCAAATATAAATTCCATACAATTTGCGGCATTCAGCTCAAACTTAGCCAGAGGTGTGCTGAAACTAGCTCAACTGGCTCCCAAGAGTCAATTGATAAATTTTCAGTGGGAGCATTTACACATCAGATATCAGCAAACATTACAAATCAAGCCTTGATTTGTTTTGTTGACTATTCTAGACTTAAGAAAATGATGTAGAAAATGTTAATAATATAGACCAAACTTAAAATGATGTCCTAAAAAAATTATGTCCTGTTTGCAATTTTTTTTGAGAGACAGTTGTTAAACATTTACCAGCATACCATTGAACCCTTTGAGAACCACTGGCTTAGATAATCTCTCAAATCCCTTCCTGCTCAAAACGTATATTATTTAACAGGAATTAGGTGACATCCCCATACAAACATACTTGCACATCCAGATTTTGGATTTATTAACTTCAAGCTGTCTCTCTGTCTCTCTGTCTCTCTCTCTTTTGTGTGTGTATGTGTGTGTGTGTAGTGTGGTATAGTAGAGAGAATACCGTCTACTGAGTCAAAGGATCTGGATTTGAATGGTGTTTCTGACATAATGGCCATTTGGGTGACCTTGGACAAGTCACTGAGTCAGTCAATCAACAAGAATTTTTCAGTGTTTATTATTATGTGCCAGGAATTATATGAAGAGCTGGAGATACAAAGGCAAAAACATAATCCATATTCTCAAGCCATTCTCATCCTAAGAGGAAAGACAACTTGCAAAATGCATGTTAAAACTGAAAGTATCTTAGAGGGATGTCTTAGGGCAGCTAGGTGGCACAGTGGATACAGTGCTAAATCTGGAGTCAAGAGGACCTGAGTTCAAATTCAGCCTCAGACACTTATCAGCTGTGTGACCTTGGGCAGGTCCCTTAATCCAGTTTGCCTGTTTCTTCAGATGTAAAATGAACTGGAGAAGGAAATAGCAAACATTCCAGTATCTTTGCCATGAAGAATCAGATGTGACTAATCGACTAAACAGCAATAAAAATCTTCGAGGGAAAGGATTCACAATGGGGTTGGGGGTAGGGAACCAAAAAAAAAAAAAAGCCCTCCTGCAGAAGACAGGATTTGAGCTGAGTCTTGAGGGAAGCTAAGATTCAGAAGGAAGGCAAGAGAGCTTTCCAGAAATAGGGGACAGACAAAATGTACAGTCAGGAGATGGAGTGTCGTGTATAAGGAACAGCAAGCGGATCAACCCGGTTTCATCACGGCATGCACAGAAGACATTAAAGTGTAAGGAGATTGGCAAGGTGGGATGGGGCCAGGTTTTGAAAGGCTTTACATGTCAAATAAAGTTGCTTCCTGTGAAGAGTACTTAGGGAGCTCAGTGAAGTGCAGGCTCAATGAGAATCAGCAGTGTGATGTGGAAGCTGTAAGAAGGTAACGTTTGGAGTGACAGAAGGGATATGATTTGGAACGTGTCCCGAGTAAGATGGTCAGGGTAGCAAGAGGACTCAAAACGAGCCTGTATGTAGGTTGATTAAAGGAACTAGGAGTTCTCATCTCGATGAATGGAAAATTTAGAGGCTTCTTTTGGACCCTTGGAAAGTCGTCATGTAGAAAAAGGATAAAATAAGGAAATAACTTCCTAACTCTATTTAGCAAACATGAATTGCTTACTGGGTGAAAGTCCCTGTGCTTCCGAACAGTAAAATGCAATAAGTTGCCTACAAAGGTAGTGAGTTCCCATGCATTAGCTATCTCATAGCAGAGGTAGAGGATCATTTGTCAGAGAATTTGCAGACTGTTTATATACTTTGGGCAGTGAATGGCAGCTAGGTGGCACAGTGAATAGAGCACTGCGCCTGGAGTCAGGAAAACCTGAGTTCAAATGTGGACTTAGACACTCACCAGCTGTGTGACTGTGGGTAAGTCACTTAACCCTGTTTCCCTCAGTTTCCTCAACTGTAAAATGAGCTGGAGAAGGAAATGGCAAACCGCTCCAGTATCTTTGTCAAGAAAACCCCAAATGGGGTCATAAAGAGTCAGACTCAACTGAAATGACTCAACAACAAAATTGTTAGAGAATTGAGAACTGAGCTCCTCTTATAGCAGCATGCAAAGCAATACTAGTCAATACTAGTTAAGAAAGAGGTGTCTATAGCCAATTTTAAATGCTTGTAAGACAAGCAAGGCCCAGACATTCTCCAGAGTGTGGTATCTATATCATGTAGATGTAAAGAAGAGAATTTTCCCTGATGTGAATGTGTTTTTTTTTTCACTCCTACTTAAGCTGGAGAGAGATTCTGGAAGGTTTTTGGGTCTGCTTGTCCATTTTTAGGATGTCTCGTGTCAACATGGTACTATCCCTGGTGGTAAGTCAGTTTTCCAATAAGGAATGAGTCTATCGTGTATGAACTGATACAAAGTGAAGTGAGCGGAGCCAGGAGAACAATTTCTACAACAGGAATAACATTGTACAGACAAACAATTTTGAAAGACTTAAGAACTGATCAGTACAATGATCAACTGTGATTTCAGAGGACTTATGATGAAACACACTATCCATCTCCTGACAGAGAAGTGATGGACTCAAGGTACAAAATGAGATACTTTTTTTGGACATGTCTAATGTGGAAATTTGTTTTACTTGACTATGAATATTCATTACAACAAGGGTTTTCTTTTTCAAATGAGAGGTAGGAGGGAGGGAAATGGTTTTTTTGTCAAGTGAAAAAAATAAATTTAAAAAAGACAGTATAATAGCTTTGATTATAAAATAATTTTGGAACATTCTAGGCTACACTTACGAAAAGATATATGTGTGATTATCTGATGCATCTCTTTAAGGACTTATTAGAGAACCTAGAGAGATAACATGTTAGATGAAATGATTCTTGAGATCCCTTTATTCTACTTGTATTAGGCATGCATTAAAGATAGGAGACAAAAGGTAAATCCTCTTTTTGCATAGGGTGGATGGGAAGCTGGAGGGTGAGTGTATAGGAAGTAGTGAGCATGAACTTTCGGATTGGGTACCGTGTGAGACAGTGAGAAGCAGAGGATGTCATATGAAATAAGGGTAGTGCCAAGTGAAGACTGCCAAAGATATGCCAACAGAATATGGATGTGAGGCCAGGCCTGGACTAGATCAAGAGAGTTGCTCCTGACTGCTGGTGCTTTGTTGATAGAGATGCTGGAGAGAGCCAACCACTAGATGTGTGCAGATACACCAGAGACTGAGAGATGCTGGCAGGAATGCTTCACTAGCTAAAATGACCCACAATTCCACTTGTAACATAGGGACTTCATTAAGTAGTTTTATGAATTTGAGGAAACTGAGCCAAATATTTTGGAGGAATGTGGCTCATGGGAAGGGATTTCCTAACTGCTTTGCTAAAGCATTCCATTAAGCATTCCATCTCATTCCTTCATGCCTATGAATAAGCAACCCTTCTATGCCTGAAATTCACTTTCACCTTACCTCCGTCTTTTATAATCCTTGACTTCTTTCAGGGATCGACTCATATGCCATCTCCTATAACAAACCCTTCCTGATACCCCTAGTTATTAGTGTTCTTTCCCTCCTTATATAATCATGTAATACTTCTATGTTTCTATGTTATTTTTCCATGGTGGAATGTTGTGCCGGCCGCGCCGTGTACTCTCCTCCTATAAGGAGCAGGCTGCCAGAGTCATACTTACCAGTCTTCAGAACCTACCCGGATAAACACACAGAGACGAGCCGACCAGGAGGTGCCAACACCCGAGCTTTATTCAGAGGCCATCACAGCAAGGCCAAGCAGGAAGGCCATAGCAAGAGAGCAGGAGCAAAGAGAGAGCGAGCTCCGACCATGACTGTTCCTTAAGTACCTACTTAGCCCCTCCTCCTCAGCCCGCCTACTAGTCAATGATTGTAGGGTCAGATACCGGAAGGGGATGTCTGAGTTTAGTGCACCAAGGGAGAGGAAGTGATGCAGGAGGCTAGGGCCGGATACAGGAAGGAGGCGTCTGGGATTAGTGCATAGACAAAGGGAGAGTACGTGACCCAGGAAGTCAGGCCCAGATACCGGGAGGAGGCGTCTGGGGTCAGTGCTACACAAAGGGAAAGTACGTGACCCAGGAAGTCAGGAAGGACACAGGAAGGAGGTTGACGTTGCACTTAGGGAGGGGACTAAGCAAAGGGAACTCGTCCTCTGCCGTCCCACTCCCACGTGGCACAGCCCCCTGCCTCAGGAGCACATGCTCTGGCTACTTCCTTGTATTCTGTTCCTTCCCCAGCTTATCACAGCTCCACATAGCACTGCCCACTGCCTCAGGAGCGTGAGCTCTGGTTACTTCTCCGTATCCAGCCCATCCCAGTTCACCACAACTCCGCCTAGCACAGCCCCTGCCTCGGGAGCGTGAGCTCCGGTTACTTCCTAATATCTTGTTCCTACCCCATCTTGCCACGATCTTACTTGGCAGTAGTCAACATCAGACAGTCCCTCACAGAATGTAAGCTTTTTGAGGCCAGGAACTGTTTTTCAATTTATCTGTGTCCCAAGCACCCAGCACAGCACTTGGAGTGAATCAAATTTTTAATAAATGATTATTGGATTGAATTATGTGCCTATCATTATTACCTTAGGTAAACCTGTCCTATGTTTAGTAATAATAGCCAATATACAACACATGTGTGTAATGCATATGTGCATGTGTATATAGGTATATATCAATATGCATATATGTACACATACATACTAACATATACATATATGTACATATCAATATATGTATCTATATAATCTATCTCTATCTATCTACATAGCTATATATATGCCCACATAGCTTTAACATTTGTATATTTATGGTCTCATTGTGAGATAATTGTTATTATTATTACTTTTTAGAGATGAGGAAGCTGAGGCTAGGAGAGGTTGAGTGACTTGCCCAGGGTCATATAACTAGTAAACAAGTCAGGTTTCAAATTGAGGCTCCAAGTCAAGCACTCTACGTTATACACATTTACAAGCAAGTGTGCTTGCAGGGTCCATAAGGGCTCTTTGAGAGATATGAGTCAGATGCTAAAGTTTCTACCAAGTCCCAGTAGGGGGAAGCCCATCAAAATTATTATTAGAGACACCTGAAATTAAACCTGATTCATTGTATCATAGGTGAAGATCTGACACAAACATTCATACTTGGGAGGAGCACTGCTTTTTTGGCAGATGAGATACGTGAAGGTACAGACCCTTGTAAGCACCAAGGCAGGTACAAGTCTAGGAAGCATCATACGATTATGTGTTGGAGGCAAATAGACACCAGGGATGGTTAGTCATCGAAGGGTTCAAGCTTGGTATTAGGAATGGAACTTCACCAATGACTCTTGATTATAGAGGTGTCTCTGGACTGTGATGAGGTCATCAATTAAAAGGTTAATAAACCTTGCTGTGAACTCTTTGAGGAGGTTATAAGGAACCCAGAAAAGTATTCAAGAAGGACAATACTGCTCCTGTCTTGAGTGAGCTTCATGTTACTGTAAAGCTTTTCCAGATCCACAGAAAGATACCAGGAAATGTCAAGTATTTGGAAATTAGTTACTAAATCTAATTCTGGCCGGGACTAAGTAAATATGATGAAGTGCCTGATATAACAGGAAAGATAAACTATGGAAAATGGGAAGGAACTGTAACATCCCATCACTCCATCCCTCACTTATGTTTCTGAATAGCCAGAGGCGATTATGGTCCCACAGCTCTTCTAGGACTGTCTCCTGTTATACAACTCTGGTATACTTAAGGTTTAAACTGAACACAATTCAAGTTGGAGTGCTGGCCCAAAGTTAGGAAGACCTGAATTCACATACAGCCTCAGATGCTTACCAGCTGTGTGACCGTGAGTAAGTCACTTAATCGCTATTTGACTCAGTTTCCTCAGCTGTAAAACAGGGATAGTAATAGCACTTACTTTCCAGGATTGTTGTATCAAATGAGGCAATAAAGATACTTAGCAGACTAAGCAGAGTACCTGGCACATGACAGGAGCTTAATAAGTATTTATTAATAAGTATTTATTCCCTCCTCTCCCCTTCTCCCTAGCAAACTTTCTGAGGCAGCATGATTACAATTCCACCTTTTTCATCCTGATTAGGCCTTACTGGTAAATTTTTAGAAAACTTCCTGGCCATGCTCCCGAATTCCATCATCCCATTGGCGATGTGCCAGTAGCTACCAAAGAAGACTCCCCCCACCTAAAAAAACCTATTTAAAGGTTCCCTTTGGATTTTTACCCTCTTGGAGAGCACATCTCACACTACTCACCCACATCCTACCTCTCTTTGGGACTGTGGAGGCAAGGGAGGTTACATGTGACTCTGTCACTGACTGGATTACTGTATTCTCCTATATGATACTTGGGTGTGAATATCAACAGACCATTCTAACCCATCCCAGTGTTGCTACATTCCATAAACTAAAATCTGTCACAACCTTACATGACAGCCTCACTCTTCCTAAAACTAGTTCAGCTAAGTGGTGTAATAGATAGAATGCTGGACCTGGAATTAGGAAGACCCGAGTTCAAATCCAGCCTCAGGTACTTCCTATCTGTGTGATTCTGGGCAAGTCACTTAACCTCTATCTGCCTCAGTTCTTCAACTGTAAAATGGAGATAAGAATAACACCCATTTCCTAGGATAGTTGTGAAGACAAAATCAAATAATGTTTGCAAGGCCCTTTGCACTATATCAATGCTATCAACCCAATAGTTAACCTGTTGAATATTACACTGTCCTCTATTCTTGAACACCTTGCCCTCTACTTGACTTGCCAAATTCCAACTCTAGGTTATTCCCACCATCCATCTCCTCTGTTCCCATGTAGGTGATGCCGGACGTAACTGAAGGACATACTACAAACCGTGATAAGGTCAATCAGTAAGTCAGTCCACAAGCATTTATTAAGTTCTTACTCTGCTAAACACTAAAGATACAAAGAAAAGATCCACAGGATTTTTCATCATTGTATCCCATCTGGGCCCTCATTGCAGTATATTGTATAGAGTATTGATCTGGAATCATGAAGACCTGAGTTCAAATTTTGCTTCAGACATTTATTAGCTATGTGACTTTGGGCAAACCATTTCACCTCTCAATCTCAATTTCCTCATTGGTAGAATGAGGGTAATAATATCACCTGCCTCATGGAATTGTTGTGAGGATCAAATGAGATATGTGTAAAATACTTTGCAAATTTTAAAACAATATATAAATGCTAGCTATTATTATATAAATATTAGTTATTATTGCATCAACACAATCTTTTTACTCCTTATTAATTGATTCTTTATCCCATTCCCTGTAGAAGCAGTTCCAAAGAATTACTTGAGGTGTGGGAATGATAGAATGTCTTTTCCTTGACCATTACAATTTTAAATAAATCTTTTCTAAGTTTAATGCCGTTGATTGCTTGCAGGGAAGCTGAGAATCATTTGACAAACATCAGCTAATTTCACATATTCTATGTGGAATCTCTCTATTGGTGCCACAGGCCGTCAAGAGATTGTTATTATTAGACAGAAACCCAAGAAATTGAATCTGGTATATTGAGACTGAGGTCAGAGTTACACATGGGTTTCATCTTATTCTATCATTCTTTGAAAATTCATATGAATATCCTCATGTCTTTACTTGATATGTTTAATGACCTAAGGTGTTTCATTATCTTTTCTTACGAACATAATAAAGAGTCTGATTTGGGTCCCGACCCCATAATTTGTGAATCTTTTCTGTTGACTTCTTCAGTCCTAGGCATAAAGAATAGACTTTTCCTGCAGAAAACAATGACAATTGTTTCCTTCAATTGCAAATATAATTCATGTATGATCTGGAGTGTGACCTGGCCTCATTTCCTTCATCTGTAATTTGAAAGTTGAACTGGATAAACTCTAAGGACCTCTCTAGTCCTAAAACCAAACCAAACCCCTGTGATTGTGGGATTTTATTCCATGGAGTTGACCATTAATACTGCCCCTCTCTAATAGGCATTCTCTTTACCTTCCTAATTCTTTTGCTGGCACTACAATTCGCCTAGTCACCCAAACTCATTTGATACTATCTCCCTCTCACCTTCCACATGCTACCAATCCTCTACAGTCTAACATCTGTCTTCCATTTAATTCCCTCTGCCACTCCCCTCATTCAGGCCCATATGACATCTCAACTGGATTATGCAACAACCTCATAACTTTTCTCATCCCAATCTCTTCCTTTTCTCAGACATCATACATATCCTTGCCAAGTGGGGCTTTCCAAAATGTAGTTCTGTTTAGCTCTTTCCTTCTTTGAAAACTTTTAATAAGTACTCATTGCCTAGAAAACAATTTTTCAAATGGTGGACTTTCTTGCAGTCATTGTAATGACAAGGCAAACAAAAAAAAACTCGTGTGCTTTTTGTTGTTCAGTTGTTTTTTAGACATGTCCAACTCTTTGTGATCCCATTTTGGGTCTTCTTAGCAAAGGTACTGGATTGGTTCACCATTTCCTTCTCTAGGTCATTTTACAGATGAGGAAACTGAGGCAAACGGAGTTAAGTGACTTGCCCAGGGTCACATAGCTAGTAAGGGTCTAAGGTTGGATTTGAACTCAGGTTTTCCTGACTCCAGGCTGGGACTCTATCCACAGAGCCACCTTGCTGCCCACGTGATCTTGGTCTGCATTAAAAGAAGTATAGCTTCCTGAAATGTGGAGGTGATAGTCCCACTATACCCTGTCCTATCCAGGTACACTTGGAGTATAGTTTTCAATTCTAAGCACCAAAGTTCAAGAAGAATGTTGGTACACTATATAGCTTCCAGAAGAGAAAAACTATAATGGTGAAATTGAATTCATATCACATGAGGATAAGTTGAAGGAATTAGGGTATGGTGTATGTAGGATGCTGGGGGATAGGGGAGAATTCAATGGTCCAGTTCCTTGTCAGCATGAGAATTACTTTCACAAGATAAATAACAACTTTTCTGTAACTAACAGTTTTTACAAGTTGCTTGAAGCTGTAGGATTTGAACTGAAGTCATCCTAATTCTAAATTCAACATTCTATTTACTATACCATACATATAGAATAGAATTCTGTTTACTATACCACATATATAGATCTCGATACTTCTGATTTCAATAATTATCATTAAATGTATTACAGAATCACACGACCTTAGTGTTGGAAAAGACCTCAAGAATCAAGTTCAACCTATTATAGAATAGAAAGCTCTTTACAGAATCAATCATTAAATAATTGTTAAGTACTTACTGTGTTCTAAGTGCTGTGCTAAGTGCTAGGGATAAAAAAAGGCAAAAGACAGCCTGTGCCTTTAAGAAGCTTACAATCTAATGAGGGACACAACAAGTAAACAACTACTTACAAAGAAGTTATACGCAAGGCAAATAGGAAATTATTTAAAGAGTGAAAGCACTGGAATTTAGAGGGGTTGGGATAGGCCTCCTGTAGAAGATGGGATTTTAGTTGGAACTTAAAGTAAGTGGAGATGAGAAGGGAGAGCATTCCAGGCATAGGGGACAGCCAGAGAAAACGTCCCTAGCCAAGAGGTGAAGTGTCTTGTTCATGGAATAGTAAGAAGGCCAGTGTCACTGGATTGAAGAGAGGAGCGCTGGGTTATGAAGGGCTTTGAATGACAAGCAGATTTTTTCTTTGATCCTAGAGGTGATAGAGAACCATGGGAGTTTATTAAGTAGGGAATTGACATGGCCAGATCTGTGATTTAGAGAAAATCACTTTAGTGGCTTAATGGAAGATTGAGTGGAGTAGAGAGAGACTTGAGGGAAGCAGACCCATTAGCAGGCTATTGCAATAGTTTAGGTGTGAGGTGATGAAGCCCTGTACCAGAGTGGTCTTCAAGTGGTTATCTAATCCCTGCTTGAAAGTGAGCTGATTATCACCTTAGGCAGCTTATTCCGCCTTGAGACAGCCCTGTTAAAAAGATGTCTCCCTCATTGAGTTAAAATATACTTCTCTTCAATGTTTATCCATTGTCACTGGTGCTACTGTCAGAGACCAAGAAAAACAATTCTTATCTCTCTTCCTGTGACAAACTTTCAAATAATTGAAGACTGTAATCAGGATAGACCAATCAATTACTATAGACCTCAAAGCACCAAATACTAGATGACTATTGGTCGAGGAAATTGTGGAGGGGACTCCTATTCAGGTACAGAAATTATAAGATAATCTCTGAGGTCCTTTGGCTAGAACTCAGACTTCTTTTTACCTCCTTTTCTTTACTCCTTTTCTTTATTCCTTTTCTTTCTTTTTTTTTGGGGTGGGGTGAGGCGATCAGGGTTAAGTGACTTGCCCAGGGTCACATAGCTATTAAGTGTTAAGTGTCTGAGGCTGGATTTGAACTCAGGTCCTCCTGACTGCAAGGCCAGAGCTCTATTCACTGTGCCACCTAACTGCTCATTCTTTACTCCTTTTCCACTAAAGCACTCTCTACTCACCTGTGTTCGTTAGAATCTCTGATTTCCTCCCAAGCCACCATGGTCTTTCCTAGTGAGTACCCAAAGAACTAGGTGTGCCTGCCACATTTTATAATTTCATAAATTAATTATCAATTCAGGTCTCAAACATAAATTGGAAACCTACATTTCTTTTTTTTAAATAAATTAATTAACTTTTAGTTTTCAACATTCACTTTCATAAGATTTTGAGTTTTAAATTTTTCCCCCTCCCTCCTCTTTCCCCTCCCCAAGATGGTATGCAATATGATGCAGGCTCTACATATACAGAAACCCACATTTCTAAAAGAACCTATCTGTGGTAGGATCAATATCCAAGCCGCTCCTATGTAAGTTAGGCTAGTCTATCCATAAAAGGTATTGAATCTATCTTTGGCAATTGGTTTGTTCAGGGGATTAAAATCTCAGGCTGTTGCTGTCATTTCCTGCTTGCCTGAGTGCAAACCAGCCACAAAGAGCTCCACGTGGGCACTCTGATGTTTGGTTGGTGATCACCACAGACAATTCAGGCAAGGGAGCTTTGCTCAGTTGAATCAATTCTAGATGTATTCAGTGTCTATCCTGGTTGACTATCTTCCTGTTATGGCTATGTCTGTTAACTATTGAATGACTCACCAGTGTCTCACTGAATTACAGTACTGAGTCTAAACTAGCTGGGGACTATCTGAATCAGGCTTAGCTCAGAATACCATTCCACAGAAGAAGTCATAAACAAATCCATACTGAAGAAAGAGGGGCAGCTTCAATGGGGAAACTGTTGAACTGTGCCCTTACTGAGCTTCATTAACAGCTATTCTGAAAGTCTTTGCAGTATTAGACTTTCCTTTTGTCCCCAGACACATCTGCAGCTGAGCTTCCTTTCAGCTTTGGCCGCCCAGTCACTTCATTCTTTGTGGAACTACTTGTAGCTGTCCTCTGCCTTTCCCCAGTAATATGTTGGACACCTTCCAACCTGAAGGACTCACCTTCCAGTGTCACATCTTTTATCATTTTAATAATGTCCATGGGATTTTCTTGGCAAAGATACTGGAGTGGCTTGCCATTTTCTTCTTCGGTGGATCACCTTTTGTCAGAACTCTCCACAGTGACCTTGAACCATCTTGGGTAACCCTGAACAGCATAGCTCACAGTTTCATGAAGTAGAAGTGATAAATAAACTTAAGTGATTAGATATGGTAGATAGAATGCCTGAAGAACAATGTACAGAGGTTTACAATATTGTACAGTAGGCAGAAACAAACAAAAACAAAAACAAAAAGAAGAGCAAAAAAGCAAAATAGGTGTTTGATGACAGCTGAGAAACAGCTGAGAAAAGGAAAGGGCAAGGTAAAGGAGAAAGGGAAAGATGTACCCAACTGAATGAGAACTCCAGAGAATAGCAGGGAGAGATAAGGTTTTCTTAAAAGAGCAAGGAAATCGAAGAAAACAATAGAATGGGACAGACAAGGATCTCTTCAAGAAAATTAGTAGTGACAATAGAAGAATGAAGAGATTAAGAATGGATGGCAAGAATATACAGAACTAGATCTTAACATCACCAATAACCATGATGGTGTGGTTACTGATCTAGAGCCAGACATTCTGGAGAATGAAGTCAAGTGGGACTTGGGAAGCATTGCTAATAATAAGGCTAGCTAGTGGAGGTGATGGAATTTCAGCCGAACTATTTAAAATACTAAAATATGATGCTGTTGAAGTGCTACACTCAGTATACCATCAAATTTGGAAAACTTGACAGTGGCCATTGGATGGGAAAAGAACAGTTTGTGTCTCAATCCTAAAGAAGGAAATGCCAAAGAATGTTCAAATTACCAAAGAGTTGTGCTCATTTCACACACCAGCAAGGTTATGCTTAAGATTCTGCAAGCTAGGCTTTAGCAATATGTGAGCTGAGAATTACCAGAAGTCAAGCCGATTTTTGAAGAGACAGAGGAATTAGAGATCAAATTGCCAACATTCACTGGATTATGGAGAAAGCAAGGGAGTTCCAGGAAAACAAAATAAAACATCTATTTCTTCTTAATTGACTTTATTGACTTAAAGCCTTTGACTGTATAGATCATGACAAAATGTGCCAAGTCCTCAGATAAATGGAATTACTAGATCATCTTACTTGTCTCCTAAGAAACCTGTATGTGGGTCAAGAAGCAACAGTTGGAACCGAACATGGAACACTGATTGATTTAAGATTAGGGAAAGGAATACAACAAGGCTGTATATTGTCACTTTATTTAACTTATATGCAGAGTACATCACACAAAATGCCAGCCTGGATGAATCAAAAGCTCGAATTAAGATTGCTGGGAGAAATATCAACTATCTCAGATATGCAGAAGACATTGTGGATGATGGCAGAAAGGGAAGAAGAATTAAAAAGTCTCTTGATGAGAGTGAAAGAGGAGAGTGTAAAAGCTGGCTTGAAGCTTTACATCAAAAAAGCTAGGACCATGGCAACTGGTTCTATCACTTCCTAGTGAACAGGGGGAGAAGAAATGGAAGCAGGGTCACAGTTTGTATTCTTGCGCTCAAAGACCACTTGCAGAGGGTGACTGCAGCCATGAAATTAAAAGATGCTTGCTCCTTAGAAGGAAAGCTGTGACAAATCTGGAGAGCATATTAAAAACAGAGACATCACCTTAATGACAAAGGTCCATATAGTCAAAGCTATGATTTTTCCAGTAGTAATGTATGATTGTGAAAGTTGGGTTATAAGGAAAGCTGAGTGCTGCAGAACCAATGCTTTTGAATTGTGGTGCTGGAGAAGACTTTTGAGAGCCCCTTGAACTCTCACAGCAAGGAGATCCAAGCAGTCAATACTTAAGGAAATTAATACAGACTGCTCACTGGAAGGACTAATACTGAAGCTGAAGCTTAAATGCTTTGCCTATATAGTGAGAAGACAGGACTCATTTGAAAAGATCCTGATGTTGCAAAATATTGAAGGCAAAAGGAGAAGAATATGGCAGAGGATGAGATGGATAGATAGTTTCATGCTAGCAATGAATATGAGCTTGGACAGATTTTACAGATAGTGGAGGATACAGAAGCCTAGTGTGCCATAGTCCATGAGGTCATGAAGAATTGGACATGACTAAATAAATAAACAACAACATTCTGAAAGTCATTTGTTTAACCTATCCATTAAATACAATGACCTTATGTTTAATACTTGGATGATTTGTACCTCCAAGCACTTTTTCAAAAGACCATTGCCCAAATAAGGAATTATACTAGGTCCATTTAACTATAGGGTAGTGCCTGTTATGTTAAGATATGCAATGTTCTTAGATTTTATAACATTTGGTGACCAGACAGAATAATATTTTCCAGTTCTTTTGAGTAAGAAACATTACTAATTTTTAAAATTTTATTTATTTTATCTTTAATTTATCAAATAAACCTAGCATTTCCATAGCATGGTAGAATAATAAAAAGATGATTGCATGCAAAATCTATTATGTAAAACCAAAATGGAGATAATTTTTTGAAATATGAAAAGTAAGATTAAAGACTATTTCATTTTTGTCTGTGTATACCTAATACCTTGCACAGCGCCTAACATAGAGTAGACATTTAATAAATGCAGTTGACTGACTGATTGACAGCCCCACAACCTTTCTGAGGCACTCAGTTATCCCTCTTTTTCAAGAAGGGGGAGGGGCTACTTTCTGGGCTTTCCCTCACTGTTTCATTGCTTGTGGTATTCCTCAGGAATTGTGACATTTATTCATGTAGTTTTAATGAGGTTCATGCTGCCTTTTTTTTCTTGGCCTGATGGATATTTGTGAGAGATTTATTAAGTTCTGGGAAATAGTGCCCAATATCATTACTATTGTGTCTGGGGCCTTTAGCAGCTGTGCCTTCAATCTAAAATTTTAATATATCCCTAATATTCCTGTCCCCAATCAGAGGCACCATTAGTTTTTCTGGTTCCTAGCTTTCCCTTTGAGCTTAAAGCCAAGTTCAGTAGCTGATCAGATTCATATTCTCACTTTTTTTCAGAGATAAAGGAAGGGCTGATATCCTTAACAAACAATATTACTTTTTTTCAGTGACAAAGCTCTTCCTACCAAACTGCACATCAGGGTTACAGTTTTCGATTTCACTCTCAAAGGTATGTTGCTCAGTTCTGCTCCTCTCCTTTGCATGAACTGAAAGACCAATGAAACCAACTTCTGAAGATCTCTTTTTGACTTAGTAGCCATTAAGCAAAGCAATCACCTCTTTTTGGATGTGCAGTGATGTTTTTAGGAAAGTTGATCTGGTTAGGGGCATTAGCTTTCTTTGTCTTCCCCTACCACAGATGTCTATCTAAAAGGAACCCTCTGAGACCATCTAAATTCCCCCCTCATTTTACAGATGAGAAAACTGAGTCCTGGGGAGATTCAGTGACTTGTCTAGTATCAAAGAGCTAGTAAGGGTTTGAACCCAAGTCGTCTGGGTTCAAGTCTTTCTGACTCCAGAGCCAATGTACTTTACATCCACTCCTCATCCTTCATTCTCTTTCAGTTTTAAACCCCTTTTTGTTAGCCAGAAGGTACTAAGAAGTTGTTTCATTTCACGTGCATGAGTAAATTTTTAATAAGCATTTATATGGTGTCCACTATTGTAACAGGCACTGTGCTCTTTTACAAATATTATCTCATTTGATTTTTGAGGTGCTGTTATTAACTCCATTTTCCTATTGAGGAAACTGAGGCCGACAGAGGTTAAGTGACCTGCCCAGGAACATACCCTTAGTAAGTGTTTGAGACTGAATTTGAGCTCAGGTCTTCCTGGACTCCAGGTGCAGCACTCTATAAAATGTGCTAAAGGCTGCTATGCTCAAGTACCACTGAAAAGAACTCTTGAAATAACCTACTCTTCTTTTTTCTAGTTTGGAGAAATACCAAGAATGAGTATTGATTTCTCCTCACCCTAGTCTACTTCCTGAAGGGATCTGCTCCACCAAAGTTTCTAACAGAAATGTGTTGATACTATTTCTCTCTCCATGCATTTCCTTAAATGCTTTTACTTTGGAGTAGTTGCATGCTCTTATAGACTATTAAAACAACAATAATAGGTAGCATTTATATAGCACTTTAAAGTTCATAAATCATTTCATATGCTATTCTCAGAAGAACCCTGTAAGATAGGTGCCATTACGATTTAAAAAAAAAGTGCTTTTATGCCTCCCTCCTTTTTTTTTTTTTTATCCAGATGAAAAAACTGAAGCTAATACAAGTTAAATGACTTACTCAGGGTAACATAATGTGCAGTTTCAGGACCAGTCCTAGACTGGAAATCTCCTAGATACCCGGATTTGTTCTGGAACTGATCTCAGGAATGAAGTCTGCTTGAGAATAACTCAGACCCTGATGCCGGACCCTGTCTCAGGAGGGACTTTGATAGTATTGGCGTAGTCTCTTGAGAATTTTTCAGGGTAACAGTGATCCTGTGAGTTTGAGCCAAACCAGACTAGCCACAAAGGAAATGAGATTGAAATTAAAGATTTCCAGGGCATTTCCCTGGGGCTCTTTGACCCCTGGCATGTGACTGCTCAATTTTGGATTTCTATGAATACAAATATTTATGGCTACTGTATTTGGGTGGTCAGGTAATACATTTCCCTTCTGTGTCTGCATCTAGGATTCTTTCACTGCTTTGAAGTCCTTTTTGCTGTGGAAACAATGATCATAGGATCATAATTTTAAAGCTGGACACGACCTCAAAGATCAGCTAGTCCCATCCTCTCATTTTACAGATGAGGAAACTGAGGCCCAGAGAAGTTAAGTGACTTACCTAAGATCACATAGCTAGTAGATATAAGAGTAGAGATTTGAATCCAATCCCAATCCAACTCAAATACAGTACTCTTTCCACTATACTGTGCTGCCTCCTAGTGATACTAGAATGATTTTTTTTTTTTAAAACAGCTTGACATGGGTAGCCTTTCCTCCGAAGGGTTTGGTGTGACACATTGATATTATCTAACATTCTATACAATTACTTCCCATATTGCTTCACAAGGAATATTCACTCCCCGGGCCTCAGTTTCCTCATCTACAAAATGAGAGGATAGAGCTAAATGATCTCTAAGACCACTTTCAGCTTTAAAATTCTATAAATTACTTCTGATGTCAGGCAGAAGGAAATACCGCTCAGGCTGATTTTTCATCATGCTGCCTGTGCAGAAATATCTTCAGGGATCTGTTAGCCCTTGACAAGTCCTTACCACTTGGTTTCTTGATATTGTCCTTGTCTTATGAGGATTTGAGAATAAACTCTTGATTGGAGCTATACAAAGACCGTGGATGCCTGAATAATTGCTTGGTTCTACATATTCCCCAAAGGAACTAATTTTTCAGAGTGGATTTTTTATATTTCCAAAACATATTTCCTAGCTTTTTCTAACCCTCTATACTAAAGCAACTCAGTGCTTAATATGAAATTGCTGGAGGGGATATGTAATTTTTACTTAGAACAAATAAGCTGTTTATCAGTTCTCCTTTTCCTATTCCAAGCATTCTTTTTTGGCACCCTGTACCTCAGGTAGTCAAATGTCTGCAAACCACACAGGGGCCTTCACTGAATTCATTTGCAGTACAAAGAAACCTCCAGGATGAAATGGCTTAATTAGTCAGAGATGTTCAAGGTAAAATCTTTACAAAAGAGCAAACTGTGCTCTTTTAAACAGGGATAAAAAAAAAAGATGAAAGCTGTCATTACTGGGCCTGAGACTATGCTTAAATTTCTTCAGTCTCTGCTATATTGTGCTCAGTTGCTGAATCTACATTTACAATTTGTAGGAGGCAGCATGCTCTAGTGGAAAGAATGATAAACCAGGAATCTGGCCACCTGGATTCTCATTCTGGTTCTTGAAAATCTTAAGAAGCTTAAGAGTCTAGAGTTACTAATTAGCTGATTGATTTTAGACAAGTCATTCAAACTCACTGTTCCCCGATT
Source organism: Vombatus ursinus (assembly GCF_900497805.2). Lineage (NCBI taxonomy): Eukaryota > Metazoa > Chordata > Mammalia > Diprotodontia > Vombatidae > Vombatus > Vombatus ursinus. The sequence goes on from NW_020954704.1 coordinate 3,794,704, forward strand.
TCCTTATCTATAAATATGAAGAATAAACACTTGTCTTAACTCACAGAATTGTCTTGAGAATCAAATGAGATAATGAATATGAAAATTCATAGAAAGCATTATTAGATACAGAATTCTTTGAAGGAACAATTTCCTTCCTTCCTTCCTTCCTTCCTTCCTTCCTTCCTTCCTTCCT
>NW_020954704.1:3794888-3919602 GCF_900497805.2 Vombatus ursinus
TTCCTTCCTTCCTTCCTTCCTTCCTTCCTTCCTTCCTTCCTTCCTCCTTCCCTCCCTCTCTTCTTCCCTCCTTCCATCTTTCCCTCCTTCCCTTCATTCCTCTCTTCCTCCTTTCCTCCTTTCTTTCCTTCCAGATCTCAAAACCGTGGCAGCAAAGTAAATGCCCATCAATTAATGAATGGGCTAAATAAATTGTAGCATTAATATAATGCAACAATGTTGTACAATAAGAAGTAATAAACATGAAGAAGTTAGAAAAATCTTTTTTAATTTATTTTATTTTTAATTTATGTAATAAAACAAGTATTTCTATAACATAGCATAAGAAAGAAGATGATTGCACAAGAAACGCAAATCTATTATGTACAACTTGCTATTCCTTTTAAATATATAATAAAGGTATATAAATTTCTTTTTTCCCTTTTTTTCCTTTCCTCTCCCTACCACCCTAGAGATGGCTACCACTAGACACAAATAGGTGACAGTAACTTGAACTCAGGTCTTCCTGATTCTGTGGCAAATCCTCTATTCACTACATCATGCTACCTTTCAACGAGGCTAGTAAACTAGGAAAGATAAATTTTAAAAAATGATAAAATCCCAATTGCAGTTCTAATGGAAGGAAGGGCAGGACTATAGGGAAATAAATACACTGATACCAAGTTAGATGCAATACAAATTGATTTAGTCTTGCTGAAAGGGAATCTGGAAATATGTGGCAAGAGCTGTAAATCTGATGCACAATTTGATCTAAGAATACACCCCAAGAAAATAACCCTTAAGGGAAAAATATGTACAAAGATGAACACATAATTTATAATGGCCGCATAATGGAAACAATCCAAATGCCCTACAGTAGGAAACTGACTAAACAAAATGCACTACATTATGATGGATTACTACCTTACTATGAAAAACGACAAGCATGTCGACCATGTCAATACATGGAAATATGCATATAAAATAATATATGAATATACCAAGCTCTGTGATTGAAACTTCCAATAAGACTTAGTAGATAAGTCCCCACCCATCTATGATTTAGTAGATAAATCCTAGGGAGTTCCAGGAACATAGAGATTAAGCCATATGGCTTCAGGGTCACAGGGTAGTTTAAAAACAACAGTAGCAGCAGCAACAACAACAATAACAATAGCTTGCATTTATACAGTACTATAAATATTGCCTCATTTTATCCTTGCAACAACACTGAGAGGCAAATGCTATTACTATCTTTATTTTGCATCTGAGAAAAGGAGGCAGGCAGAGGTTAAGTGACTTGCCCAGGGTCACACAGCTAGTAAGTGTATGAGGTCAAATTTGGACATGAGCCCAACAAGAATTTCTAGAGGAGCTAAAGAAAAAAATATTTTTAAAAGAGCAAAAGAATTATTTCAAAAATAAAATAAGAGGAGTAGAGGAAAACTGGGAAAAGAAGTGAGAGTTATGCAAGAATATCATGAAAAGAGAACTAACACTTGGGGAAAGAGACTAAAAAAAAACTCCTTAAAAATCAGAATTGGCTAAATGGTAAAAAGAGGTACAAAACTTCACTAAAAACCCCAACACCTTAATGATTAGAATTGGTCAATTGGAAGTTAATGATTTCATGAGATATAAAAGAAATAAGAAAAAAGTCAAAAGACTGAAAAAATAGAAGAAAATGAGAAAAGCTATCGTTGTTTGTCCTTTGTGCTCAAAGAGGACTAAAATGACATTACAATGTTGGGGTCAATGTACAGTGTGTCTAACTGTGGCTGATCATACCAGTATGAGCTTGGATGGCTCTATCACAGGTCGAGCACAAATAGTCCATATGACCATTTGGGAGGGAAATATCACCTAGAGAAATAACCCCCTGGAAAATAGAACAAGGACAGTAATTTAAGAATCATTGAACTACCCAAAAGCCATGAACAACAACAAAAAAGAGCCTAAATGTTATATTTTAAAAAATAATAAATGAAAACTGCCTAGGTGTCATAGAACTAGAGATTAAAGTAGAAATTGAAAGATTTCACCAGTCACCTGAAAGAAATCCATAATGAAAACTAGCCAAAATCCAATACTCCCAGGTCAAGAAGAAAATATTACAAGCAGCCGGGAAGAAATGATTTGATTGCCATGGAGACATTGTCAGGATCACAAAAGATTTAGCAGCTACCAGTATAAAGGAGGGAACATTATATTCTGGAAGACAAAAGATTTAGGATTATAACCAATAATAACTGATCCAGCAACACTGAGTCCAATCCTACAAAAGAAAAAAAAAATGGAGATTTAATTAAATACAGGACTTTCAAGCATTCCTGAAATGGGAAAAGAGCCCCAAACCTAATATTACTAGATGAGGTTGGTGAGGGTTGGATTCAGTGGGAGTCACACAATATCCTCCCAAAAGGGATCTGGGGAATAAAATCTTTACATTCAGAGGCAGCACAATATAGTCAATAGAGAGCTTCTATCAGAATCAGGAAGACCTGGGTGGCAGGGAGCCAGACAAAATTACTGTGAGCTGTCAGGTGGGTTAAAGATCTGTGAACCAATGGAGTCTCTGTTTATTTGGTGCTCATTCATCTTAGATGAATGAGTATCTTGAGATAGAATTATCCAACTAGCAACCTTGTGAGTTCAGGGGATCCTGATCTTCTGTCAAAGACGTCTGAAGTTCCACCAACAACTGAAGAAGGTAGCAGAGTCTGACAGAGCAAAAGAAGAAAGTTATTCAGGACAGAAGCAGTACTTGAAGGTAGTTACAGAAGATCCCTAAGCATGGTAGGGGCTTCAGGGATCATGACTCCTTGTTACAGAGAGAAGTGCTACCTTGAGATTGTAGGACGGCACTGATGCTTAGAGCCTAGCACAGAGCTACATCCAGGGATGTGCTGGTAAACGTTTAACAAATGATTTTCTGAAAAACAAAATGCATTTATGACACTGTTAAGTTTAATCTGCATTATTAACATTTTCTCTATCACTTTCTTAAGTCAAGGCAACAAGAAAAAAATAAATCAAGCCTTGATGTGTCACATTTGATCATTTCCAAACTGTAAGTGCTCTCAATAAGAATTTAATAATTGACTTTCATGAGCTGGTATGAGATGGCTCTAGCACATATCTGGTTATACATAGGGGAAAATTTATGAAGATGCCACAAAGAAAAAAATACTCTGTGTCACTAGGAATTACAAATTACTCCTTTGCCACATGTGTTCTCTCTCTCTCTCTCTGGGTCTCACTACTACTTCAGTTTGTTTGAATCCATTCTATCCAGGGAACTTGTGTGTGCAAAGGGTACAAATACACCCCCTAGTTGGTGGGGGTGGAGAGTACTTTTTTTGACATCTATTCTTAATATGCCTTTTAAGTAAATCCCTTTTCTAAAAGCTAATAGAGTTCTATTTGTTGATTGATAAAGGAGAACATGCAGGATGGGGGCTCAGTAGCTCTAGCACTGGAAATTCTTAGCCTTTCAGGATTACTGCTAGTACTCTGAAGGGAGAAATAGTCAGCTACTGTTTGAGGACCCAGCCCACCAATGCAATTGGAACTGGGGGAGTAGTCCAGAGGTAGTGCCACAAAATGAGCATAGATGTAGAGACTTTTTAAAAAAAATAATTAATTTATTTATTTTTAGTTTTCAACATTCACTTCTATAAGATTTTAAGTATTAATTTTTCTCCCCTTCCTTCTCCTCCCCACCCGCCAAGATAGCATGCAGTCTGATATAGACTCTACATATACATTCATATTAAGCATATTTTCCCATTAGTTATGATGTAAAGAATGATTAGAGCTAATGGGAGGAATCACGAGAATAAAGCAATAAAACAAAACAATAAAGAAAAAGGAGAGCAAATAGTATGCTCCCATCTGTGTTCAGACTCCATAGTTTTTTCTTTGAATGTGGATAGCAATTTCCATCGTGAGTCTTTTGGAGTTGTCTTAGATCCTTGCATTGCTGAGAAGAGCCAAGTCTATCGAAGTCAGTCATTGCACAGTGTGGCTGTTACTGTGTACAATGTTCTCCTAGTTCTGCTCATTTCACTCAGCATTGGTTCATATGAGTCTTTCCAGGTTTTTCTGAAGTCTGCCTGCTTATCCTTTCTTATGGCACAATAGTATTCCATTACTTTCATATACCACGACTTGTTCAGCCATTCCCCAATTGATGGGCATCCCCTCAACTTCCAATTCTTGGCCACCACAAAAAGAGCTGCTATAAATATTTTTGTACATGTGGGTCCTTTTCTCCTTTTTTTATGATCTCTTTGGGAAACAGACCTAGAAGTGGTATTGCTGGGTCAAAGGGTATGCAGAATTTTATAGCCCTTTGATCATAATTCCAAATTGCTCTCCAGAATGATTGGATCAGTTCATGAAGTGGAGACTTTTGAGGTCATTTAATTTGAAATGCTCATTTTATCAGAGAGATCAAATGGCTGGCCCAAGAAGGCAGTGAAGATGCAGGATTTGAATAGAGGTCTTCTAACCCCTTTGCACCACAATGTATCAGTGGTAAGATCTTCCTGACCCTAAGGCTACCTTTCTGTTTACTATCCTATGCTATTTTAGGAGTCTCCTCATGTTCAGAATTAAAACCAGGTAGGAAAGAAGCCTCTGTGGGTCTTCTCTGCAATCACACTTTGCTTGTCAAGAGAAGACTGTTTTGGGTCCCAGCAAAGAGCAAGATCAGAGTTTTAAAATGAGACCATCAAATTCTACTTGTTCTAATTATAACTGTAGATTTGACCAATCAATCAATCTCCTTTCTATAACTTCCTTTTGGGAAGTCATTTCATATTCAGAAATATTTTGTGTGGCTTTTTTTGATTTACTGAAATCACAACATCTAGTATTTTTTTTCATCTTTGAGGTGGAAAAAAAAAACCTCCATTATTATTCTCCCAGAAGTCAAATCATATCTCTCTTCTTATTCCCCTCTCTGTTTTATTTATTTATTTAATTTTTTTTCAAGCACTTTCTTGGCATTTTTTTTTCTTCAGTGAATGTCTATTTTGATAGAATTCAGTTTTTGAGAGTGTCTGCTCTGGTTCCAACAGGATTTGTGAGACTTCTTTTTTTTAATTTGTCAGTCAGTCCCCTTAAGCAACGGGAACCCTTTCAATAATTAAAAATAAAGAAAAAGAAAAAAAAAGACCCTAAAGCCACACATGCAAAAAACTCCATCTCCTTTCCTCACAAAAACACTTCTCTCACCACCATTCTAGCACTTTGGTTAACACTGCTGCAGGAAAAACTGGAAAAACAAAATCTCTGTGGGTGGCCAGGCAAAACTTATTAATCATATAACCTCAGCAGACTGCATAGTCCTAATACAAATATTTGTGTTTCTGTCACTAGCATTCTCCTGATCTCTGCCAAATGCTGACGGATTTTGAAGACAATCACATTAAGTATTAATCAGGCCTGAAAGATGCAGCTGTGTCTTGGCATACTAACGAGTAGGCATTTCCCAACTTGCTTTCTGCATGAGAGAAAGCTTTCCAGTGCCAGTACCTTATCAAAAATGAGTTTTCCTAGAATACCCTTTCCCTTTCCTGGAAAATACCATTCCTCTGGTCAATAACCTATAAAGGCTACCAATTAGCTATGTGACCTTGGGCAAGTTGCTTATCCTTTCTGAACCTCATCTGAAAATAAGGAGATTGGACCAGATGACTAAAGTTCTTTTCCACTTCTAAAATTCTGTGGATCATAGTTTTGGAGATACAAGGTATCTTAGAGGTCATCTATTCTACTACCTTCATTTGACAGAGAGGCAAATTGATTTCTAGAGTGGTTCAAAGGCCCAAGGTTACATATATAGTAAATATCAGATGTAGGATTTGAACCCAGATCCTCTGACTCCAGAATCAGTGCTCTCCTCTGTACCAAGGTACTTCCTTCACTGACTATCAGATAGCATCTAAATCCCTCATGCTATCATTCCCGCCCCTTCATGATTTGGTTCTAATTTGCCTATTCAATTTCTCTCACTATTGTCCAATGTAGTACGAGATCAAATAAACACCAAGAAGGGGGCATATTAATCTGGATCAAAGAAGTCTGTGGATATTTCAAAAGAAGGTAGCTTCAGGGATCATGATCCTTCTTGGTAGAGAAGTGCTAGTTGTGGGCTCAAAGACATCAACATTCAGAGCCCATCAGAGCACTGTACTTAAGGGGAACTTCATGAGTATTCTACAAAGGGAGAAAAGGATCTCCAGTGGCCATGGCTGCCATTTTCTTTGCTATGCATGTCTCACTCCTATTGTACTTTGCACCCACTCTGTTCTCCCTCCCCATGGCCATTATGAACATTTATGGTAGTGTCCACCCCAGGTTTTGGGAGGGATATTTTGTGATTATTGTCCTTGCTATTCCATTTAAGTAAAATTTTTTTTTTTTGCAGTTGGGGTTAAGTGACTTGCCCAAGGTCACACAGCTATTAAGTGTCAAGTGTTTGTTCTGAGGCCAGATTTGAACTCAGGTACTCCTGACTTCAGGGCCGGTGCTCTATCCACTGCACCACCTAGCTGCCCCTATACTTCTTTTAATCTAGTCCAAGATCACATTAGCTTTTAAGGTTGCTGCATCATACTAATGCTATATAATTGAACTTGTAATTCACTAAAATCCCTAGATCTTTTTCTGACAAACTGCTGTCTAAGCATATCTCCCCCATTTTGTACCTGTGAAGTTAATTTTCTTAACCTAGGAATAAGACTTATATTTCTTTCTTGAATTTCATCTTATTCAATTCATCCCAGTGCTCTTTCTTAAACCATGGGTAGTGACTTGCAGTTTAGGAAGTGTTGAAGGGGTTGCGAGTAGAAAAAGTTTAAGAAGCCGTGCCAAGTTCTTTTTGAAACTTATCTTTGTCTTCCCATGTGTTGGTTAATCACCTTAGACTTGTGTCCTCTGCTAATCTGACAGACTAGCCATTGATGCCTTTATTCAAGTTGTTGATAAGGATGTTCAACATCACAGGGTCAAACATAAATCTCTTTAGGAATATTTTGGAGACCCCTTCCCAAGTTGACATTAAACTGTTAATGACTACTTTTTGGATCCAGTCATTTAACTCATTTCAGATCCATCTACTTGTATCTGTTTGTCTTTTTCACAAGGATAGTTTGGAATATTTTGTTAAATGCTTTGCTAATATGCCAGGTACTATGGTTAGGAATTAGCTGTATATGTTCATGTAAGGTTGATACTATCAGCAATCTATCCAATCACACTCTAGCTCATATGTAGAATGCAGTGGGTTGTTAATTAGTTAATCAACTAAGAGGCCTGCTGGTGACGCTACTCTAGGGCCACCAACTCAGTGGCATTGTTAGATAGCAGTCAGGGCATAGCAATCATCCTTAGTGTTCATCAGATGGCATTCCAACGACACAGAAGTAACAAATTTATGTCCCTCCAAACCCTTAGGTTTTGTGTAAATCTAGGTACAACTTGAAATATTCTAAAATTTCACAATATAGGAAATTCTCTCATTTTTTGTTCCAGGCACTCATTCTCTTCGTCCATTCTTATTCACTGTTACACATTCATAGAAATAGAAAATTCACTTTTAATGGATGAATGAATGAAACACAGCAAATATTAAAAGGTAACATGAGAGACAGAAAGTAAAGAGCAAGCTGCAAGTTGCACTGACTCATTCTTCCTCATATGTACTCCTCAGGGGTAGAAGGGAAGAAAGGTGGGACAATGGAGAGAATACGGCAAATTTTGAACCCACCAAGATTTGCTTGATAAACCATTCTGAGGAAGCAAGAAAGTGGCATAATTATACCAGAGATAACACCTCTTGATGTCATGTTGGATATGGTCCATGGTATTTTCATCTCATCAGTCCTGAATCTTACCTGGTGGGCTCTTCCTCTACTCTACCTGTCTGTGTTTATCTGCACTAGGTCCGTAGTATTCCAGGTCTCTGCACACACTTCTCTTTCTCTGGGAACAATCCCAGTTCTCATTTCACTGAAACTTGACTGGCTATTGCAGCAGCCACCCTCTAGCAAGGCCACCCTCTGTTCTGGGTGTTTAGAGGAAAACTGGAGTGTGGACAGTCATCTCTTTTCTTCTTCAAGCCCACAGAACAAATGACAGGAAATCTCTTCAAGGACAAAGGAAAGGGAAACCTGATGAGTCTGGGGAACATATTTCTATATGCATTTCCTACCTTCCTTATGTGTCTTTGATCATTACCTTCAGTCATTTCTAAGAGACATTAGAAATGCCTGGAATATGTTTTGCATGACTACAGATGTATCATCTATATCAAATTGCTTGCCTTCTCAAGAAGGAGGGAGGGCAGAGAGAGAAGGAGGGAGAAAATTGGGAATCAAAACTGTAAAAAATTAATGCTAAAAATTTTTGTTTACATGTAATTGAGAAAAATTAAATAAAAATTAAATTAAAAAAGACATGCCTATTACACTAAAATCTAGCTAAGATATGTCTATAGTGTTTTTCTGATCTACCAGCTTAGTAACCCTTTCAAAAAAGTAAATAAGTACATATGATATGACTTGATGCTGAAACCATGCTGGTTCTTATTAGTCACTGCTTCCTTATCTAGATTTTTGAAGAAATTGAAGTCAATCTCACCGAGATTTATCATTTACAGATTTTTTCAGTTCCCGTTTTGGAAAACTAGAACATTTGTCCTTCTCCAGTCTGATAGCACCTTTCTCATTCTCCATGATCTTTCAAGAATTACAGACAAAATTACTGACAAAGTTCATTTGGAGGGATGTAACCTTTATATCTCAAGAGAAATACTGGATCAGCAACCACATTTCCTTGTTCTTTCAGGGCCTGAGAACGTAGTTCAACTCAGCCCAAGTGGCTCGAATTCATCAAGTAAGATTAAGTGTGCTCTTTGTCTTTGTTCGGTTGTGTCCGACTCTGTGTCTCAATGAAACATATTCTAGTCTGTGGGGTTTTTTTGTCAAAGATATTGGAGTGGTTTCCCATTTCCTTCTCCAGTAGATTAAAGCAAAAAGAGGTTATGTGACTTTGCAGCTAGGTGGCACAGTGGATAGTGTGGGCTTGGAAGGAGAAAAACTCATCTTCATGAGTTCAAATGCAGCAGGTTACATAACCTTGTTTGCCTCAGTTCCTCATTTTTAAAATGAGTTGTAGAAGGAAATGGCAAACCACTCTAATATCTCTGCTAAGAAAACCCCAAATAGGATGAGAGAGAATCAGACACACTGAAAAATGACTTAACAACAGGATCACACAGCTAATAAGAATCTGAGGTTAGATTTGAACTCAGGTCTCCATGATTCCAGGCCTAGTGCTCTATCTACTGAACCTCTTACCATCTCATTTATTTATTAGCCATTTTTGTTCTGATAGATCCATTGTAAATATCATCCTCCTTAACAGATAAAACAAAAACAAAAACAAAAAGCAATTTTTTTTTCTGTTGTCAGTTATCATTATTCCATCTATAGCAACCGGTGGTCTTACACCTTCTTTGATCCTTTTCTTTCTCCCAATATTAAAAAAAAGAAAAGAAAAAAATTCTGTTGACCTTATCTTTCCTTACCAGCCTTGTCTTATTTGAAACTTTATCATTCCTTATGCTATTTTGCTGAGACTATGCCAAATTCTTATATTTATCTCTATTATCTGATTTTTCTTTCATCTTCTTTTTAAATATTAAAAAATAATTAAACTGGTTGATGAATTCCCATTAATTTCTTCAAACAGCTCTCCCTTTTCCTCTCCATCAAAATTGTTTTTTCTTGTGTCTTCAGAATTTCATTCATGACATTTATTCTTTATGACCAAATTTTATCTATGCCAGGGATGCAAGGATGGTTCAATGTTAGGAAAACAATTGATATAATCTTATTAAAAACAGAAAGGAAAAAAAAAAACCCTGTGTGGTGATACCAACAAATGCAAGAGTCTGCCAAAGCACTTATTCGTGCTAAGAACCCTAAAAAGCATAGGCATCAAAGGCCTTTTTTAACAGGGTGAAGAGCATTTATCTAAAACCAAGAGTAACCATTATTTGCCCTGCAAAGACATAAAAATTTTCCTGACAAACACAGAAGCAAAACAAACTGCCCCCTTTCTTCACTATAGTAATAAAACAGAATAAAGAAATTAAAGGTATAAACATGGGAAGGGAGGAATCAAAATGATTTTCATTTACATATGGCATGATAGTTCACTGGAAAATCCAATATAATCAATAAGGAAATAATTTAAATAATTAATGGTTTCAGTAAAGTAGAAAGATAGAAAATAAATCTCTAAAAATCATTAGGCTTTCTGTATATTGACAAAGTTCGGGAGGAAATAATAGAGTATTCAAAAATATCTGGGAATCAAATTTTATGACACACTACAGAATTATATAAATACAATTATAAAACATTCTTTAAGAAAATAAAGGATGACAAATAATTGGAAGGATATTTATTATTTATGTTTGGAATGTGTGAATGTAATTTAAAAAATGACACTACTTAAATAAATTTCCAGATTTAGTACTATGCCAATCACACTACCAAGATTCTATTTTATAGATATAGATGAAGTAATAACAAAGTTGATTTGGAAAGATGAAACCTCTATGCTCTCAAGAGAAATAATGAAAAAAGGAGAGAAAGGTAATAACTTCCACACTTCAAATTAAATTATAAAGAAATAATCACCAAAACTATTTGATATTTATCTAAACCTAGAAAAGCAGATCAGTGGAATAAACATAGATAAGGAAGAATATGATATGTGAATTCAATAACCCAGTATTTAGTAAGTTTAGAACATAAACTCTTTGGGAAAGAAATTTTTAAATGACAGGAACTACTAAGAAAATTGGAAAGAAGCTTGGCAAAAAAAAAAGTTTAGATGAGCATCTTATACTATATAGTACAGGAGTTACAAATGGATATTGAACTTTAATAATAAAAGGTTACATCATTTAAAAATGCAGGAAAAAAGAAAGTGGCATCCTTCGTGACTATAGTTAAGGAAATGATTATTTAAAAATTGTTATTTTTGCTTTCTTCCTCATACACTTTTCTATACCCACAGAGTATAGAATCTCTTATAATAAAGAGTAAAAAATAAAGCGAAATTAGGGAGACGGGTTCTTAATCAGATAATAGAGAAGATCACAAAAATAAAATGAATCATTTTGATTACATGCAATTGAAAATGAATTTGAACAACTAAAATTAATGTAGCTAGGATAAAAAAGGAAACCATTGACTGCAGGAAAAATATCTTTGCGTTATGTATCTCTGATATAAAGGGTGTGATATCTAGGATTTATAAGGAATTGACATAAATAGATAAGACCAAGAGTCCAAAATGGCAAAATATTGACAACTATATGAAAGATTATTAATATGAAAAGAAATGCAAATCACGACTTCACCTCACACCTAGAAAATTGGCATAGATAATAATAATAATGAAATAGATAATAATAATAATAATGAAAATGGCCAATATTGTGGAAAAACAGCCAGACAAATACACTGTTAGTGAATGGATCAAGCAATCCAATAAAACATTATATTAGATTAGAGAAGAAAAAATCCCCTGGGGGATCTAGGTGGCACAGTGGATAGGGCACCAGCCCTGGATTCAGGAGGACCTGAGTTCAAATTCGGCCTCAGACACATAACACTCACTAGCTGTGTGACCCTGGGCAAGTCACTTAACCCCCTTGCCTAGTCAAAAAAAAAAAATCCCCCAACAATCTGTTACTTACAAGAAACAAATTTAAAAGACAAACACATGCACAAAATAAAACTGAGGGGTTAGAAAAAAAATTTATCACGTATCATGTGAATCCAAAAAAGCAGGAGTTTCCATCACACTGCAAAAACAAACATTGAAAAAATGGAGAGGGATAAACAAGGAAACTATATTATGCTGAAAGGAACCATAGACAACAAACCAATATCAGTAATACCTATAAATGAACCGAATGCCTTAGTATCCAGATTCATAAATGAAACATTATCTGGGCTTCAAGAAGACAGAGAGTAGCACAGTAGTGACAGGAGACTTCAATGTACCTTCTCAGTATTGGATAAGTCTACCAGAAAGATAACCAAAAAGGAAAATATAGAACTTAACAAGTTGCTGGAGAAACTAGAGTTAAAATGGGACTGCATCTTCTAAATTGGACAGCAAAAGAATATAAATATTTCTCAGCACCACATGGAACTTTTACAAAAATTTACCACATACTACATTGCAGAGATATTGAAAACAAGTGAAAAAAAAGGCAGAAATCATTAATACATCATCTACAGATTCGAACACAATAAAAATAGAATTGGTTTAGGGACCACAAACAAGAAACACAAACTTAAATGGAGACCTAACAATGAAATGTTAAATAATGAGTGGGTCAAAGAGCAAATCACAAAAGCAATTAATAATTATGTAAAAAAAAATGATGAAATTTTGCTTGTTATGATCTTCAAGAGATCTATTTCCATGTCCATGAATTCTGAAAATCCTTTTACTGATTAGAATCTTTGATCATACCATTTTTTCCTATCTCTTCTGAATCCCTAGCCTTTTATTGTCATGATGACCTCCATTTTTTTTTTTTCATCCCTCAGTTCTTTCCCAGACTGTTCTGTCCGCATTGGCTACATTCTCTTTTCTTTTTTTATTTGACCACTTTGGTGAACCAACATAACTGTACACCATCTTCTATCCTTGATTCCTTTCCCTTTTTGTCTCATTGCTAATCATGTCTTGTCATTGCTCAATCTTATATTCCTCCCATTATCTGCATCTTTTGGTTCTTTTCATGTGCTGCTCAACAGAATTGGAGGGAATCATGAAACCATTTTGTCTGGATTAACCTCAGCTAAATTTCATAAATTTATAAATTTAATAAAATTTTATATTATCTGATCTCAACTGGGCTCTCAATGCAGCAAGTCAAACATTCCATTTCTCCCTAATTAATTCTCCCACTCTCCAAAGTGGCCATTCATAACACTCTCATCTTTGAAGTTTCCCAGTACATTCCACTCCCTCCCTGTCAGGTGAGAAGCTAGTCTCATCCTCCACAAAAAATAAAATGAGAACATTTGACAAAAAATTCCTTCTTTTCCTTTCTTCTTCATGTCACATTATCCAGATATCTTCCTCCCCTATTTTCTCCTTTACTCTGGTCTCAGATGAAGAAGTGGCCTTTCTCCTTGCCAAAGCAAACCCCTCTACATTCATCCTCCCCTCCCCTGACTTGCTTCAGTAAATTGTTCCTTTCTCTCTCTCTCTCTCTCTTTCTCTCTCTTTATCTCTCTTTATCTATCTATCTTTCTCTCCCCCCCAAAAAATCACTAAACTGTGCATACACATTAATACCACTATAAGACATCTGCCACAAAGAAGTAAAAAAAGAAAAGAGGAAGCAAACACATATGTACCAAAATATTTATATCAGCATACTTTATTACAGCAGAGAACTGAAAATAAAGTAAGTACCCATTAACTGTAGAATGGCTAACACTTTATAGTATAATAATATAGTAAACTATTGTTAAGCCATAAGAAATTGTGAAAAAGGCAAATTCAGAAAAACTTGGTAAGAATTGCATGAACTGATGTGACAAATGAAGTAAATAGGACCAGAAGAATTTAATAATGACTTACAATGGAAAGAAAAATAACTTTGAAAGACTTAAGAACTCTGATTAGTTAAACTATCAATTATAACTTCAGAAGACTCATGATGAAGCATGGTTTTCTTCTCTTGAGACAAAGGTGATGAACTAGAGGTGTAGACTGAAACATACATTTTAAGACATGTCCACTTTTTGTTCTGTTTGACTAGTCAATTCAACAAGCATTTATTAAGTATCTCTTAAGCGCTAGGCGTGGTGCTAAACTCTGGAGATACAAAGAAAGGTCAACAGCAACAAAAAACAGTCCCTGCTTTGAAGGATCTCAAAAATATAAGGGAAAATATTCAGGGATATTAGGAAAGGCTTCTTGTAAAAGGTAAATATTTAGCTGGAGCTTGAATGAATGCAGAGTAACCAGGAGGCACAAATGAGAAGGGAAAGAATTCCAGGTGTGGTGGATGGCCAGTGAAAATGCCAAGAGTTGGGAGATGGAGTATATTATACAAGGAACATCAGGGAAGCAAGTGTTACTGGATCTTCAAATATGGGGTGAAGTAAGGCAAAAGAATACTGGAAAGATAGAAGTGGACAAGGTGATGCCAAAGAAAATTTTGTAGTTGATTGTTGAGGTAATTGGAGCTATTACAGTTTATTGATTGACTGAACCTTTGAGCACATTCGGAGTTCTGTGTTCAGTTCAGGAACTATGGTTTAGATATGCACAGCCAAACTGGAGAACATATATGAAGGGCAACCAAAATGGTGATGGGACTCAAACCATGTGAGGACTGATTTAAGGAATTTGGGGTGTTTATCATAGAAAATACTTAAGGGGAACATAGTAGCAGTATGGGAAAAAATCATTTGTGTAAAAGCACTCTTTTTTGACCCTCAATAACAGAAATAGGACCAATGAGTTCCAAAGAAAAGCATTCTGTAAATATTATCTCATTTTATCTTCGACAATAATCATAGGAGGTAGGGGTTATTATTATTCCCATTTCACAGATGAGGAAACATGACTTGTCTAAGCAAATGTCTGAGGCAGGATTTGAGTTCATCTTCCTCAGTCTAAGTCCTATGATCTATTCACTGTGCCCCCTAGCTGCCCTAGATTACAGCTCAACATAAGGAAAAATTCCCTAACAAATAGAACTGCATAAAAATGGAATGAGCTCCACTAAAGTTTGATGAATTTCCTATAACTAAAGGTATATATAAAGAGGAAGAATGATCGTGTTTCAGGGATGCTATATATGTGACTCATGATTTGGACTAGGATAGGACTAGTTGATTTCTGAGGTCTTCAGTGCTATAATTCTCTAATTCAATTATTCTACAAAACCAATTACGTTGATTATCCAGAAAGAGTCTCCTCTGTCTTCTAGGGATTTTCTCTGAATTGCAAACTGGTAGGTGGTTAAAGATGGCATCCTATGTAAGTCCCAAAGAGTGGCCAGTTGTTGGCACTTAGTCGTACATTCACTGCTTCTGATCATTTGTTCCTCCTTCTCTTGCCTTCAGGCTACTTTAGAATCTTCCTCACTGTCCTCTTTACCTCCATTTTCAACACCAGTCTCATCTGCTTTTGTTGCTACAAATACATCATTCCCTATTTCATATTTTGGGGTGAGCATGTCTTCTATCCCTCACTGAGAGGTGAGCAGTTACTAGTAGTAACAGAGAGGTATCAGTTCAGATAGTTACTATATATAACTGGTGATGCCAGTAGCTTATTGAGGTTTAAACCTTATGGAACTAGTTCATGATCTAGACAAGACCATGGGTATCTTACCCTCTAGGGAATGTTTGCAACACTGCTTAGCATCTGGGTCTAGTTTTCCATCAGTAGTTAAATTCGTATTAGTATTTTCTCAGGAAAATGTGAAGGACTTAGTCCTTCCCTGTGTGCCATATCAAGAGTAGAATCAGACAGTGCCTTAGACTACAGTTCCCCAAAACATTTAATTTAGCCTGGTCTAGAACCTATTCTCATCAGATTCAACTACATCTCATAATCAGATACATTCAGGCCAGCTTCCTAATTCTTTCTTGCATAGACACAGAATTAGACCAATTGACTCTTTCCCTTAAATGGAATGCATAGACATGACATTGATTTCTGGACCTAGATTCAAATGGGCAGGTTTAGTGGGACTAAATCTATTATTTATACAAAAAGACATAGTGTTGGTGATTTTCAAACATTGTAAGTGAAAAGACACAGTTGTGAGCCAGGATGCTGTGATGGAGATAAAGGGCAAATTGAAGTGACTCTCACTCTTCACCCCTTAGCAGATGGATAACTTGAAGCCTCCTTGGGGCAAGGAGGAGTATATAAGGACTACCCAACCTATTGGACTTGGGCTTCTCAGATCCCATGGATGTATTGACAGCATTATTTAGGGGTTCCTGAGTATACCTTTGTGAAAGACCCAGGGAACTTTGCACACTTGTAACTCTTCTTAGTAAAGCACTTGCTTATCTGACTCCCCAGGCTCTGAGTCATCCATTGTGTCAGATAAGGTATTCCTCTTGAGACAGTTACCTACTTTATATAGTCCTGTGGATGCATTTAAACTGTGAGGTCTTATGACATTTCTCAATAATCTCTCTTCTTTAAGTGGAAACAAGTGACCAGATCATATTACCATATAAGAATGGATCCTACGTATCCCTAGAAACCTTCTTTTCTCTAGGTTCAGCATGGATGTTTTGCTCAATCCTAATTATGCAAACATGAATCAAACCCCTATCCAGCAATTCTCTATTAAGAGACCAGACTGGAATCATAAATCGAATAGCAAAGCATTTAATTGGGACATAATAGAAAAGTAAATAGGTACACTTGAACAATAAAATACTTTTCAGGCATTCCTCTCTCATACATGAAGGGGTACAATCTTCTACAGATTTCTGTGCTGATAGGGAAGGGGATTGTCCCTAAGTAACTTATGCTCTGAGGTAAGAAAGGATTGTATCATGACTGGAACACCTCTCAGTGTTCCATCTTCAGGCAACCAAACATCATTGTTTTTGTTTGTTTGTTTTTTTGTTTTTGTTACACCTCTAGCATTTTTCTATGAATGGTCCTATGAGATGAATGAAAAGTCGGAGAGACATAGTTTCTGGGTAATCAATACTTAATTTGTTAATTAGCCTAGCAAATAATCAATAAATTGACATTAGTGGTTCTTTCAGTAACCAAAGACCTCCACATGGAGGTTGTCAAATGTTTAAATATGTTTGGAAAAGAAGGTATTTCTGAAGGTGAAAATTGACTCTGGTTAATAATGAATGGGGGCGGTCATATTTATGAGGGGGTGAGCAAAAAGAGCTCCTCTTTTGAGGATGTGGTTTGAGGGGACTCAGCTGCCTCCAGCTAGACAAAGCTCTCTGAAAAAAGGAATCCATCTTGTATGGTCTGATGCTGAGTGAAATGAGCAGAACCAAGAGAGTGTTGTACACCATAATGACCACGTTGTGTGATGACTAATATTGATAAACTTAACCCTTCCCAGCAATACAAGGATCTAAGACATCTCCAGAGGCCTCGTGATGGAAAATGCTATCCACATCCAAGGAAAGAACTATGGAGCTTGAATGCAGATCGAAGCACACTATTTGCTATTTTTTTTCTTCTGTTGAGTTTTGTTTCCTCTTTCTGGTGGTTCCTCCTATTGGTTCTAATTCTTACTTACAACATCATTAATGTGAAAATATATTTAATAGGAATGTATATATATAGCCTATATTGGCCGTCTTGGGGAGGATGGTAGGGAGGAAAGGGGAGAAAAAGTTTAAACTCAAAAGCATATGGAAGTGATTGTTGATAAATCAAAATAAATTAATTAAAAAAAAAAAAAGGAATCCATCTCCACCCAGACCACTTGAGTTGTCGAACAATGGGACAGAATTCACCTAGATTAGATTGTCTTTATCCTTTAGTCAGAAATAAACTCTCCCAGTTGGGCGGGGTCCTGCCCAAGATTGAGGAGAGTGTCTCATTGTCAGTCCTGTCCTTCATAAGGACTGTGCTTTGAATCAGGAAGTAAAACAAGAGAAAAAAATCCTATTAATAACTAACCTACTAATAATTGGTTATTAACTATCAAAAAGAGGATTTTTGGGTCCTGTATATAAAATTGGTTATTAATACAATAAGAAAATAACCACATTTCTCACCTGGAACTCCTCTTCTCATGGCTGCTCCACTAGGCCCTCACAGCCATTGTTCACTGAAACTCTGTCCTCTGTACTTTTTCTCTACCTATGAATTTGCTGTTCTCTAACTTTTCTCTCAAGCTGATGCCGTCATCAATAGGAGCTGTCATCTGCTGCTCTGACTTCCTCTTCCTTTAAGGAGAGGAGTGTTGTTGATCTGCCTTAGCAAGATACTAATCCATAGGTTTTCAGCTTTTTTTTGTTAGAAAGGCCTAATCACACATACTTGCCACAAAAGCGTCAATCCTGTGGCTGTCAAGATCTTTTCTACTCTTCTCCTCACAGAAAAGTCCCTAGTCCTCATTGCTAGATGGATCAACATGAGTAAATCCCTTATTAGACAAATTAAAATTTATTTTTTTAGTTCTATGAAGTAACTACTTGGCAGTTTTACTCGTACGGCACTAAATCTGTAAATTAATTTAGGTATTACTGATGTTTTATTATATGCGTACACATATATATGTGTAGATGTATATGTACATAGAAATCTACACATATATATGCATGCATTTATAAACAAATATATGTATGCATGCATAGGTGTATATACACAAATATACATGCGTGTGTTTATAAATATTATATATAATAAAAACATTGATAATACCTGCTAATTTACAGATTTACTGTTTATATGTATGTATACACATTATGTGTATACATACATATATGATAAAACATACATATATATGTACACACACATACAATATAGTCAGCCACAGATCTAAAGCTAAAAGGTACCTTCAGCAGCCATCTGGTCCAACCTCTCATTTAATAGATAAGGAATCTGTGGCCTAGGGATGTTACATGGCTTGTCTATATTACATTATTTACCAAGGTTCTGCCACATAGGCTAAGCTAGATTTTCCTAGTGTTTCACTCCTTGCATACTAGGCTAGTTTTTCCTTTAATTTTCCTTGAAATACTTGCCATCACACTCCCTTCAGCAGCTATTCCAAACCTTGCCTCAAATTCCTAATGCTTTCACTACATCCAACCCCCCAGGAAATATATTCATCTTTAACTCTGCAGACAAAATAGGAGACATTTGCTGTTACTGCATTTTTCTCCCCCATTCCATATCTCAAAATCCTTCCACATTTTCACCTTCTTCTTTTGTTCCTATCTCTGTAGCAAGAATGGTTTTGTTTGCCAAGACTAGCTCTTCTATCTATACCCTTGACCCCATCCCTGCTTGTCTCTTCCCAGAGTTTGTGCTATCAGTAATTCCCTCTCTCATCTTCAATATCTCCTCATCTATCAGCTCTTTCTCTGATGTCTTCAAAAACATGCAGGTCTACTCCAGTTTTTTTTTTTTAAACCAACCCTTGTTTCACTTTAACATTCCCTCAAACTATTATTATGCCTTCATTTACATTGCCACCACCTTGGTTCTTGCTCTCATAATTTCATGCCTATACTATTGCAATAGTCTGCCGGCTGGTTCTCAGACCACGAATTTCTCCTTTCTCCCGTCTAGCCTTTGCTCACCTGTCAGTGATTTTCCCAAGTACAAATCTAACCATATCACTCTCTTGCTCAATAAACTCCAGTGACTACCTATTACCTGCGTGAACAAATATAAACTCCTCCACTTGGCATTTAAAACTCTTCATTACCTGCCCTCTCCCCTCCCCCTACTTTCCCAATCTTCTTATACCTTATTCCTCTTCATATATCTTGGATCCGGGTGACATTGGTGTTCTTCATGTACTCATATACATTCAACATACTCCATTTCCCAACCTTGGTCATTTTCACTAGCTGTACCCCATGCCTGGAATAGTTTCTCTTCTTATCTCCACTGCCTGACTTTCTTCAAGTCATAGCTAATATTCTACCTTTTACAGGAAGCCATTCCTGATCCCTCTTAATCCTGGTGCCTTCCTTCTGTTGGTTATTGCCACCACCTTGGTTCTTGCTCTTATAATTTCATGCCTATACTTTGCCCTATATCAGACCGTTTTAGGAGTACCAAAGGCTTACAGGTCCCCAGCCTGTCCCTGAGACCTTGAAATAACACAATATTCAATAACTCCAAGAAAGTAGCAACAAAACTAGCCAAGATCTTCTATTCAGAGATGTGTAGAGTCCAGCCCTAAAATCAAGTCCAAAGCCAGAAAGTAGTCTACAAGAATGAGCAAACAGAAAAAGAATTTCACCCCTGTACTCCTCCCCCCCAAGAAAAGGTATAGTGGTGACAGGAATGCTCAAAACACAAACCCAGAAGAAGAGAATTATTCCAAAACCTCTGCAAATAAAATCTTAGAGAAAAACATAGCTTGGACACAATTTTGGCTAGAATTCATAGAAGAGATGCAGCAAAAGTTTAACAAAAGAGTTTTAAAAGATTTTCATAAATGAAATTGGGGCAGCTGGGTGGTACAGTGGATATAGTGCCAGGCCTGGAGTCAGGAACTCTCATCTTCCTGAGTTCAAATCTGGTCTTAGACACTTACTAGCTGTGTGACCCTGGGCAAGTTACTTAACCTTGTTTGCCTCAGTTTCTTTATCTTTAAAATGAGCTGGAGAAGAAAATGGCAAAGCACTCCAGTGTCTTTTCCAAGAAAACCCCAAATGAGGTCACAAAGAGTCTGATACAACTGAAAAATGACTTCATATAAATGAAATTAGAGCACTTGAGAAAAAATTTAGAAAGGAAATCAGAGCTATGGAAAAAAGAATTGGAAAGTGAATTAAAAGCACAAGAGGTAGAAAACCTTATCAAAGTAACAAAATCCCTGAAAGTTGGAACTCAAAAAAAAAACCAAAAACAATGTTTAAAAAATGTTGGCTAAGTTTTGAATATCGATGTGGTTGTTGGGGGGTGGTTTTGTGCAGCAGTCCTGCAAAGCTCCCAAAAAATAGCTTGAAGCTTTCAAGTGAAATTTAAAGGGAAAAAAAGCAGATTTATTAGATGCAAAGATGCACCTCTATCAGAAGCACATGCAGAAAAGCAATAGACTGTAATGTGTGGGTGAGGAAGTGATCTGTATACATGAGTTGCTCCAGAAAGTGTCATCCTGACTTCAGTGATTACGCTTAACCAGAGACTATTTAAAGATGGGTGATGGTGGCAGCAAGCTACTGGTGTGCCTGAGACTGATAGATAGAATTCTGTGATGGCAGTGGTGTGGGATGTGAGTGTGAGACAGAATTAGAATTGTCTCATTTAGGTTGATATGGTCATGATAGTTCTTTGGATTGTGAGGTTCTCTTTCTTCTGTATAAATTGTGACTCTCTTTAGAGTCCCTTTCCTCAAGAGCATTCCCAGAGGGAGTGTGTGTTACAGTGTGTGATTCAATGGGGAATGGTTACAGATCAGCCTCTTGTCTGTCTGGAGCTATAAAGACAGACCACACAAGGATATACCAGGGGGCATTGGCTAGTGATGGGACAGACTCCATTCAAACAACTTCTGTAAGTTGGACTTCTCTATTGAACTATTATGGACTTTTTGGCTATTGTCTCATGATTTTTGGGGAGTTCACAGAATTCTCATCTTGACTAGGGAATTTTGGTTTCTTTTCCTTCACTGTGAAATTTTTTTCATAACATTCTGGGTGTCCTTTGAATTTTTACTCATTTTTGCTTCTGTCTTTATGAGATTCTCTTGACAATTCATCTTCTTCTGAGCTAGATTTGTAATCATCAGTCTTTAGTAATAGCTAGCATTTATATAATATTGTAAGTTTTGCAAAACACTTTACAAATGTTAACACATTTTATTCTCACAACAGCTCTGGGTTGTGAATGCCCAGGTAATTTTGTTATCTCTATTTTAGAGATGAGAAATCAGAGGCAGACTGAGGTAAAAGTGACTTACAAAGGATCACACAGGTAGTTAAGTGTCTGAGGCCAGATTTGAACTCAAGGTCTTCCTGAGTTCAGGTTCAGTGCCCTATCCACTGCCCCTACCTAGCTGCCTCTTTTCCCTTGGACTTTTGGTCTTTCAGCCTTTCCTTATAATCTTTGTTGCCTATTTCTATTTTCTCTCCTTACTTTTGGCCCCACCCCCTCCTGATCCTATTTGGTGTATGTGTGTATATGTATATGCATATATATAGGTATGTATATGTGTGTGTATATACATACATATATACATATATGTACATACACATACATATGTGAGAGAGAGAGAGAGAGTATTCCTGAAGTTGGCCATCTTCATAATCTTTTTGTTGGGTGGTGGTGGTAGCGGGCAGCTAAGTGGTACAGTAGATAAAGCACTGGGCTTAGAATCAAGAAGACTAATTTTCCTTAGTGACCCTGGGTAAGCCGATTAACCCTGTTTGTCTCAGTTTCCTCATCTGTAAAATGAACTGGAGAAGGAAATGGAAAACTACTTTAGTATCTCTTCCAAGAAAATCCCAGACGGGGTAACAAAGAGTCATGCATGACTGAAAGCAACTGAACAACAAAATAGAGTGAAGAGGGGATAAGGAGCAGTCACTGATATAGGGCGTTGAGGCAGGGACCCCACTGGAACACCACATAAGTTGTGATGGGGTCACACTGTGCATGAGCACTAGGTATTTAAGTTTTTAAATGTTCTTTTGCATGCAGTATTTGTCTTCTCATCATGTAGATTCAACTTAAGTATCCTATATCTTGCATATTTTCCTTTTCCTGAGGTTTTTGGGTTTCAGGAGGTTGCAAAAAGCAACTATTTCACCATCCTGACAATCACGTGATCTTCTCTCCCCTCCAGGTTTGCTTCTAGCTTTTGTGTTGATTGCTGCCAAAAGACAGATGATTGTCCTCTGTGCTAAAGGCTATGCTGTCTTTGAATCAAATCAAATCAATAAATCTTTATTGAGGACCTACTCTAGGTGCTGTGGGGAATACAAAGAATCTCTTTTTAAGAAATGAGCTCTGAACTCAAGAGACTTTTCCTACGAGTCTCTTATTTAGCTTCTATTTCCGTCCTGTTAAGTGTGGAAGCTCATTTTTTTCTGCTCCTACCATTCCTGTTACCATGGGTCAAGGACCTTTTCAACAGGATCAGTTTTTCAATTAAAAATCACAGCGCCCTAATGTCAGGGCCTTGATGTACCAAAGGCACATCATGTTGGATCAGGGCTAGATATAAAGATCTGGAAATCATTTTCATAGAAATGATAATTAAGATAATTTAGAGCTAATGGAATCACCAAGTGAGAGTTTTTAGAACAAAAAAAAGAAGAGGACTCAAGACAGAGCCTTGGGAGACAATCATGGTAAAAGGGCAAGACCTGGGTGAAGAATAAGCAAAGATTGGGAGGGTGTTGTTAAACTAAGAAGAGGAGAACTAAGAAGTGTCACGAAAACCTAGAAAGGAGAGAATATCGAGATAGTGCAGTGCATATAGCACTGGCCCTGGAGTCAGGAAGACTCATCTTTCTGAGTTCAAATCTGGCCTCAGATACTTACTAGCTATATGACCCTGGATAAGTCACTTAACCCTGTCTGCCTTAGTTTCTCATCTATAAAGTGAGCAGGAAAAGGAAATGGCAAACCACTCCAGTATCTTTGCTAAGAAAACCCCGATGGGGTCAGAAGAGTTGGACGAGACTGAAATGACTGAGCAACAAAAATTGAGGAAGATATCCAGGATGACAGGTATCAGGGATGGTAGGATCAAATGAGGGATTTTTAAGTGGAAGAGAAACATCAGCTTGTTTATAGACATGGATTTAGAAACAGAGACCAGGGAATCAAGTTTCTGGGTCTTAGTTTACTAGTCTGTAAAATGAGGGAGGCTGAATTAGCTAATCTTTAGGATCCCAGGAATCTGAATCAATGCATATCTAGAATCCTCTGATAATACTTAATGGAGGAGGTAGACTAAACTGAGCCTACAAAGAAAAGCAGGGATTAGAGAACTGGAAAGAAAGGAGAAGGCGCACACACACATGTGTGTTTGTGTGTGTATGTGTGTGTGTGTGAATATGACATACCAGACAGAATCCTGAAACTGGAATTGGATTCAAGTACTGAGTCTCACTTAGAATAAATCATGTTACTTTTCTGTGTCTCAAATTCCTTAAAATGAGGCTATTGGATTATATACTATCCAGGGTTCATTTCAGTTATAAATCTACGATGCCATGAATGACCAAATACAGGCAGCTTATATTTGGGAGCTAGATAGATCAGTTTGGCCAGAATAGAGGGTTTGTTTTGAAGAGTAGTAGGGGTTGAGGCTAAAAAGGTATGTAATGGCCAGTTTGTAGAAGGTAGTCACCTTAAGGGACAGTCAGTCAACAAAAATTTCTTAAGTGCTTACTATGCTTCTATGCCTGTTGTTGTTTGTCCTTCAATTTCTATGAGGACCAATGATGTGGAGCGAGTAGGTGGGTGATGTCTTGACTTGCGTGTGAATTCAAGTTAAGTGGGGCAAAGTCCTCAATTTCACTCTCTCTTCCACATTCATAGAAATTCAGTGGAGGGACAAAAGTCAAGATGACTGGTAATAGCCCAGATGCAGTGGATGACACTATGCAAAATGCTGGGGATACAAAGAAAAGCCAAAAACAGTCCCCGTTCTTAAGGACTTCAGAGTTTAATGGGGAAGACATCTTGCAAACAACTATATACAAAACTATATATGTGTATGTGTGTGTGCTTGCATGTATATACATATATATACATATATACACATACATATATATATATACACACATGCATATACATACATATATACATACACACACAAGATAAATTTGAGATAATCAACAGAAGGAAGTCACTAGTATTAAGGGATCAGAAAAGGCTTCTTGTAGAAGGTGGGGTGTTAGCTGACACTTGAAGGAAGCTAGGGAAGGTAGAAGAAAAAGATGAGGAGGGAGAGAATTCCAGGCATGAGGGATGAGCCCATGAAAATGCCTGGAGTCAAGACATGGAGCATCTTGAGTGAGGAAAAGCAAGGAGGCCAGTGTCATTAGGTTGTGAAGTACATGGAGGGAAGTAAGATGTACAAACTTTGGAAAGGTAAGAGGGGACCATGTCATGAAGGGCTTCGAATGCTAAACAGAAGATTTCATATGTGATGCTGGAGCCAAAAGAGAGACACCAGAATTTATTAAATAGGGGGATGACATGATCAGACCTGTTCTTTAGGAAGGTCAGTTTGCATGGAGGATGATCTAACTGGAAAGGGGGGAGACTTAAGATGGGGAGACCAACCAGAAGGCTATTGCAAAGAACAAGTGTGAGGTCAGGAGGACCTATGACACGCACTCATTCCAATGACGCTGCTATTTTTCAAACATTTCTGGAACTCTTGCTTGGGAATTTCCTTAAGAACCAGTTTATGAGTCTCACAGGAAAGTCAAACTCATCGTTTCATGATTATTTTTGACCAAAAATGATATTACCTGGCTTGATTACTCATCTTATTTACCAGACTTGGTTCTAAATGACTTTTGGCTTTTTTTTGAAATCAAATCTACCCTCAAAAAACAAAGATTTACTTCCCTTTATTGTACCCATAAGAATTTACTATAGACCCTGAAGAAGATTCCACAAGTAAACTCTCTAAAGTGGTTTCAACATTAGAAGGAGAGCATCATCTTTTATGGGGACTACTTTGAAGGAAATACAAGGCATTTGACTGTGAAAGTTATGAGATTTTTAAAAAATTGCTTTACCTTACAGGTGCTTCTTCCATGATGAGGATCATTTTTCTACACTATGTGTCATGTCCTTCCTTTCTGCAATTTGGATTAGTGTTTTTTTTTTTTTTTATCAGAGTCCCAGCCACATTGCCTAGCAGTATGACATCATCTCTCACCCCTTATCCCGGTAAGCTGATAAAATATGAAGTTGATAAATGTATAAGTTCAAAATAGCAACTGGTTTAGAGTAATAGTTTAATTAGAAAAGCAGATGCTAGAAAGTGTATGGGGGTGGGGTGGGGGAGGAGAGGATGCTATGGGAACAGAATGGGAGGGTAGGAGGACATTAAAAAGATATCATTAAAGTTACTCTTACTGGCCTTCTCTCTCCCTTAGTTCCACACCTGCTATAATAAGCCCTCTGGTAACTGGAATGGCTCTCTTCAGTAATTAGAAAAATATTTTAAATAATTCATACATCCAGTCCCTCATTTAAGCTCAATGTATTTGGCAACTTACTGGGAAAGGCCAGAATTAAGCATTTTCTACCTATTTAGCACTTGGTTAAGCACTACTTGGTACCTGCCAAATGGATCTCCACCGTTAATGGGGAATTTACACTGAAAGCTGTCCCAATTAAGAAGAAATCATTGATGTTCACAATCATTAGGCTAAATCACTTTCTGGGGAAAAGATGAAGCAGCTGCACTACTGAAATGGATTTCAAGGCTCTATACACACACTCACATGCACACAACCCAATGCCAGACACATTGAACATCCACAATGGGACTTCACTGGAGTGGTTGCTGGTAGTAGACTGAATATACTCAGCTGTTTGCTCGAAGCCATGACAAGGTACTTAATTTTCAACCACTGCGCAGTTTTTGATGTGGGATACACAATGTTGCAATGTGAAGAGTTAGAGTTACTTTTAGAGGACCTAAATTCAAATCCTGACTTGACCACTATTGCACTTTTACTGGGTGTGGTAGGACTAGCGGATTCTCCCTGTCCTTGACACATCTTTCTCTCCCCAAGCAACCAGCTTAGCTCCAGCTTCCTGGTCTGAAGGCATAAAAGGTCCCGGTTGCTTATAGTTGGGGCCTCTCAGATTTGGTGGGGTCTCAAGACCATGCAAGTTTCTATGACCTGATGACTCACTAACCACAATGTTTCCAGAAGGAGATGAGCTTCTCTTAGCCAGAGAAGCTAAGAGCCCTTGTTGCATATCCTTGCTGTAGTTGGGCAAAGACATTATTGCTTGTCCTTTGGTTTTCAAAGAGGACTAATGACAATGATGTCTTGACTTGTGTGTGAATTGGATTTAAATGAGGCAGATTTGTATAAAGTCATCAACCTCACTCACTCTTCCAGAGTCATTGAAAGCTAGCGGCAGGAGAAAAGTCAAGACAACTGGGATGGCCTGGAATGCATGAGATGACCTGGGCATTTTCGATGTCTAACCAAACTCATGATGCCTGTTTCAAGCTGCCTTCACGGCTGTTGGAACAAATTGTTCTCATCTTCCCATTCTGCTGGGGAAGTCATGCTTGGGGTAGACATCCCCCAACTCACCAAGGGGTTTGAGACCTGTCAGTTACCCTCAACCTGGTTTATTCCATCTGCCAATACGGGTTTCACTGGGGTGTGGCCATTGCGCATGCTACAGGTTCTTGGAGCCACAGGTGAGAGTTGTTTGAAAGGTAGATGCTAAAAGTGGATGAGCAGCCCTGAAAAGGTGTTGGCAGGCCCTCCTCACGCCAGAGGTGCTGGTTCTAGGGCAAAGTAAACCTCCTTTGTTAAATGTTTAGTGATTCACAAATGCCTCATTTCACCCCAATATCAAACATGAACTAAGAGGGTGCTGGCTTTAGAGCCATGCCTACAATATAATCTCTCTGGGCTTTGGTTTCCTTAACTTTAAAATGAATGTAGTTTTATAGTAGATCACAGGTATCAAACATGAAGCCCAAGGGTCCATACCACTCTAAAATGTGGTCACAACCAGATTATAATGTAACTGGGAAATCTTTAACAAAATAAGTAAAAATGCAATAAAACATAGATAATATTAATATGCAATTTTCTAACTCAATATGCAGCCTACCCCTGTTTCTATTTGAGCTTGACACAGCTATACAAGATAACCTGAAAGAGGTTCCTTCCAGTTCTAATCCCATAATCCTTTCTAGCAAATACTATTGCAATGAGAATTTCTGTTTCCTCTAAGTCACATAGATTGGAGTTGGAAATTATTGATTGTCTTTGTCCAAACTCATGTTTTCATGACTCCAAATCTACAGGCTCTCCACCATACCACTCTGCCTTATTGGCTACATTCAGGTTGATTGGCTCACTTGTTACAGGCAATATTTAATGTGACACATTTTACTTTCAGCAAAAAGAATCTGACTTTCCATTGCTTATCATAACGAAATTTTCTTTGAATTTATTGATCAAAATTCAACAAATGCTACTTGGTACAAGTCACTATCATTAGATTATAAGCTCTTTGAGAGTAGGGATTTTCTTGCCTCTTATTGTATCTGTGGTATTTAGCACAGTGGCCTACACATGGTAAACACTTAATAAATATTTATTAGTTGACTGATTGGGAGGTGCTGTGAGGAATACAATGCTGAATGAGACAATCTCTACCCTCAAAGAACTTGCAATCAGTTAGAAGAAATAAAACAGGTATCTAGTAAGGTAAGTATTTTAAGAAAGGGACAAAGTGCTTTAAGGATTGAGAAGAAAGAGAAATTATATCCAGGTGGGCAGCTTTAGCTGTTTTTCCAGAGATCTTGGTAGTGTTCGTAATTGTTCTGTGTGTCCTTACCTTTATAAAAAAGAGTTTTAATTATCTCTTAGCACTAATGTTTTCAATAACCTATAATTCTCTTTTGATTCTCAATTTATTCACCTGTAAGATGATGATAATGATATTTAGTCTACCTGCCTCACATAGGGTCCAATGAGGCTAATACGGGATAAAGCATGCAGATGAGCTTTGTCCTTTTAAATACTACTCCAAACAAAAGTAGTAGCAGAGTGTAGAGGCTAGCAAAGATTTTGCTTTTAAACCTATCTGACACTTCATCTTCAAATTGATTAGTTCTTTTATAAAATCTTTAAAATTAAAAAAAAATATCGTTGCTTCTCATTTTTGCATCACAAGTATTTCTGGAAGTATCCCCTGTCCTACTCCCCTTCACACTGAATCTTCCCTTTTAACAATAAAAACAAAAGTAAAACACCCAATACTGTGACTATGATATATGTGTGTGCAAGTATGTTTATATGATAATAGTTAACATTTATATAGCATTTACTATGTTCAAGGCACTGTTCTAAGTACATTACAATTATTATCTCATTTAATCCTCGCAACAACCCTGGGAGATAAGTGCTATTTTTACTTACATTTTACAATTGAGGAACCTGAGGAAGACAGATTAAGTGATTTGCCCAGAGTCATAGCTAGTAAGTGCCTGAGGATGGATTCAAACTCAGGTCATCCTAACTCTGGACCTGGTCTTCTATCCACTGTGCCACCTAGTTGCGGACTGTCTCTCTTTTTCTATATATGTATATGTATATACACCTGCATACATACATATATACATATGTAATATATGTATATATGTATGTATGTATATATGTGTGCTTGTGTGTATATATATATATATATATGAAAGAAGACTATATATCTATATCAATTTTTCCCCAGTAGTCCCATCTCTCTGTCATGAGGAAATATGTTTTATTATTCATTCTTTTTCTTCATGTGTAATTATGTAAAACATTTCTATATTAGTCATTTTGTGCAAGAAGACTTGAATAAAATAAAATAAAAATAAAAATAAAATAAAATGAAAATAAAATAATAAAAAATGAAAGAAAGTGAAAAATAGCATGCTTTAGTTCACATTCAATCAATATTAGTTTTTTTCTCTGAAGGTAAATAGTATGCTTTATTGTTAGTCCATTGGGATTGTCTTGGATCATTATATTGCTGAGAATAGCTAAGTCATTCCCAGTTCTTCATCAAATAATATTGCTGCTACTGGTTCTGTTCACTTCACTATGCATCAATTCATGTGTCTTTCCAGGTTTTTCTGAAATCATCCCGCTTGTCATTTCTTATAGCACAATAATATTCCATTATAATCATATACCATAGCTTGTTTAGCCATTCCCCAATTGATGAGCATCCCTTTGCTTTCCAATTCTTAACCACCCAAAAAGAGCTGTTATAAATATTTTTGTACATATGGGTCTTTTTCCCTTTTTTATGATCTCTTTGGGACACAGACCCAGTAGTGGTATTGTTAGATCAAAGGGTATGCGTAGTTTTTTGCCCTTTGGGTATAGTTCCAAATTCCTCTCCAGAATGGTCAAATCAGTTCACAACTCCACCACAGTGCATTAGTGTCCTAGTTTTCCCACATCTCCTCCAATATCCAACATTTTCCTTTTTGGTCATATTAACCACTCTGATAGGTGTGAGGTGGTACCTCAGAGTTGTTTTAATTTGCATTTCTTTGATCAATAGTGATTTAGAGCATTTTTTAAATATGAGTATAGATTGCTTTGATTTCTTTCCGCCTGCAAAACACTTGTATTTTTTTTTTATAAAATTGAGTCAGTTCTCTATATATTTAAGAAACGAGGCCTTTATCAGAGATACTTGTTGCAAAACCCTGCCCACCCATCCCAGTTTTCTACTGTTCTTACAATTTGGTTGCATTGGTTTTGTTTATGCAAAACTTTTTTAATTTTATATAATCAAATTATCTGTTCTACATTTTATAATGCTTTCTATATCTTTTTTGGTCCCAAATTTTTCCCTTATCGATAAATCTGACAGATAAACTATTCCACACACTATTAATTTGTGCTTATTGTGTAAAGCATGTACCCATTTTGACCTTAGCTTGGTATGAGATGTTGGTCTATACCTAGTTTCTGCCATACTGGTTTCCAGTTTTCTCAGCAGTTTTTGTCAAATAATGATTTTTTTGTTCCAAAAGCTTGGATCTTTGAGTTTATCATATACTGGATTACTATGGTCATTTACTATAATGCAATTTGTGCCTAATCTATTCTACTGATCTACCATTCTATTTCTTAAACTAGTACCAGATTGTTCTGATAAATATTGCTTCACAATACAGTTTGAGATCTGGTATGGCTAGACCAACTTCTTTGCATTTTTTTTCATTGATTGCTTTGATGCCCTTAAGCTTTTGTTCTTCTAGATGAATTTTATTTTTTTTTCTAGTGCTATAAAATAACTTTTGATAGTTTGATTGGTATGGCACTAAATAAATAGACTAATTTAGGTAGAATTGTCATTTTTATTATATTGGCTTGGCCTACCCATGAACAATTAATATTTTTTCAATTGTTTAGATCTGACTTTATTTGTGTGAAAAGTGTTTTATAGTTGTTTTCATATAGTTCCTGGGTTTGTCTTGGTAGATAGAGGTCCAAGTATTTTATATTCCCTACAGTTATTTTAAATGGAATCTCCAAAATGGTTGGATCATTTTACCAGTCCACTAACGCTGAATTAGTGTCCCAATTTTTCCATATCCTTGCCAACATTTGTCACTTCCTCTCCTATTTTTTCAGGGGGTGGGGTGGGGCAACTGGGGTTAAGTAACTTTGCCAAGAGTCACACAGCTAGTAAGTATTATGTGTGTGAGACCAGATTTGAACTCAAGTCCTTCTGAGTCCAGAGCCAGTGCTCTACCCACTGTGCCTCCTCCCTGTCCCATTGCTTTTCCTTTCTATCATTTTAGCCAATCTGGTAGGCATAAAATGATACCTCAAGTTTGTTTTAATTTGCATTTCTCTAATCAGTAATGATTCTAGAGCATTTTTATATGACTATAGATTGATCTTAATAGAGCATTGGCTGGTGTGTTAAACCTAACGTTTAATTGATTTGTTTCATAGGGGACCAGAAACAAATTTTTCTCAAGGAGAGGATTTTGCTTGAGTTATTTAGTGTCCAGCTAGGTTAAAACTGACAGGGGCACCTAGGTGGCAAAGTGTATAGGGTGTGGGGCCTGGAACTAGGAAGACATCTTCCTGAGTTCAAATCTGGCCTCAGACACAGTGTGATCCTGGGCAAGTCATTTAACCCTGTTTGCCTTAGTTTCCTCATCTCTAAAATGAGCCTGAGAAGGAAATAGCAGACCACTCCAGTATCTTTGCCAAGAAAACTCCTAATGGGGTCATGAAGAATCAGACAAGGTTGAAACAATTGAACAACAACAGGTTAAGCCACAGGGCATGCTTTTCTTCACCTTGAACACTTCCCCAAGGTTCATAAAGACAGAGCCAGCCCTGAGAAAAATCAAGAAGCAGGCAAATATTACCTTTGGCATTTTTCCACCACCCTTTTAGTACCTTTCTTCTTTACCATGGTCCTTTTCTCAACTACCTAGTTGACTGGTAGCATCCTTCTTCCCCTTCACTGCTCAAGGCCCTAGCACTACGGCTTGCTTTCCAGGGCCATGCTCTAAGCTCTGAAGGCAGCACATTGTAGCAGAAAAAGAATTGAATTGGAAAATCAAGATGCTTGAATTCTAGTCACTAATCTGGCATGAACTACCTGCATGACCTTAAGCAAGCCACTTCTGCTCTATGACCTTCAGTTTTCTCATCTTTCTAGGGAGAGTATGTGAGTGAGGCCCAGAACTCTAGAGAGCTCCAAGCAACAATAGCTAGCCTGCTACAGCCCCACTAAAGCTCACACATAGACAATTGGGTCTTCACAAAAGTTTATGCATTGAGTAAAGTGGTAGCCACCCTTCACCCTCCTCAACAGCTTTCAACTAGGCAGGGGAAGCTTGATGCCCCAGCATACTCTTAGAACAAAGAAACAGCTGCTTTTCCAACAGTGTAGCTCTTACCTAATTCCTTTAGCTCAAACTAGAATCATAAAGAAAATCAGTCTAGGGCTCAAATAATCTTTAATATATTGCTAATAATTTGTATAGACTTTCACTCTCTAGTAGCCCCTGGACCACTCTATTAGACCCCGAGGGAAAAATATTTACTATCCTGTTAAGTGCTTTGATTTCCCTCTCTGTCTTGCTCAACACTTTCAACAAACCAGCAGTTTTAGTTGATGATCATAAAGGACAACTTAAATAGTATAGACATTCAAAGTAAGCAGAATAATTCACCCCAAATTGAGGGAAAAATAGTTTTTCACCTCTTCCCCTTTAATTAGAAAGGAAGTGATGGATTAATTGGCAAACAAGAAAACAGCTTCCCTGATGGAGGGAAGGAAAGAGAAAGGTGGGGAAGAATAATGGCGTTAACCAGATTGGAGCTCCTTATTAGCCCCAGGGCATTCAAGTCACTTTCTCCCTTTCCTCCTGGCTTGCACCTGGGTACCACCTTGTAGGACCAGCTATGAGTTTACCTACCTCGATTTAAACTTCAAAGACAACCAGCCATTATTTAGCTCCCTGCTCAGATAATTCAACATGCAGTCATATAAACTCCTCCTAGACCCCCATTTTCTCCAGTATGACTTCTTCTCCTTTCTCAGGTGCCCTTTTGTCTTTTTTTCTCAGCAAGATGGAGGCTGCCTCTGATGTGTCTACCCTATAGTTTCTTTTTCAGAAGTCCATTTAAGGTCAAAGGGCAAATCCCAAGAATTTAGGGAACTCAAAGTAGTATGTGGGCTATAGCCTGATATCTTTGTACACCAATATTCCATGGCAATGACCCTGGGTTGGAGCAAGCCTAGGTTACATCTATAAAATGAAAGGCCTAGATTAGATGCTTTCCAAGGTCCCTTCCAGGTCTAAAATCTTAAAATTCTGTGCTCTCCTCTTTTCTCTAGCAAATCCTGTTCTCGTGTGTTTGTTATTGTTGGAAAATAGCTAACAAACTAATTCATTCTGAAGTGTTTATGGCTGACTAGCTTGATAGGTTAGTATCTCTCAGAGAACTCTATATTTTAATAAGGAGAAATTCCTTTACTTAAAGGGACTAATCTATAATGGTGGATTTGCAAGCATTAGCCCCTGCTAGGAAAAAATGACTCTGGGGGCAGAGGGGCCAATTGAGGTCTGTATCCCTAACCCCTCCACTAAACTTTTAGTAACTTGTCTGTTTCATTTCCTCAGATAGGACCTTAGAATAACAGTAAGGGTGGGGAAAGGAACAGTGCTGATAGGGATGGTTCTTAAAGAGAAAAATGGACAAAAAACAGGAAGATGAAAGGAACTGAGACTTCATTTAAGCTCAAGAGGTAGCCATGGTAAAATACTAGCAAGCTGGCCAAGAGGATTTGTGTAGCTGTGCATATGAATCCAGAATAAGTATGGCTTATGATGCTCCCTTGAACAATTGTGCTCAGAACAAAGCATGTACCACAAGCCCTGCCTGTCAGGGTTTGGTGGCCCTTTCGAGATGAAACTGCACAGCCTATGGATGCTCATTGTGAACATATGGGCTCTAGAAAGGCAGCACCTGCCAACCGCGGCTCAAAAGGGTTAAAAGGGATTAGCTAATGAGGGAGGGAGCAGATAGTAACAGCTAGTGAGAGGGAGAGAAGTGTCAGAAACTAAGCAGGCTTGGTTTCTCTGTGCTAAAGGGAGGTTTGGTTGCCTTGTCTGTCAGCTAGTGAGGAGGCTGTGGATTATATCTGAAACCTTGTAGCTTTGCATTTTTTTTGTCCTATGCTCCCCAAATTGCATTTGGAACAATGACCTCTTAGAAGATGCCAGGCTGGCTGGATCTGGTTGATTTTCTGGCTGTTGTCAAGGAATGGGAGGAGAACAGGAATATTTTGTTTGTTTGGCGTATGGATGAGCATGAAGTTGTGATAAATGCTCTATGAGGGAAGAGGAGAGGAGATGAGAGGAGGAAGATTTAAAAAAAAAAAAAAAAGGAGAGGATAGGGAGGGGAACAGAAGCATGAATGCCAGAAACACAGAGGATAGAAGGCTGGAATAGGGGAAAAGCACGTGCCTTGAGGAATGCTGATATCTTTCCTCATCTTTGATTCTATCATCCCAGAGAAACTGCCTCCATTCCCCTAAGCAGGATCTCTACTGGACAGGAGGACTTAGTAATAATCTATTGTTCCATAAGGGACTTATAAGCTATCCACACACTGTAATGACTTCTTTTACTGCTGAACTGCAACTTCCTCTGAGATAGAAGGTGGCCGCTCTTCATCCAGTAACATCAATTTGTTGCAACCCTTCAATTAAAGTTGTAGGAAAAATCTATGCAATCAGCTAAAATAGCAAAGATGTCTGAATATGTAAATGAAGTTCATATTGAACTTGGATGTGCATGCTAAACCAACACCTATCTTTTGTTATCCAGAAAACATTTATAAAGTGAAAGTATCTATTGTGTGTGGGATACTATTCTAGGCCAGGGGAGATAAGAAGTTCAGTTGAAAAACTCTTTCAGAGATTTTAGCCTAGTAGGAGAAAAAGAAACAAACACAAATAACTATAGTACACAATAATACTTGATCAAAGTAGTAGAAAGTCGCAAAAACCAAATACTGCGTAAGGAAAGGTCTTTATAGATGAGGATGATTGGGGTAGGCTTAATATAGGAGGTGGAAAGTAAATGGAACAATATTCTGATTTTGGAGTGGGAAGACCTGGGTTTGAATCCAGACTCTACCTCTCTATGACCATAGGTAAATCGTTTAATCAATCTGGGCCTCACTTTCATCTACAAAATGAGGGTTCTTAACTATATAATAACACCTAAGGGGTCTTCCAGGCCTAAATCAATGATCACATGTCTATTCAATTAGGATAGGTAAAAAATCAACAGACAAAGAGAAAACATTCTTGGTGGGAGAACATTCCAGGAACAGGGAATTTTGTGAATAAAGTTTGTTGTTGTCCTTTTTTTTTTTTAAAGGACCAGTGATATCATGGGGTGATGTCTTCACTCATGCATGAACTGGATTTAAATGAGACAGAGTTGCACAAAGTGGTCAGCCTCACTCTGTCTTTCAGAGTTACTGAAGTCCAGCGTCAAGACAAAAATCAAGATGAGTGTTTTGGATAGTCCAGGATGCAGCGGACAGATGGTCTCGGTGTCTTCAAAATCAAACCAAGCTCTAAGCCCTCCATAGTGCTTGCTTTGGCAGCTTTCATGGCCATTGGAACAAATTGTTTTCATCCACCCATTGCACTGGGGAAAGTCGTTACATTCTTGGGTAGATATCCCCCCAATTCATAGTTACCCTCAACCAGGTTTAGCTCCTCTGCTTAGACAGCTTACTAGGGGTGTGGCTGCTGGGTATACTACAACTTCTCAGAGCCACAGGGGACATTTGAATGACAGATAGGCACTAAAGGTGGATGAGCAGTCCTGGAAAGGGCTCAGCAAGTCCTCACACTGAAGGTGCTAGTCCTCCTGAACATCCCATACATTCCGTGAATAAAAGTATGGAGGTAGGAAAGCTAAGGATACATTTAGGGTCAGAAAGTAATATAGTTTGATTAGAGAATAAAGTGTGTAGAAAGGAGTTATGTGAGATAAAATGGGAAAGTATAGTGTTAGATTATGGGTGGCCTTGAATAACAGGCTAAGGGGTTCAAAATGTATATGATAGGCAGTAGACGTGCAGAAGGTTTTTAAATGGAGGGACATGACCAGACCTATGCATAAGAAAGATTATTCTGGGGGGCAGCTGGGTGGCGCAGCAGATAGAGCACCAGCCCTGGATTCAAGAGGACCTGAGTTCAAATCTGTCCTCAGACACATAACACTTACTAGCTGTGTGACCCTGGGCAAAGCATTTAATGTCATTGCCTAGCCAAAAAAAAAAAAAAAAAAAGAAAGAAAGAAAGAAAGATTATTCTGCTTTTGGTTCTCATGACCAAAAGATGGAGGACTAGACACTTACTCCAGTCCTCACAATCTCTCCAATCTATCCAAATAGGAATTATGTGCAAGAGATTAAGCAATTTCAACTGATTCCACTTTCTAAGACACTAAGAATTCCAATGAAGTAAAAACCTGATTAACTAACAGCTTGTTATTGTTCAGTCCTGTCTGATTACACAGAAAATGTCCACGGGGTTTTCTTGGTAAAGATACTGGAGTGGCTTGCCACTTCCTGCTCCAGTGTGTCCCCATTTTACAGGTGAGGAACTGAAGCGAATAAGGGTTAATTGACTTGCCCAGGGTCATACAGAGAAAGAGGCTGATGAAATGTGAATTGTGAATTGTGTGAGGAGGCTGAGATCAGTTTGAGGTCCAGCCTCAAAGAAAAGTGGGAATCAACAGAAATAGGGGAATAGAAGGGGGAAAAGTACCTTAAGTTATCAAACATCTCAGGTGGAAGAAAACATAAAAACCTTTAACATAAGCAGATAGACCAACAGGAAAGATAGTAACAACAGAAAAGAATATAGACTACAGACCAGGTGAGCATGTCTAGACATTTATGAACAAATAACAAAGGAAAATGGATGAATATCTAATGAATTAGAGGGCCTTGTGAGTTCCAAAGAGAGTATGGAACCATAGGAGGACATTTCTGACTAGCTCAAGATAGAAATAAGAATTGTAAAAGCAGAATCTATGGCTCATGCATCAGAAGTAATTGGTAAATTAAAAAAAAAAACCAACAACTCAAAATCACAGTGAAAAATCTCACCAAAGAAACAAAAGAGAGAATAACTGATTGGGAATGCAAATACATGGAAGTGAAGGACAATCTGAAAGAAGAGAAACAAAAAAATTAACATTAAGATGCATAGAGATAACTTAAGGAGATTATAAGTTTCCCAGAAAAATACAACAATTCAAAGAACCTGAATACCATATTGCAAGAAATAATACAAGGAAACTTTCAGAACTTTTGAACACAGAAAACAAAAAGCCAACCAAAAGAATCCACAAATCACTTCCAGAAAAGAACCCTATGCTACAAACTGTAAGACATATAGTAGTTCCATTTTATAATTCCAATGATAAACAACAAATTCTGCAAGTGAGCAGGAGAAAGATCTTCAAGTGTAAAGGAAAGGAAATTTAAATAACACTATTTTTTACCCACCAGAAACTACAAGAAGGAATGGAATAATGTATTCCAAAGAGCAAAGGAGTACAAGATACAACCCAAAGTGTCAATTTGCAAACCTGAGCCTAACCACAAATGAAAAAAAGATGTTCAATAAAAAAGTGGTGTTAGAAGCCTTTCCTCAAAGAAAATGAGACCTGAGCAAACTATTTCCTTTTCAATCACCCCAGAAAACAAAAATACAAGATAGATAAATATAACAATCAAAGACAACAATAACACTAGCAACAACAACAACAAAAGAATAACAAAATCCAAGAGGCTATAATAGAAAATGAAATACCATTCTAAATAACTATAAAATGCATAAAATATTTGGGGATCAATTTATCAAAGCACACAAAATGCTTGTATAAATTCAATTACAAAGTACTTCTTAAAGAAATTAAGAACAATTTAAATAGTTGGGGAAATATTTAGTGCTTATGGCTGGGCCCTGCCAATATAATAAAAATGCCAATATTACCAAAATTAATTTACATTTTTAATGCTATACCAATCAAATTATCAAAAGGATACATTTTAGAAATCAATAAAATGACAAAATTCATTTAAAAAAATAAAAGATCTTGGATGGCAAGAGAAATAATAAAAACAAAGGTGAGGAATAGCACTTTCAGAATTCCAACTATATAGTATTAAAAAGCAGTAATTATCAAAACTGTCTGATATGATTTAAAAATACAGAAGTAGATCAATGGAATAGTTTAGACAAGGAAGAATCAGAGACAATGGAACTCAATAACCCAGCATTCAATAAAGCAGAAAGCATAAAATTACTTAGGAAATAACTCCTTACATGTTAAAAACTGGAAATCTGGAAAGCAGACTGGGAGAAAGAAGGCTCAAGCCAATACTATATTCCACAATATATTCTAATAGATATGCAATCTTAACATTAAACATCATACATAAAAAAGTCAAAAGAGATGCCGATATAGCTTTCATAGTTTATGGGAGATCTATTCTTAATGAAATGAGGGGTAGAAGCAATGATTGAAGATGTTGTTTGTTGCTGATCCTTTGTTTTTGAAGAGCACCTATGACATTATGTCTTCACTTGCAAGTGAATTGGATTTAAGTGAGGAAGAGTTGCACAAAGCCTTATTCTCTTTTCCAGTGTCATTGAAGTCCAGTGGCAAGAAAAAAGTCAGAATGACTGGTGATGACCCAGGATGCCACGAACGACCTTGGTGTTTTCAATGTTTGATCAAGCTCTAAGTGATCCATAGTGCTTGCTTCAGCTGCCTTCATGGCCATTGGAACAAATTGTTCTCACCTGCTCATTCCACTGAGGAAAGTCTTCACATGCTTGGTGTAGATATCCCCCTAACTCACCAATGGGTTTAAGGCCTGTTGGTTACCCTCAACCTGGTTTAGCCTGTTTGCCAAGATGTTTATAGGGGTGTGTGGCTGCTGCTCATAGAGTCACAGGTGAGAGTTGGATGACAGGTGAATGCCAAAGGTGGATGAGCAGCCCAGAAAAGGATTTGGCAAGCTTTCACACTTGAACATCCCATGCCCCCCAACTAAAGATAAAATAGATAACTTTAATCACATAAATCTGAAAAGCCTCTGCACAGACAAAATTAATGCACCTATGATAAGAAGCAGTCAATAGTAAAAAAAAAATAATTGCATCAAATTTCTCTAAGGGTTTGTTATCTAAGATATACAAATTATTAAGATATATACATATATCATAATGTACATATATTGTGTTTTAATGGGTTTTGTATATGTATGTACACATACACACACACACACACACAATATATATATATGTATATGTATCCAAAAGCATTCTCCATTAGCTCAAGTGGTCCCCATTGCCTAGCAAAAAAAGAAAAAAAAAGAATTACAAACTATTAACAATTGTGAACCATATGAAAGAATGCTCAAAATCAATAATAATAAGAGATATGCACATCAAAACAATCTTAATTTCACTTCACACTCCATAAGTTCACAAAGATGACAAAAGGTTAAAAGAGTTAATGTTGGAGGGTTGTGGAAATTGGTACACTAGTGCCTTGTTGGTAGAGCTGTTTTCCAACCATATTGGAAAGCAATTTGGAATTACGCAAATAAAGTGACTAACATGTCTGTACCCTTTGACCAGATATTCTACTACTAAGCTTATACCCCAAGACGATCATTGATAAAAAGCAAGTCTCCATATAAACCAAAATATTTAAAGTGGCACTTTTTGTGATCACAATGAAAAAGAAACAAAATAGATGTCCTTTGATTGGGGAAATGGCTCAACAATGATTTACTGTGATGTAAAAAAGAGCAAACCTGATGAATACAGAGAAGCACAGAAACACCTAAATGAACTGATATTAAGTGATGTAAATAGGGCCTAGAAAATCATGTACACAATGACTACAGTAACAAATGGAAAGAACCACACACAAAGGAAAAGTAAAATTTTCAAAATTACAAAAAATAAACGTGGCTCCAAAAAAAAGTGTGCGAAGTATGAGAAGATACACCCACTTTACCCCTCTGAAGGGGTGGGAGGTTTAAGAGTGTGTTAACATTGCACATATTTTCAGAGTTTTTCAATAAATTTATCAACTGTGCTGGGTTTTTTTTTCTGCTTCTTTTTCTTTTTTCTTTTGTCTTAAAATATTATTTGTTTTATGGAATGGCTTTCTGGGATGGGGAAATTTTGGTGATGCAAAAAAAGAGATGTAAGTAAAAATATTTTTAAAAGAAAAATTATTCTGGCAACTGAATGAAGAATGAGAAAGAGGAGGTTAGAAAACCATTTGAGCATCCACGGCTATAGCCATAGTTTAGGCAGGGGGAAATGAGGGCACATAGCTAAATGGCAGCAGTGAGAATAGAGAGGGGACAGATTTAAGACGTGTTTGACAGTAGAATTGGCAGGATGTGATCATTGATTAAGTACAAGAGATAGGGGAGAGAGAAAAGATGAAGAAAATGTCAAGGTTTTGAATGTGGAAGACTGAGTAAACGGCAGCACCACAGACAAATGGTAGAGTCAGGATAAGGAACATATTTGAAGGCAAAGTTACAAAACCCAAACCTCAGTGAAAACTACTTTATCTTCAAGGATCTGCAATGGCGACATGTTAAGTGAACCATGCCCTTTGCTTGGCACCATAACAAAGTATGGTTGTGAGAAGGAGGACACTTATTCCCCAGACTCCCATCTCACTTCCCACAACACTTCTCTCAGGGCCTCTTATTCAAATGCTGGTCAGGTCTGGCTCCACTTAGCTCCTGAAATATGACGACAAAAAAGAGCCAAAGGTGCAGATGGGAGGGAGGATGTATTTTCTTTAATAGATTGACAAAGAAAAAAATAACAGGCCCCTGGGCCTCTCCTTGTGCTTTTGGAAGAATCTGTTCTGTTTTTTAATCAAAGAACAAGCAAAAATACTTTGAAGAGGCAAGGAATTATGACCACTTGAAAAGATGCTACATTTTCTATGAATCATACAGATGCCAGGAAGAGGCAAAGGAGGGAGCTGGAGAAAGGAGGAGGGACTGTAGAAGAAATGAATAAAACCTATGACCTTTGAGTTTGAGGAAAACACCTCCCCAGAAAAAGTAACCTTAGAAAGGTTAAAGGTTAAGTAACCTTAGAAGTCAAAGAAAGGGAGCTACAAGACTGTGCAAATAGCCCTTTAGTCTGTGTTTTATTCAACAACAGGATAATTCCACTATGTTAGAGACCTCTGCCTACACCTGGATATTCTGATAATATTGACTAGAGACCTCTAGTACCTCTTGCTTCACCCAGGTGGGTTGATGAATTAATTACAGGGAAACATCCCTATGAGAACAAACTTGATCTTTGGGGACTCCTGAGACAACAAGGTTAACAGATTACAACCTCAGGGTTAAGACATCTCCTATCCTTCCTCCTCCCAAAAAAAAACCCCAAACCAAAAAACAAAATAAAACCTGAAACCTGTCCCTATTACTCAATCTTCCAAATAAGGAAAGTGGCTGATCAACCTTACCTCATAGACTCCTTTTGACCCCCATAATGTTGCCCTAAGACTATTTAAAGCTAGCTATACACATATACATATATACATACATACTACAGAGGGGGAGGTGACAGAGAGAGAGAGAGAGAGAGAGAGAGAGAGAGAGAGAGAGAGAGAGACTGGTGTCAAATTTAGACACCAAAGTTGGGGGGCGGAATTAGAACAGCTTTATTATGAGGCTCAACATACAGCAATCACCCAAAGTATGTGTACACACAGGCAAGTCCACATGGGATATGATTACTGGGTTTGGAAGATGGGTTTTTATACAC
Source organism: Vombatus ursinus (assembly GCF_900497805.2). Lineage (NCBI taxonomy): Eukaryota > Metazoa > Chordata > Mammalia > Diprotodontia > Vombatidae > Vombatus > Vombatus ursinus. The sequence continues at coordinate 3,836,767 of NW_020954704.1, forward strand.
AGGAGTAAAGAAGTGAGGGACTTCAGGAGTTGCCTCCAGGCCGTCTCATGGTTTTCAGAAAGGCATACAACATTACATGGATTGGCGGAGAAGCTGCAATATCTGTTAGTAAGAGTTTTGGCTTTTGTAACACTCCTGGAGCCATAAAAGGGGCCAGGACCAGGATGTAGATAAGGACTAGGGACAAGATGCAGGGACTTTACAAAATGGACCCACTTTGGTTGCATTGCTACCAACAATATACACATACACATATATCTGTGTTTATATGTGTGTATCTCTCTGTGTAGGTGCTATCCTACTGCCAACTGCCCATTACATGATGCTAATTAAACTTTTTATCTTCTAGCCTTGACTCTTGGTTTATTGACTTCCAATCAAATGGACGAAGATGGAAGGAATTACTCTCCAGCATGATCATAGGACCTCTAGAATTTAAGGAATTTCCTAAGAGGAGAGAATCTTTTCCTAGCTTTTTTTTCCTGATAGTGTACTAATTTGTTTAGCTTTCATTTAGAGGAAAAACTTATTTTCAATGTTTGAGCTGTGTTTTCTTCTCCTCTCACCCAAAGTCCAACAGCTGAATCAATAAGTGGATTCTCCACTGTACTCACACACCCATACCTGCCACCCAGACACAGACACAGACACAGACACAGACACACACACACACACACACACACACACACACATGCACGCACACAGAATTTGATGGGAAAAAATAACAAGACAACAGTTCGGGACAAGCAAAGAAGATAAAAGAGTAGAATTAGGAGGGTAGACTCAGGAAAGGAACAGTCAAAACAAAACAAATTTCTAACTTTGGAGGGTAAATTAGAAAAGGAGGGATTAAGAAGGGAGACAGGGAGTATAACAACCACAAACAGGGTCTACTTACCATAGTTTATGTTAGTTTTCTTGGCATAGCTCCTTTCTCACTCTCTGTTGACCTCCAGCCCATTTTCCTGGGACATGTGCAGACTTCTGTAGCATGGCCCCTTTAAAACATTGTGGGGCCACTCACTGGGGCCACCACTTAGGCTTTGGATTCATTGATTTCAGCACCTGCTACCTTCCCTGGAGTGATCCTTCTCCCAACCTCTACTAGTTGCCTGTTTTTTTTTGTGCAGTTATGGATTAGATAGAGGAATTTATTTCTATGTCTTTTGGTTTTCTTTATCATTGCTGTAATTGGCGTCCTTTTATATTTTTCCTGGTGTTGAGGTCTAAGGGTGCTGGGAACTCTGAAATTCAAAGGCAGAAGAAGTGGGTCCTGCCTCAAAAGAATTTGACTCAAGTCTTCTTTCAGTCAGAGCCAGGGTTTATTAAAACACTGGTTGAGGTGGGCTAGATTTTAAGAATCTGAGCAATTTAATGGAGGCAAGATGGACCTTTTATACAGAAAGACTGTGGGAAGATCTGGATGTGATCTCCAAGTGACCAAGTAGTCTGGGGTAACTGGGAGAAGAGGTCTAGATAGAATTACAGTTGAAGTGGGTGGCCGGGGTGATCTGTAGGTAACAGACTATTGTCTGGGCTAAGTTAAAGGTAATAGAATTGGATATTGGGGCAGGGTCAAAGCCATAATGCAAGGACAGTTGAAAGGATTATTAACTGGTAAGGGCCAGATGCCTCAGGAGAACACCAGGGACCTGGGAACCAGGGCCACGTGGGAAAGTCTAGGGCATTTTAGAGGTCCATCATTAGTGCCACATCACTGGGATGTAGATAGGAGAGCTGACTTCCTCTACAACCTTTCCCATCATGATCTTAACCACAAATCCTAATCACGAATTATTATCTATACTGCTCTAGATTTCACTCAGAAGTTGTTCAATTTATGATTTGGGCTCTGATCCTTATGTTCCTCAGTCATTCTGATGAGGATGGGATCTGAACCCCAAAAAAGAAAAACCCTGGACTTTCCCATATGGCCAAATCTCTGGTGTTTGCCTGAGGCTATAATCCCATCAACTGGCCGTCTGTTATTGCCCCAATCTCACAATTCTGTTATCCTTAACATAGCCTAGCCCTCCATTGTTTTACCTCCCTGTGGCTGCCACTTCCACCGGTTAATCTACATTCTCCCTTGGCCAGGTGCTCCAGGTCCCAGGTGTTCTGTTCACCCCAAACTATTTGACCACTCCTAGATCCCTCCCACAGTCTTTCTGTATATAATGTCCATCTTGTCTCTATTAAGGTGCTAAGATTCTTATAATCAAGCCGATAGCTCAGTAATGTTCAGATTCCTTAAGAATCTACCCAATATGACGGATGTCCTAATAAACCTTGTCTCTGGCTGAAAGAACGCTTGGGTCGAATTCATTTGGGCAGGACCCGTGTGTCATGATTTCGGGGCCCCAGCACCCCAGCACCCCTAAATCTCAACAATTCCTTGCTGGCTCTTCAGTTCATCCCTGGTTTCTGATCTGAAATAGTTCTCTATGAAGCCAGATGGATTCTGGATTTCTAATTCAGTGTTTTTAATTCTTTCCCAAATTCTTCCCTCTTGATCACATTTTTTTCTCTTCTCTAGTTTCTTTATGTTATTTCAAATGGTTGTTTTTTGTACCTTGCTTCCCATTCATCTTGCATTCTCCTTTAGTTTCTATAAAATTGGATTATTTCCCTTCCTTATCTCCTCTTTCTCTACTTGCACCTATTTCTTTCACTGTGTTTCAGCTCACTAATCTTTTTTTTAAAAATTTTATTTATTTTATTCTGAACTTAAGAAATAAAACAAGCATTCTTATAACATAGTAGAATAGAAAAAAAGATGATTGTACATGAAACTGCAAATCTATTGTGTATAACTTGCTAATCCTTTTAAATATATAATAAAGTTGTCATGTAACTTTCTTTTTTTCTTATTTTCTTCCCTCCCTGATGGGGTTGGGATCTGGGCCCCAGAAAGGAAAAACTCTGGACTTTCCCACATGGCCATAGCCTGAGGCTATAATCCCCCAACTGGCCTTTCGTTGTGGCTACTCCCAATCTCCCAATTCTGTTAATCTAACCTGGCCTTCCTTTGTCTTATCTCCCTGGCCATTTCCCACTCTTAATCCTAGCTAGGCTCCATTCTCCAGGTCCAGGTCCCAGGAGTTCTGTTCACCCCAGTTTACTGGCCACTCCTAGGTCCCTCCCACAGTCTTTCTGTATATAAGGTCATTAAAATACTTAGATTCTTAAAATCTAGCCACTGCTGGGATTGTTATAATCTAGCCACTGCTTACCCATGTTCAGATTCCTTAAGAGTCTGCCCACTATGGCAATGTTCTAATAAACCTTGTCTTTGACTGAAAGAAGGCTTGGGTCGAATTCTTTCGGGCAGGACCCGCATGTTGTGATTTTGCGGTCCCAGCACCCCTGCACCCCTAAAATGCATCACCCCCAGCCCCTACCCTAGAGATGGCTACAATAGACACAAATGTAAACAAATATAAAGCCATTATATACATACTTTTATTTATCAGTTCTTTCTTTAGATGCAGATAGCACCTTCCTTCATATGTCCTTGGTAGTTAATTTGGGTATTTATAAATATGATATATTTATAATAAATGACTTAGTCACTCAGAGTTGTTCTTAAAACAATATTCCTATTACTGTATCAATTCACTAATCTATGATGATCTCAAGGTCACTCATCATAAGCCAGACATACAAGTCAATGTCTTTTCTGTAAATCCATTAGCATTTTTAAAAGTCCCAATTACTCCTGTCTGAGCTTAATGAGAGTAGCTCTTAAATCCATACAAATTCAAGGAAAGGAATTTTCACCTCACTTCTATTTGGGGAGTTGGGGTGAGTCCCATTATCCGTTAGACAAAAAAGCCATTAGGTGTTAGCCTAGCTATTAAGATATTTCTTTTTAGACCTGCCATTTTCTGTTTACTTAAGAGTCAAGTAGGTACTTTCTGGATTTCTACGATTCATTAACATATTAATACACAAGTCACAGCCCATTCAGATATGAACAATAGTGTTAAATTCACCACATCTCTTAAAGAGTAAAGTGAAAAAGAAAATCTTAACTCTAATAAGCTTAAAGAAAATGCTCTAATGCCTCTTTGGTGACTGACTAGTGCTTGAGAGAGGAAGAAATGGTAATATTCTTGCTTCAAATTGCTGCTGCACTTTTGATTCAAATGCAGCCTCAGTATGCTGCAAACTTTACATTCTTTATTATGAAGTGGTCTTCTTTATTATGAAGGGCTTCTGTCCTGAAAAGACATGGTTGGCCCTGTTGTCCATTGAGGGCAAGGAAATTAGGATGATAAACAAGAGAGATGACTTGGGTTTTTATTTCAATATGGTGGGCTCCTTATTTAGGGAAATAGAAAGAGCACTGGATAGAGGACCTGAGTCAAATCCTTACTCTAGCATTTACTACCTCTGTGCCCTTGAGCAAGTAACATAACTTCTCAATTTCTTATCTTTAATAAGAGAGGGTTGGATTAGATGATTTCTAATTCCAACTCCAAATCTGTGATTTTGTGGCTCCCACTCCATGGAGTCTCTGATGTGCTATGGAGAAAGAAATGGAAAGGGAAGGATTGCAAAGGGGGAGGTAGAAATAAAATCAGATCAATTAATTTTCTCCTCTTTAGCCAGACCTTTAAATCAATCTTTCAGGTATTAGTGCTAATGAGATGGACTCTCTGATAAAAGAATTGCATGGAAGAAGAAAGATCACAGAGAACCCCTCAGATTTTATGTTAGACAATTGTTCTGTCCTCTCTCCCACCAAAATCTTTACAGAAACTTATACATAAGTCAAGCTAATTTGATTTGACTAATAGGGTAATGAAGTGGAAATCACCAAATTCAAGACATACCCATAGCATGTTTATTTGGATATAAAACCTAAGGATTTGAGTTGACAAACTAGAAGTTTTAAAACTGACTCCAAAGAGCCCAAAGCTAGAGTCTTTTGTGATGCAAATAAAACTAGTAGAAATGGATGTTTTGATGTGATCCTTTATTCCATGCAAGATGTTCCTTTGTGTTTTTGCGTGAGACATGCACAATATCTCTTTTTTTCTTCAGAAGTGAATACAAAATCTAAAAATCTCAAATGCTTGACCCATGTCTGGCAAATCTATTAGGTCCTAAGGTGGCCTCACACATTTTAGTACTTGGCAGAATACTGCTCCTCTAGGATATAGAACTGGCTGCCCTTTCATATCCTGATTTACAAATAACATTGGATACAGCTTCAATAACCACACAACAAATAGTTACTAGGAAGGACTAATTTAAAAAGTGACCTAGAGTCGCACAGTCTCTATCTACAATGAGTGTTGCTGTTCAGTCATTTTTCAGTTGTGTCTGACTCTCTATGACTCCATTTTGGGGTTTTCTTGGCAAAGATACTGGAGTGGTTTGCCATTTCCTTCTCCAGTTCATTTTACAAAGGAGGCAACCGAGATAAATGGGGTTAAGTGACTTGCCCAGGGTCACAACGCTAAGAAGTCTCTGAGGCCAGATTTGGACTCAGGAAGATGGATTTTCAATCAATCAAGCCTAGTATTCTATCCACTATGCCACCTGTCTGCCTAAAATGAGTAATTTTTGTCAAAAAGTTGTCAAATTTTTGTCAAAAACTGTCTCCAAAATTCTCCCTTAGCATATAATAGATAATTGAATTGTTAGTCAAGAAAGCAAAGATGATGGAACAGGAAAAAGCTGTCTAGGTCTCTCCTCCAACTCTTCCAACAAAGGCCAATGAAGAACATGAATCTGAATAGTGACTGGATGTGATGAGGGTGGGATCTAGACCCCAAAAAAGAAAAACCCTGGATTTTGACCCACATGGTCAAATCTCTGGCCTTCGCCTGAGGTTATAATGCCATCAACTGGCCTTTCATTGTGGCTAAGCCAGATCTCTGTTACCCTTAACCTAGCCCGGCCCTCCATTGTCTTACCTCTCTATGGCCCCCAGCAACCTCCTACCCTTAATCCTAGCTAGGATCCACTTTCCCTTGGCCACCTGGTCCAGGTTCCTGACATTCTATTTCCTCACAGTTTCCCCCCACCCCCCTACTACTTGGCCACTCCTAGATTTCTCCCACAGTCTTTCTGTACATAAGGTCCAGCTTGTCTCCATCAAGTCGCTCATATTCTTAAAATCTAGCCACTGCTCAGAGTCTTACAATCTAGCCAGTAGCTCACTAATGTTCAGACTCCTTAAGAGTCTGCCCAATATGACGGATGTTCAAATAAACCTTGTCTTCGGCTGAAAGAAGGCTTGGGTCGAATTCTTTTGGGCAGGACCTGCATGTTCTGATTTTGGGGTCTCAGCACCCCTAAATCTCAACAGATGTACAGAGAAAAACCACAGAGCGTTATTTTTCTAGCCCAAGATCATAAGTAAACAGAGCATGGATTACAACCCATATGGGCCTACAGTTCTGTCGCTCCGATCCACTGGGGTTGGCTCAGGGTTTACGGACGAGTAGTAAGTGGATTGTAAACTGTGGATCAAGGCTGAGCCATGCAGTTGTGTTTCCCAGACTAAATCCCCGGTCCTATAGGAGGAGTAAAAGGGTGACTACAGAGCAGCCAATTCTTCTTAGGAAAGCCTTGATGCCTGAAATTTAAAATTGACCTCTTAACAAAGTACAAGTGGGTATATATATCCTCTATACCGATTAAGCTTTTTGCGTCAAGAACCCCTTTGGTAGTAAGATAAAATACATAGAATCATAAATAAATAGAAAGAAAGATAAAATCAATTACATTGAAAAACAGCTATCGAAATATTTTTATAAACAAGTTCATAAACCTCAGGTTAGAACTTCTACTTTACAGAGAAAGGTGCTTTCAAAAGTTCCAGTCAAAGGTTCACTAGCCTATCAACTTATCAAGTCGATCAGGCAATTCCCCTGATCAACCACCGTGTGTAGATGATAGCTCTAATAATAGTTAAAATAACTACCTCACCGAAATGTTGTGTGGAAAGTCTTTTGAAAACTGTAAAGTGGGGCTATAATTTTCAAAATGTTTTCAGTCTCTAGTTATCTAGAAAGGTGTCATAATCACCTCAGTGTGGTATTAATGTCAAGGATCTTAAGACAAACCCCCAGGGGACAAGTGATGAAGTCTAGAGGTTTAGGGGTGCTAGGACCCCAAAAATTATGACACATGGGTCCTGCCTGAAAGAATTCGACTCAAGCCTTCTTTCAGCCAAAGACAAGGTTTATTAGAGATCTGCCGTATTAGCTAGAATCTTAAGGAATCTGCGCACCTGTGAGCTATTGGCTAGATTGTAAGAATCTGAGCACCTTAATGGAGACAAGATGGAAAGACTGTGGGAGGGATCTAGGAGTGGCCAAGTAGTTTGGGGTGACTGGAGGAGGGGTCTAAGGAAAATCTGAATGGGAGTGGACAGTCAGAATGCCTGGGACCTGGACCTCGGGGCCAAGGGACAGTGGATCCTTCCTAGGATTAAGGGTGGGAAATGGCTGGGGGCCATAAAGAGGTAAGACAATGGAGGGCTAGGCTAGGTTAAGGGTAACAGAATTGGGAGATTGGGCATAGCCACAGTGGAAGACCAGTTGATGGCTTCTGGTGGCCAAGATGGTGGAGTAAGAGGTGAGTCACTCTTATTCTCTCTTATTAACCCCTGAAAGCCCAGAAAACATCACCCTAGGAAAAACCCTGGAACAACCAAACCAGAAGAAAGATGGGGTGCAGCAGTCCAGTAGCCCAGGTAGCTTGAGGGATTAGCGGGAAAGGCCCAAGCTCTTGCCCTGGGGGAAGGGGAGCAGTACAGAACCAGAGGCATCCGAGCAAGCAAGTCCCACTTCAGTGTACCAGAAGGAGATCCTGAAACCCAGGTGGTGGAGCAGGCAAACACCAACACCTGCACCCTCGGTGCCTCAGTGAGGGCAGGGGAACTGGTGGAAACCAGCTTGGAAAACCACCAGGTGACTCAGCATTCTACAAAACCAAAGGAAGCAGCTCTCCAAGGGGCTCTAGGGGGCATAAACACCCTACCACATTCATCTGAAAGGAACTGAAGAAAGCAAAAGGAAAGAAAGGCCCAGGTGAGCAGGAAATCTCCATGAACCACACTACTCAACCCTATCCCTAGAGTTCCAGCCCAACACCAGGTAAGCTTCCAGAACCCTACAGCCTCCAACTGCCAACACTGGAGAACCTAGCACACAAAGTCAGAGACCAGGTCCTAGGCTCCCAACACAAGAAGCTTGGGTCAGTGCCCTCTGCTCCCCAGCAGGAGAGCTCAATCTCTTTAAAGGCCAGGAAATAAGGAAAAACCATGAGCAAAAAGAAACATATGATAGATCAAGGCAGAAATTCTGGAGGACAACATTGTCAACAAACCCACATCTGGAATCTCAAAAGGGAATATGAAGCCCAAAAAGCTTTCTTAGAAGAGCTCAAGAAGGATTTTAAGAGTCAAATGAGAAAGGTAGAAGAAAAAATGGGAAAAGAAATGAGAGGTATGCAAGAGAGAGTCAATAGCTTGGAAAAGAAAGGACAAAAGCTAACTGTAGAAAACAAGTCCTTAAAAAATACAATTGGCCAACTGGAAAAAAGTACACTGAAGAAAACAAGTCCCTAAAAAATACAATTGACCAAATGCGAAAGGAGGTACAAAATCTAATAGAAGGAAACAATTTGTTAAAAATTAGAATTGAGCAAATAGAAGGTATTGACTCTATGAGAGAGCAAGAATCAGTCAAACAAAAACAAAAGAATGAAAAAAAAGATGAAAATGTAAAATACCTCATTGGTAAAACAACTGACCTGGAAAACTGATCCATGAGAGACAATTTAAAAATTATTAACCTACCTGAAAATCAGGATAAAAAAAAGAGCCTGGATAGTATCTTTCAGGAAATCATAAAGGAAAACTGCTCTGAGGTCCTATAACCAGAGGGTAAAATAGCCATAGAAAGAATTCACCAATCACCTCCTGAAAGGGGATCCCAAATTGAAAACACCAAGGAATATGGTAGTCAAATTCCAAAATTACCAGGTCAAAGAGAAAATACTGTAAGCAGCCAGAAAGAAACAATTTAAATATCATGGAACCACAGTCAGGATTACAGAGGACCTTGCAGCTTCTATATTAAAAGACCATAGGGTGTAGAATATGATATTCTGTGAGTCAAAGGAGCTTGGATTACAACCAAGTATCAACTATCCAGTGAAAATGAGCGTGATCTTTCAGGGGAGGAGATGGATATTTAACAAAATAGGAGACTTCCATACCTTCCTGATAAAAAGACCAGAGCTCAACAGAAAATTTGATCTTCAAATACAAGGCTCAAGAGAGACATAAAAAGGTAAATGGGACAGAAACAACATGTTATTAAGAAGAGCAAACTGTTTACATCCCTACAAGGGAAGATGACACTTGTAACTCTTGAGAACTGTATTGTTATTACACCATGTTAAAGGGGTATACATAAAGGGAGTGGGTATAAATTGACTTTGATGTAATGATGAAAAAAATCTAATCAAGTGGGTTAAATGGATCTAAGTAAGTGGATTAATTTGATCTAAAAAAATGTACTGAGAGAAAAGGAAATGAGGAGGCAGGAAAGAGTAAATTACATCATAGGAAAAGGCATGAAAACCTATTACAGCAGAGGGAAAGAAGGGAGGGAGATGAGCATTGTTTGAACCTTACTCTCATCAGATTTGGCTCAAGAAGGGAATAACATAATCAGTTAGGTATAGAAATAGACATAGAAATAGACAGTAGAAATAAACATATAGAAATAACATGCCCTATAGGTAGTAGAAGGGAAAAGGGGAAAGAAAAGGGAGGGGGGTTAATAGAAGGGAGATGGGTCTGAGAGAGGTGGTGGTCAAAAGCAAAACATTAGTGAGGAGGGAAAAGGAGAAAAGAGAAAGGAAAGCGTAAATGGGGGGGGAGAAGTATGGAGAGAAAGACACAAATAGTAATCATCTTGTAAAGACTTGTATGGTTTGATGCTGAGTGAAGAGCCAGGAGAATGTTGTATACAGTAACAGCCACATTGTGTGATGACTAATATTGATAGACTTAACTTTTCTCAGCAATACAAGGATCTAAGACATCTCCAAAGGCCTCATGATGGAAAATGCTATACACATCCAAAGAAAGAACTATGGAGTTTGAATGCAGATTGAAGCATACTGTTTGCTATTTTTTTCTACTGTTGCGTTTTGTTTCCTCTTTCTGGTGGTTCCTCCTACTAGTTCTAATTGTTATTTACAACATCACTAATGTGAAAATATGTTTAATAGGAATATATATGTATAGCCTATATTAGATTATATTCCATCTTCGGGAGGGAGATAGAGAGGGAGGGGGAGAAAAATTTAAAACTCAAAAGCTTATGGAAGTGATTGTTGATAAACCAAAATAAATTGATAAAGGAAAGACCAGTTGATGGGATTATAGCCTCAGGCAAAAATGCCAGAGATTTGGCTCTGTGGGAAAGTCTTGGGGTCTAGATCTCATCCTCATCACAAGGATTCAAGAGATTTGACAGGAAGCATCCATTTCTGAAGATTGAGTGCCCCAACCTTGATTCTTTCTGACTTTGGGATTTGTGGCAACAAAAACCTGAGGAGAGGTAGGAACTGGAAAGGCAAAAGTGGAGATACTGCTGCCATGAGGGGTGGATGGAAGATTGGCAGAGTCTGGAACTCCAAATAGAAGTGATTCCAGCAGCATGTAGGTCCTGCCCCAGACATGAATCATGCAGGCGTCATCTACGCTCTCCCAGCCATCAAGATTCTTGGCTTCTGATGTCTTCCTCCAGTCTCTTCCTTTTGTTGGCCTCTCCTTGTTTCCACCTCTCAGTATTTCCTTTCCTCTAGCTTCTTGCTCCTGCAAGTCCAAATGTGGGAGGGAAGAGCTTGAGAGTCAAAGTCAGGGCATTCTGTCAGGTGAAGTCTCTTGTCTCTTGGGGGCATGGTCAAAGAGCCATTACAGTAAGAAACTTAACTGCTTAAAGTTGGACAGGAACTGCTTGCTAAGATCTTCCTTTAGGACAAAGATGCTTAGCCATTTTTTTTTTCCAGTCATGGACCTGTTTACCAGTCTAATGAAGCCTATAGACCCCTTCTCAGAATGTTTTAAAATGAATAAAATACATTGGATTAAACAGAAAGTGAATTACAGTGAAATGCTATTATCAAAATATTAGAAGTTCCAGGTTCCTAGACACCCTGAAATCTTTATATTCATGGACTTCTTGGGAGTCTGTAGACATTAGATTAAGACCCTCTGCTTTAAGAGATGGTATTGTTGTGGTCTAGGGATGCTGGCAATCCTGAAATTCAAGGGCAAAAGGCTCCAGTCTGCTTTGAAAGAATTTGACTCAAACCTTTCAGTAAGAAACAAGGTTTGTTGTATCACCAATAGAAGTGGGCAGGATTTTAAGAAACTGCATTTGTCATGCTTGTATTTACAATCTGAGCAATTTAATGGGGGCAAGATGGACTCCTTTAAATGGAAAGACTGTGGGAAGATCTGGATGTGATCAAAGAATGGCAAATAGCCTGGGATGACCTGGAGTGTTGAGAAGGAGTCTAGATGGGATTAAGGGTGGGAAATAGCCTGGGGTGGGGCCAGGTGCAGACAATAGGAGCCACAATGTGAGGGCAGTTAACTGGGAAGTTAACTGGCAGTTAGCTGGGTGCCTCAGGTGAATGCCAGGGATCTGGGCCATGTGGGAAAGTCCAGGGCCTTTTAGGGGTCCATAATTACCACCCCATCAGTATCACATATTATAGTCTCTTTTATGGCAAGAAATGACTCAAACCCCAAATAAGGTAAATCTGTGACTTATCATTGTAGTTGAAGATTACTTTGAATAAAAATATGATAAATATTTATTAAGCACCTACTAAGTGCCAGGCACTGTGCTAAGCCCTGGGGATACAGGTAAGAAAAAGAAAGACATTTCCTGACCTCTAGGAGTTAACAATGTAATGGAGGAAGACAATACACAAATGAAAAAGGGAAGGTGCCAGAAGAAGGAAGGGTCAGGGCATGATGAAGAAGATGGAGCTGAAGTCAAGCAGCCAGTGGAAAATGAAGAGATGGTTGGCATTTTGAGCCTTTTATAAGGGGAGATTAGGAAGGAGGTTGTTGCTCTACCTCCCAGCTCTCCAACTGGAGAAGTTCTGGTGAGGTGTGAGTAGCAAAGCCAAAATAATCTTTATGATGATGAATTTCCTAGTGATGATATTTTATGGTAATAATTATTATCCTAGATTATTAAGAATAATTATTATCTAGATTATCCTGGATGGAGATGATGGAGATGAAACCTAATAGAGCAGCTAATTAGTAGTTGAAGAATACTTTGGAACCCCAAGAAGGGTGGGAGACAATGAAGGTAAATAGAATTCCTCTGTTTCTTATGGGAAGGGAATATCTTCTCTAACTGATTATGGCACTAGGCAGGCAGGATTTCCCAGTATAGAGGGATCAAAGGAGGACGGGAAAAGTGGAGTGAGGGAGTGAGGGGAAAGAGGTTGAAAGGAACTGGCCCCTTTACTACATCTTATCTTCCATGTCATTTCTGATTAGTTCCAAGGCATGCTTTATCTTGGAAGGCTGTGGAACCATTGCTGAGCCAGCTTTTTAAAACCTGACTGGTGGGGTCCAAACATTAACAAACCCTGACATCAGTCAAAGCAGTCAGGTTTTTTTTTTTTAATCTCAATTAGATCCTTATTCCTCTATGCTAAGCCAACCACCCAAGCAGGTGGTGTTCTTGTCATTAGCCTGAGGCTGACAGGGCCCCTGGAACAGAGGTTATTAAGAATAAATGAACCTTGGGGGTTTGCCTTTCTGATGCTAGGCACAAATGAAACTCAGCTGCCTTCCCTCCACATTATTATATATTCAAGGTTATACTGGACCCTAGGGAAACAGCTTTATGCATTGCCAAGTTGTTTGCTTTGCTTGTATTCAGTCAAGGAGATCAGATGTTAAACAACTCTCATTTGTCAGAGAAGACACTTTTAGAGTAGGGGTTATAGGCAGGCAAATGACTAGATAAAAATGCCCGTTTCGTAGTCAATATATCAGCTTTTGGGGTCTGTCACAGCTGCTGACAACTTTCTAGACCCAACTTTTTGCTCGGATAGCATTTGTAGAGGTCAAAACAACTATATGCAGGGAGCTAGTTGTTCACTAGCCTCATGCTTCATCAGCAAACTTGACAGCTAAGTTCCAGTTGCCAAAGATTTTATTATTGGTAAAGATGTAAGAGACGGAAAAGATCACAGCTGGGCTCTTAGAATCCAGGTGGAATTCATAGCACCGGCACAGAGAGAAATCAGCTTTTAACTGTTAACTGAGGAAATTTGATCTGGAAATGATTGTGAAAAGGAGAAATTGGGAACCCCACTATGTTGCTTGTCTGAGAATAAGTGCCCTTTGATAAGAGTACTTAAGAACATAAGTACTTCCTAGATTAAGTGTGTTCTGAAAGATCAAAGAAAATCTCAAGAAAAGGAATCATTTCTTATTTTCTATTGCTCCTATAAAACAGATTGGATGGGAATGTGAATTTATATACTCACATGCTAGTTTGTGCTTCTTTCCTGGAAACATAAGGTCCAAGGGCAGGTATAGGACATTGTGAGTGTCTAGAGTAGTGTCCAGTCTAGTAGAAGGGACCAAGGCCTATTTCTTGTTGGGTGTGGATATTTGAAAAGAGCAGATCCCTTTGAGGGATGTGGCAAGGATCATTGTTGGATCTCCATCAGAATGAAAGTTCCTCATTAAAAGAGATCGTTTTCTATTTTTCTCTTTGTATCTTTAGTGCCTAGGATAGTGATTGGCACATAGTAGGCACTTAATATACATTTGTTGATTGATGGACTGATAGAGTGAATCCTGGCTTTGACTTTGTGGTAGCCACGCAGTAGCTCAATTGTATCTGCCAAAATGCAGGTGTTCATTTCAGAGCAGACCCCAACTAGAGTAAGAAGAATCTGGCTGCTCAGGAAACATGAGGAGAAATGTACTTATCTCAATTTCCTCAAGATATTGGCACCTTAAGAATAGAATATAATTATGTATACATAAAATCCTTAAGTCAGAGGAGAGTAGCAAAGAGTTGCTAGGTAGAGTCTCAAAATTCAATGCTAATCTACAAGGTACAGCTAAGAAGCAATCATTTAGCAATCAACTTTTTTTAAAAAAAATTATTTTTCCCCAAATACATGTAAAAACAATTTTTACCATTTGTTTTTGAAAATTCTAAGTTCCAAATTCTCTTCCTCCTTTCCATCCCTCCTTCTTCCCTTAAGATGGCAAGCAATTTGATATAGGTTATACATGTGGAGTCATGCAAAACATATTTCTGTATTAGTCATGGTGTGAAAGAAAACACAGACACTCCCCCCGAAAAGCCCCCCACAAAAATAAAGCAAAAAATAGTATGCTTTGATCTGCATTCAGACTCCATCAGTTCTGTCTCTAGAGGTGGATAGCATTTCTCATCATAAGTCCTTTGGAACTGTCTTGTATCTTTGTATTAGCAACCAACTTTTAAGAACATCTATACAAAGGAATATTGTCTGCTAAAGAGAACTGGTTATTCTGGTCTAAATTTCAAGTATAGCACCTGACTAGCACATTTAGGATCCTGGAATATGTTTGGGGCACTCATCGATTCAAAATCACTTCTCACAAGGCCTTATTTTCCATCAGATATTTTTGACTTAGAGATAACCATATGATATTAAAGTTATGCAAAATAACATGTTCTTAAAAAAGAAGCCAATGTAAATAATAAGGAATGGAAATCAAACAGCAAATATTCTCATATCTATTTAGCAAAACTACTTTCTTCCATTCTCAGGTTCCTGTAGGGTATGTATTCATCCTAGCTCCCTATGCTGCCTTATCAGGATAGTGTTGTTTAATGCAGTATGAGCCCCATAGGCTTCTGAGATGTATATTAGGGATGGAGTAGTATAAGGATGGGGTTCCACTGATCACTCCCTTCAATTAAAAGTAGTTACCTCTGTTAGGTAAGAACTGTTTTTGATTGAATCAGTCAGAACTAATTGAGAACAGAGCCTAAACATCTCGAATCAATCAAGGTCATTGTATGAGAGATTGGTCTCACTCCAAGGAACTTCTTAAAACAATGAGGAACCATTTCAGAACCAAATAGAGATTCTGAGGCTTTGGGAAAGGAAAGAGTGGGCCATACCATGTTGAACTGGAAAGAACCAGTAGCCTCTTGCATCAAAAAGAGAGAGAAGGTAGCACTGAGCTTTGACAGAGAAGGGAGCTATCAAATGAGTTCATCTACAAGAAGCTTTTCCAAACCCCTCTTAATTCTAGTGCCTTCCCTTTTCAAATTATTTCCTGTTTATCCCATATGTAGTTTTTTGAAACTATTTGTTTGCTTCTTGTCTCCCCCTTAGATTGTGGGCAGCAACTATCTTTTGTCTCTGTTTGTATCCGCAGTGCTTAGCACAATGTCTGGCATGTAGTAGCTCTTTAATAAATGTTCATTTACTGACTAACTGAATGTGACCAGGTGTGTCTACTTTTTTCAGAAACTGAAAGAAGTTGCAAAGAAAATGACTTTCTCCAAACAGTGTAATATAATCTTCTGTTTCATTACCTGAATATTTCTAGCAACCTAATTTTGCCTCAACAAAGAGGCAAGACGAACCTAGAGATAGATATAAATGTAAATTAAGGCAGAGACCCAAACCTGTTTCTAAACGTTAGAGATTTTCCTAACTGGGGGCTCAGAGCAATTGGAATCATATCCTTAACTTTTCATTTAAAATAAACTCCTTAAAACTACAATGGAGGACTGTAGTAGCTATTTTATTTCCCTCAGGCTTAAAATGAGCTAATGCATGCCACATTAGTTTTCCCAGTTTAAAAGAAGCTGAATGATTGGGATTGTTGAGAAGTGCATGGGACAGGAGAAGTTCCAACTATTGAAGAATGCTGCAGAGAGAGGCAAGATATGTGAAGAGGGTGAAAAGGAGGGTTGCTAAGGAGTGCAAATGTTTAACACTGCTTTTATCTTAGACCATCATCACAAGCAGCTGAAGCCTTGTTTTGTTTACTTATATACCTTGTCTGACTGTTCTTACCTGAATGAGCTTCTGGGACCTGGTGAATTTATCCATTATCTTTCTTCCTCCCCCTTTCTTGTTTATTAATGGTTGGTGAATGGCATCATTTATTTTTTAGAATTTGTTCTTTTGAATCTTGTTAATTTGTTCATTGTACTTCAATATGAGTTTTCCCCCCTAGACAAAGATAAATTCATTTTTATTCTGTTCTGCATGTTTGTTACAGAGGATATGGATGAAAGCATAAAGGTACTAACTAACTAGGATCTTATAAAGTGTAACATAGGACAGGGAAGCCAATCTTTGCTCAGTGGTTAGAGAGAAAGGAAAAGATTCCTTTTCTAGCCTTGAGGTTTATTGACTTCCATTAATAACTGACATAATTAGGTTCCCCAAAGTGTCAAGGGGAAAGGACAAAGTGAATTTATGGGACTATTGATCTGGATTTCAGGGGAAAAAAAGTATTCAGTTGTTTTAGTCATGTCAAACTCTTCGTGACCCCATTTAGAGTTTTTTTGGCACAGATACTGGAGTGGTTTGCCATTTCCTTCTCTAGCTCATTTTACAGATGTGGAGACTGAGGCAAACAGGGTTAAGTGACTTGCAGGGTCACACAGCTAGTAAGTGTCTGAGGCTAGATTTGAACTCAGGAAGAGTTTTCCTGACTGGAGGCCCAGCACTCTATTGTACCACCTAGCTGCCTTGTAAGGGAAAAAAAAAGAAAAAGAAAATATATAACCAGCTTATATTAAGATTACGTCTAGTATAGTGACACCTAGGGTCTTCATCAAAGTGTTCATGACTTGCCCATTGGACACAATTACCTTGAGGATTATTTGATGCTAGGGTTTCATTGTTTGGTAGTCACTGCATCTCAGCATTGAAACTTTGAAAAATGAAAGCCTGGGAGAAATACAGTAAAAGGCCATGCAGTCAAGGATGGAAGAGGTGACACCTTAAAGTTTAAAAAATACCCCTTCTACGGTAGGTATGTGAAAACACTGATGCTGCATGAGAGAGAGGATGCCAATAGCTAGCCCTGTTACGAACTGAAGAGAGCTCAGGAAAAGTTCTTTGACTCTGTAACTATCTCCTTCCTTCTTTTTCTCTGTCACTGGCTCTTTTTTTTTTTTTTTTTTTTTGTTAGGCAATGGGGTTAAGTGATTTGCCCAGGGTCACCCAGCTAGTAAGTGTTATGTGTCTGAGGCCGGATTTGAACTCAGGTTCTCCTGACTCCAGGGCCGGTGCTCTATCCACCGTGCCACCTAGCTGCCCCTACTGGCTCTTTCTTGTTCTCGCTTTGGCTCATGTTTCTCATTTGCTGCTTCCTTATGAAAGGCTCCTAGATGGTGCAGTGGATAGTGTGCCTGGCCTAGAGTCAGGAAGACCTGAGTTGAAATCTGGTCTCAGACACTTACTAGCTGTATGACCCTAGGCAAATTATTCTATTTGCCTCAGTTTACTTTTCTTTCAAAATTAGCTGGGGAAGGAAATGGCAAACCACTCCAGTATCTTAGCCGAGAAAATCCAAATGGGATCTTGGACATAACTGAAATGACTGAACAACAACAACTTCCTCAGGAATGTCCATGTTCCCTTCCTTTCAAAGCTCCTGGAAACTACAGAGTTTATCCCTGATCACCTAGGAGTGCTCTAGAGAGCCTCCCAAGACAAGGAACAGAAACACAGCCATACTCACCTTAAGCTATCTACTGGGCTTATTAAACTCATTGAATACTCACTCACAGAAAGAAGTATGCAGAGAGATAAATTTTCACCTATTACCGTTGGGTCCCAATCTTGGGCCAGTTCTGGGAAATGACAGCCACAAATCAAAGAAGGGAATCTATTTAGAAGCCATATTTTAACTCAGGTCTTCCTGACTCCAGACCCAGAACTACCCACTATACCACCTAGCTGCCCTCTATAATAGAAAAGATAGTATGTATAGAAGGTACGAAGGCGAGATCCAGGCAAAGCACTAGGAGGAAAAGAGATAACTTTTATGAATTACTATGGACTCAGGGAAGGCTTCCTGGAAAAGTGGGGGATCTGAGTAGAGCTTCAAAAGAAAGGAGAGAGTTTCATACTTGGAAATTGGTGGGCAGGAAAATCTGTTCCCAATATGGGATAAGGAAAGGCCCACAGATGGGAGTGGGCAAGATAAAAACAGGGAATGGATAATGGTCTAGTTTGTCCGGGATGTAGAGAACACACAGGAGAAAAATATCATGTAAGGGTGCACAAGGAGCCATATTGTGTAGGGCCTTAAATTCCAGAATCAGGAGTTTATACTTTATTCATCAGGCAATGGAGAACTTCAAAGTATTTCAATAGAATAGTGACATGATCTTGGTTCATTAGGAATTTTGCTGAGCCAAGGGTTTGGAGGATAGATCACAGAGTAAATGCTAATGGGAAAGTACTGGCCCTAGATGTGTTTCTAGGTCTGTTTCCCTTGGGTATTATCCCTTTCCCCTTGAGCAGTTTCTGAGGTATTTGCACCATGTACCCCTCCTTCCCAAGTTGCTCTCCTTTTCCTTCACGTGAATGGAAAGAATCAGTATTTACCACCTCTTGTGGTTTAAGTGGGGAGGGGCAGAGTCAGGCTGAGCCACTGCCATGGAGGGACTTAATTAGAGACTCATAGTTGGTCTGAGCCAATATAATAAACATGATGATACTACCTAAATTAATTTACAGATTTAGTATCATACCAATTAAGCTACAAGATTCATTTAGAGGAACAAAAGGTCTAGAACATCAAGGGAAATGATGAAAAAGTTAGGAATGAAGGGGGAAATAGCACTTTCAGACTTCAAATGTTATAAAGCATCAAAACTATTTGCTTATTTTTAAAAATAGATAAGACTAAAGAAGCAACAATCAGAAAAAAATTGAACCTAATAATTCAGTATTCAATAAACATAGAACATAAATTACTTGTTAAAAAAATACCTCACTATTTGATGGAAACTACTGAGAAAATTGACCCAAAGCAATTTGACCCAAAATAGGTTTAGACAAGCATCATACATCACGTACAGTAACAAATTACAAACGGATACATAACTTAAATACAAAACTTTAACTCATAAAAAAATTGGAGGAAGGTGTAAGGAGATAATCTTTTATTACTATATCAAGTAGGAAAATTCTTAACTGAAAGAAATACAAAGAAAATCAGAAAAGAAAATCTTATTTCCCACAACTCTCCTCTTGGACTTTACCATGCTCTCCAGAAACTCATAATCCTATAAGGTCACTAAACCTTAACCCCTGCCACTGATAGGAGAGGTTGGAGGGTAAACATGAAGAGTTCTTTCCAGATCTTTCATTTAAGGAGGGAGCCTGAGGCAGCCATCTCATAATTTCCATCATTTCCTACCCTACTTTATGCCTACATTGGATACTTTTCTCTTTCTCTATCTCCCTCCACTTTTCAGCTTCTTTTTAAATTTTATCTTCTCTTGTTCGATTGGAAACTCCTTGAGGACAGGGGACTGCCTTTTGCCCTTTTCTGTATCTCCAGCACTTAGTACAATGCCTAGTACATAATACACACTTCTTTTTCTTTCTTTCTTTTTTTTTTTTTTTAGGGAGTTGGGGTTAAGTGATTTGCCCAGGGTCACACAGCTAGTAAGAGTCAAGTGCTTGGTCTGAGGCCAGATGTGAACTCAGGTCCTCCTGACTTCAGGGCTGGTGCTCTATCCACTGCGCCACCTAGCTGCCCCCATAATACACACTTAAATGTTTATTGACTGACTTACTGAAAAAATGTGTAATTTCAATTCCACAAATAAAAAAATAATTTTGCTTAAACAAAGTAAATATAACTTGAGTATAAAGGGAAACTGTTGATTTGGGAAAATCATTGCATCAAATATCTTTGATAAAGGTCTGATATCCAAGATATATATTGGGAATTAGCACAAATATAGAATACTAAGAGTCATGAACAAAAGGTTCCCAAAAGAATTGGAAACCATTAACAATCATGCGAAAGATTGCTTCAGATCACTAATAATAAGAAAAATGTAAATCATACCTCTGAGGTTTCACCTCATACCCAGTGATTTGCCTAAGATGACAAAAGATGAGAAGAGTTAATGTTGCTGGAGACAGCATGGCATAATGGATAGAAATGGATCCTTGGAGTCTGGAAGGTCTGTCTTTGGTTCTGCCTCTGACGGATATGGCTGTGTGACCCTGGGCAAATCATCTAATCTCCCAGTGCCGCCTGGCAACACTCCAAGATGGTAAGTGACTTATCTGAGCTGTCAGAAGCTCTTCATAGGGAGTTCCTCATATCAACGAAATCACAGACCCAGTCAAAATAAACCAATGTCGGAGGAGCTGCAGGAAGACAGAAACCCTAGTATATTGGTAGTGGAGAAGTTCATTGGTCCAACTATTCTTTAAACATGGAAATTAGAATTATGCTTTTTTTTTTTAAAGAAACTAAAATGTCTAAAGATGCCTAGGATCAAGGAGGTCAAAGACAGGAGAAAGGTCTCACACACACACACACACACACACACACACACATATGCAACTGTAATAGCAGACCTTTTGTGGTAGCAAAGGACTGGAAACAAATTAGGTGTTCATCAGTTGGGAAATGAATAAACTAATTGCAATACATGATTGTATTGGGGTAGTACTACACCAAAAAAAGGTGAATCTGAAGAATATAGCAAAACATGGGAAGATATGTATGAACTGGTACAAAGTGAAGTAATAATAATAATGACAAAAAAATAACTAATAATAATGAACATTCATATAGTACCTATGTGCTAGGCACTGTGCTAAGTGCTTTACAAATATTATTTCATTTAACTGAAAACAATATATGGAAAACAAACAATGGTTTAAATGGAAAGAATGATGAAATAAAGCCATGACATTATAGTGATCAAGTCTAGCCCCAGAGAATTGAGAAAAATGTATTTCCCTCCTCTTAAGAGGCAGTTAGGTTTTTAGAATGGATAGAGTGCTGGGTCTGGCATCAGGAAGCCTGGAGTTCAGATTCATTCTCAGACACTTACCAGTTGTGTGAGCAGGGGTAAATCACTTAATTTTTTTTTTTGCCTTAGTTTCCTCAACTGTAAAGTTGAGGATATACTGAGGATACACTGTAAAGTGTAGATATTAATAACACCTATCTTCTAGGGTTGTGAGAAACAAATGAGATATTACTCTCACAGTGCTGGGCACATAGTAGGTGCTTAATAAATGCTTATTTCCTCCCTCCCTCCTTTTACTATAAAACTTGGGTGACAATGAATGTGAAACATTACATATCCTATCAGATGTGGTAAATATATTGGTTAGTTCTGTGGAATTGCTTTGTTTCTCTTTCTTTTAAAAATGTGTTTCAAAGGACGTCTCACTGGGAAGGGGAAGGAAAAGGGATATATTTAGAAATGCATATGATACAAAAAAATATATCAACGCAAGTAAGATAAAGTTAAAATGACTTTCCAGTAATACTAATGTTTTCAGACATCAACCTAGAAAGCCATTGCCCAGGGGAGGTGCCTTTATGGTCTAACAGTAAATATCCTTTTACCATGCATTAAGGGATAAGAATTCTGGACAAATAGTATGCTGGATTATCAGTTATGGTGATCCTTATAAATAATTCTCTACCATAATCTTACAGTTTAAAATCTTAAAAGCACATAATTCCATTTACTAAGATATGAATACAGTTATAGACAAAGCCTGGAATGGGAAATACTCTGTTTTTACTACAAGTTTGGGCATTTTTAGCTTAGGTGTAGAGCTGCCCAGAGCTGGGCTTCTGGGAGGCTCTCAGGAAGCTTAGAAAAATATATGTATGAAGCACTGTGTCTATGGCAACCAATTACCTTGAATTTGAATTCACTGAATTAAGTTAAGCCTTTAAAACTCTTTAGTTAAAGCCATTTAAAATAAATTTAATCATCTAAAAATTGGCTTCAATTTTTAGAATGTGTTTTCGTATAAAAAACATCTTAAGGCAAATTATATGCAGGATATGTGTTTTTAAACCCAATGCAGCACTGGCAGTCAGACGTGAATTGTGCTGATATGAATATTTAAACGATTTGTTAGTGCATTTTGTTTTATTGTAGATTTGGCATTACTGAAATTCCTGGGAAGGGTGACTTGATGCTAAACTGTATTTTATGAGAAAAGAGTATAGAGCTGCCTAAAAGCAGGAAACTTTTTTTCTTTACCCTACTAATGAATTTGGTTGAGCAAATATTTCTGAAATGCTCAACTTGAAATTATATTTTGGGACTCTTCCCTGCTGTTTCCTTCACTAGTTACAATCGGTCAGCAAGTCAGCCAACAAGCATTTATTACGTGCCTACTATGCACCAGGCACTGTACTAAGGACTGGGGATACAAAAAAAGATCAAAAACCCCTCCAACCTCCAATCCCAAACAATCCCTGCTCCCAAGGAGCTCACAGTCCAATGGGGAAGACAATATGCAAATATTTATGTACAACCATGATATATACAAGATAAATTGGAAGCATTATCATTAATGCAAATCAGGAAAGGCTTCTTATGGAGGTGGCAGGAAATGAGGATGATGAAGGAGAGAGTTCCAGGCGTGGGGAACAGCCATTGAAAATGCCCAAAGTCATCTGTGTCTTCTTTACAACATGACTAATGTGGTAATATGTTTTGCATGATTGACCAAGTATAACCTATATCAAATTGCTTACTGTCTCACGGAAGAGTGTAGTAAGGGAGGGAGAGAAAAAATTTGGAAATAAATTTTTTTTTAAATAATGAATATTAAAAATTGTCTTTACATGTAACTGGGGAAAAATAGAGTATTATTTTTTTAAAAAAGAAAATGCTCAAAGTTAGGAGATGATGCATCTTGTTTGAGGAATGTCAAGGAGGTCATTGTCATTGGATTGCAGGAACATGATTGCAATGTATTTACTTGAGGGGTGGGGAGCAAAGAGTAAGATACATACTGAAGAATGCTATTTGTCACTTTTATTCTTTTTTATTTTGTTTGAGTCTTCTTGTACAAAATAACTAATATGGACATGTTTTACATGATGGGACATGTATAACCTATATTGGATTGCTTACCATCTCAGGGAGAAGGGGAGAGGGAGGGAAGGATTGAATTTGGAACTTAAAACTTTTTTAAAAATGTTAAAACTCATTTTAACATGTAATTGGGGAAAAAAATTAAAATATTAGGTAGGGTGCAGTATCCATCCCTGGATGCTTCCCACACTTCCCTTCCTGACCCACCCAAGGGGGTCAGTGGCAGTGAGATCTACAAGAGAGAGAAAGCCTGAGAACCACCATTTAGTTGGCCCCTGTGTTTTCCTTTCCTCTGTTCCTTCTTCGCTCGACCTCTGCTCTGCTTCACACTTCAGTTCTGAATTGCACGCTCTAGATTCATTCATCCTGAGTCCTCAGATTTCAGCTCCGTCTTAGGCGTTAAATCTGGTTCCACTTGAGCAACTCAAGGACTTCAGATTCTGATCTTCATCCAGCTGGGCTATGTGCAAACCTTTCTTTTAGTTTCTCTTGATTCTGGTTCTACTTTCATGGCCTCTCATCTCTTTAGGCACCATCCCCATCGTCTTACCTGAATGCCATTTTTCTTCCACAGAAGGAGGCTTTTAGCCTCCAACTCAGATTTTAGTTCCTGAGACCCTTTCAGGGGTCTGTCAGGTCAACATTATTTTTATAAAAAGATCAAGATGTTTTAATGTCTGACATAATAAATTATTAATAGGTATAAGCCACATGAATAAAAACTATTTGGGGTCCTTATTGATTTTTAGGAGTGTAAAGATGTCCTGAGACCAAAAAGATTGAGAATTGCTGCTCTAAAAGTATTTTACAGGCAAGTTGCTGATTTAATGCATATGGAGGGAATTTCCTCACTGGGATTTCCTGTCTCTGAACATGTGTTAAATTGAAGGTCCAGATTAAAATGTGTTAGAAATACCTGATAGTGACATAGCCTTCTCATAAATACACATTAGTTGTGGGAATTACTATCAACATTCCTTTTGATAAATGTTAAAAGTTATATTAGGTCAGCTAGATGGCAAAGTGGATAGAGTGCTGTGCCTGGAGTCAGGAAGACTCATCTTTCTGAGTTAAAATATGGCCTCAGACACATTAACTGTATGACCCTGGGCAAGTCACTTAACCCTGTTTGCCTCAGTTTCCTTATTTGTAAAATGAGCTGGAGAAGGAAATGGCACACCACTCCAGTATCTTTGCCAAGAAAACTCCAAATGGGGTCACATGACTGAACAACACAACAAAGTTATGTTATCATATTCATTTTATTATCAATTAAATTATCATTTTAAGATTTTTCTCATCAGATCACTTTGTCCTGAGCTAGTCTGAATCGAATTCAGTGTTTTATTATTTTTTTTACAGGAGTTTTTTGAGCAATGTTGAAGGTTTTGTTTTTAATTAATTTTTTAAAAAATTTTTACCAAGGTGAACCTTTTGTGCTTAATGACACTTAGTTCAGTAAAGGGCAAATCATTAAAATAAATCACAATGTCTTGTCCTGACTATAGAAGATAACCAATAGCTCATTATCCTTAACAGAAAATAATGTCCCAGGCTAATGAGTATCAAAATGTGGAACTACCGATTTCTTCCAGAAGCGGTACTTGGTAAACACATTATTCTTTTTTGCTCAAGCACAAGACTAGAGTTGGGGTTGGGCTTGGTATATTAAAGTAGGGATGAAAAGAAAGAGGAGAGGAAAAAAGGGACAACACTTCACAACATTGACACAAATTTAAATTCTGGTATCTTAAGAAAGTATGACAGAGCCTTTGCATATTTTACTTGAACAGTAATACACTCTCTAGTTTCATGGGCTAGAAGGAAGACCCTCTTACACTAGTCTCATTGGCCAGCTTCTTTCCTAGTTTGAAGTAAAGAAAATGCCACACTCACTACAAGGTTTAAATCATTTAATGGAAATAGTAGAGAAAGGGTTAAAAGATGTTATATAAAAAAACACAATTATAAAAGAAGATGGGCTGGTTGTGTGGTGAGTGAGGAATAATTACTTAGTAGCCTACATGCTCCATTAATATCTTCATAATGTGAAAATGGATATTTGAGCCCCCAAAGTCTTGTGGTCATCCCAAGCCCCCAGGATTCTCAAATCTGGAGTGGTGACTGATTAATGCACAAAAGACCATTGCTTCCCTTGCCTACCCCATGTTAAGTCAAAACCCAGCAAGTACAATGAAGTGGCTAGAACTCTGGGCCTGGAGACAGGAAGACCTGAGTTCAAATATGGTCTGAGATACTTACTATTTTTGTGACACAGGGCAAGTCACCTAATCTCAGTTTCTTTATCTGTAAAATGAGGATAATAATAGTACCTGCCTTCCAGAGTTGTTGTGAGGGTCAAATGAGATAATTATCATAAAGTGCTTAACACAATGCCTGACAGAGAAGAGCTATGCAAATGTTAGTTGTTATGATTATCTCTATCAATGAAGATAAGATGAGCTCTTTCTTTTCAGTAAACATATAGATACATAAATGGACACATTTTACTACTTATACTTAACAGGATATAGGCACTAACCGATAAATGGTGCAACAATCATTTATCAAGAACCTATTATGTGCCAGGTAAAACAAAACTGAAGAAGTTCCTGTCCTGTCCTAAGGGAATTTATATTCTATTGAGGGAGTCAATATATAATATAAGTATATATAGATGTATATATGTATGTCTATATAATGCAGATAGTATGTAGACATTACATGCACATATGCATATTATGTGTATATATTATATATTTATTTTATAACATATAATAGAGCATTTGCTAGCTGTGTGAATCACTTGACAAATCACTTAACCATGTATCCCTCAGTTTCCTCATCTGTAAAATGATCTGGAGAAGGAAATGGCAAACCACTCCAGTATCTTTGCCAAGAGAACTCCAAAAGGGGTCATGGAGAGTTGGACATGACTGATGACCGAACTAATACAGCATCATCAAAAAATGCTGATGTTAGCTAAAAGGGTGGGTTTTTCAGGAAGAACACTGCAATCGTTGAAACTATGACATAATTTTGTAAACGCAACCCAGCCTAGTCTACTTATTCTGTTTAGTTCTGGGCCAGTTCTTTGTCCAACTGCAGCGTCTATCCAAAGAATATCTATCATTGGATCTGATCTATAAACTATCTATCCAAATGCATACTGTAGTCTAGATAATAATTCATTGTCTTCATCCATTTGGTTTTTACTGTGTGGATAAACAGGACAAACTATTGTGAGTGATTATTAATCTTATTTAGGAGACTTTGCAGTTTTCTAGATTCTGATACAATTAGCTCAGTGTCATTTAGAAAAAGGAATATTTGAAATATTTCACCATCTATAGGAAATCCCTCTTCTACTTTGCTAGACAATCCAAGATGAGAGTGGCAGTCACCTTTGAGCACCATATGTCTTCCTGTTTTATATCTTGTTTGGGATTGATGACTATAGGGCGATCAAATTAATTTGTTGCTATTTTTGCATCTTTCAAAGTATGTTGTATAATTTTAACATATGCACGGGAGGTAGATTTTTGGAGAAGAGCCTTTAAGGCAAAGGTTTGTTCTCCTGAATTAAATGCTTTTACATAATCAACAAATGATGAACAAATAAGCATAATAGAATCTTTTATTCTCTGTACCTTCCAATCAATTGAATGTCTGTAAAGATGAGGTTTGGGGGTAGCTAGGTGACACAGTGGATGGGGCGTTATGCCTAAAGTCAAGAAGACTCATTTTCCTGAGTTTAAGTCTGTCTTCAGATACTTTCTAGCTGTGTAACCCTAGATAAGTCACTTAACCCTGTTTGCCTCAGTTTCTTCACCTGTAAAATGAGCTGGAGAAGGAAGTGGCAAACCACTCCAGCGTCTCTGCCAAGAAAACCCCAAATGGGGTCACGAAGAGCTGGGCAGGATGGAACAACAAAATATGTGGTTTGCTGTAGAACATTACTTGTGAAAACCTGTCTGTTCCCTCCTCATTGAGGATACTTCATTAAGGATACTCTCACCACATTTATGTATTATTTTCATAAAGATTTTGTAGAGATGGGAAAGCAGATACATGGGCTGGTAGTTATTGACTACATTTTTTGGTAATAAAATGATATATATATATATATATCCATATAATCACATGATATAATATAATATGTAATAATGTAATATAATGAATATAACACACACACACGTATATACATGTGTATATATGTATGTGTATATACATGTGTGTGTGTATTCAGTTGTTTTCAGTCATGACCCCATCTTCAGGACCCCATTCAGAGTTTTCTTGGCAAAGATACTGCAGTGGTTTGCTGTTTCCTTCTTGAGCTCATTTTATAGATGAGGAAAATGAGGCAAACTGGATTAAATGACTTGCCCAGGGCCATACAGCTAATGAGTGCTGAGGCCAGATTTGAACTCAAGAAGATGAGTCTGTCTGATTCCAGGCCCTTCATTCTATCCACTTATCCACTGTACTACCTCTCTCTCTCTCTCTCCCTCTCTCCCTCTCCCCCATCCCTCTCCCTCCTTCCCTCCCTCCCTCAGTCCCTATTATTCTCAAAGCGTTCTGTATACTCTTAGATATACTGAGAATTTATCCTGCAGTGCCCTCAAAATTGTTTTACTTATATAAGGATTTCTGTGTATACTTGCTCTAGTCTAATTGCTCCCATCTTTTTCTTTTTTAATGCCATTTCTATTTCCTTATACATCCTACTGGACAGTATCTGTTAGAGTCCAAATATGCTTAACTGCCTAGTTAGTATTACCAACGTAACAAAGTTACGTTGAATGTAGCCTTTATAAGCAGACATTAGCTTGCTTGGCTAATAGAATTCCTTGCATGGAAGAGGCTATAGACTTGCAAAGGTTCCCAAAGTGGATGATACTGCCTCCTAGGGGGTGCTGGAATGATCCAGTGGCGCGGTAGTAGCCTCAGGTGCAATTAGAGGGCATTCAGTAAAAATAAGGGGGTGGTGGAAGCATAAGGATAGAAGAGAAGATAAGAAAATTTTGAAAACCTGTTAATACATGTTTCATCTGTTCTGTAACAGAGTTAAAGTCGTAGTAATTACACTATTTTCCAAATAAACACACAAAATGCAAGTTATAACCAATCAATGGTCAAGTCTGCCAACAGGTCTTAACAAGCAAATGTTGGCAGGTGAGCGTGTGGAGCATTTACGGGAAGTCCAGCACACATTGGCAGGAATATATGTGTGCAATGACTTGTTTACAATATATTATACGGTTACAATGCATCATCAAAATGTCAATGCAGGAAAAAAACCACAAATTTAGAATAAATTATTAAATTTAAGATGCATCACTTTAAAAAAATTGCATATTTATTTGAAATGATGAGAATTTTTTAAAAAAGTTAAAGGATTAAAGATTTCTGGGGGGGACTCTGAGTACTTTTTTAAAAAGGGGTGGTAGGCCAAATAAGTTTGGGAACCTCTGCTATAGAGTCTGCTTCCATGAGAATATTGATAATATGTGGTGGAAGAATCTCGAAGAAATTTCGAGCATTTGTAGATATTCTGTAACTGGTTCTAATCTAATAACCATGTGGTAAAGAAGGGCCTCTTACATTGGCTACAGTTGTAGAGCCGGTGGTATTTTTAAAAGGCACTATCTGACTGACTCATTCAACAGCAGTGGTACGTTTGGTGGTATCAATACTATGTAGAAACTCTGTTAAGTCAGAGCTCGCTCTTCCAAGAGACCAAGGTGGTATAGAGGACAGTGTGATCTGTTTGAATAAATGTCTGTGTTTGAGTTTCAAATTCTCTCCCTCCCTTCCTCTCTTCTTAAGAAGGCAAGCAATTTGATATAGATTAGACATGTGCAGTCATGCAAAAAATTTCTGTAAGCCACACTGCAAAAGAAAATGCAAACAAAAAAAAAGATTAATAACAAAAGTTAAGAAGTTAAAAAAAAGTTAAAGCATGCTTCAATCTGCTTTCAGACTCCAGTTCTTTCTTTGACTATGGATGGTATTTTTTATCATAAGTCTTTTGGATTTATTGTGGATCATTGTACTGCTGAGAATAGCGAAGTCATTCAGTTTATCATCTTACACTGTTGTTACTGTGTATGGTGTTCTCCTGGTTTTGCTCATTTCACTTTGCATGAGTTCATGTAAGTCTTTCCAGATTTTCTGAAAGCATCCTGCTCATCATTTTTTTTTCTTTTTTCTTTTTTGCTGGGCAGTGGGGTTAAGTGACTTGTCCAGGGTCACACAGCTATTAAGTGTTATGTGTCTGAGGCTGAATTTGAACTCATGTCCTCTTGAATCCAGGGCCAGTGCTCTATCCACTTCCCCTCATCATTTCTTATAGGACAATAGTATTCCATCTTATTTGTCTTCAAGGTAAACATCCTTTTGTTGCAGACTTCTTATGCCAGTGGCTGCAGGCTCTGGCTATTTACCTGGTGCTGCACTGAGGTTGCCCTGAGGCCTTTGGGGGAACCTTATGTCTGGTGCTGCTCTGAGAGGGTAGGATTGGATGTGGCTGGCTCTGCAGGAGGCCATAGGGGGTCTGGCAGCATACTCTGTTCTGAGCTGGGGTCTTGGTGGAGGTATCTGACATGTGTTGAGGCCTGTGGGGTGTTTCTGTGTTTCCCCTGAAGCATGTGGAGGTCTGGCCACTGGGGGATGCCTGCTTACACAGGGCTATACTGTAGCATGTGGTGGTTCTTGGAGCTGGAGCCTGCTGGTTCCCCTGGCTATGCTGAGGCACGTAGCGGGGTCCTTGGTGTTGGTGTTTGCCTGCTCCAGTGCAATAAGGCTCAGGATCTCCTGCTGGTTTGCTGAGGGGGGCTTGCTGCTGGCTTGCTCGGATGCTTCCTGTCTTGGATTGTGCATCCCCCTTTACCTGAATGAGACAGACCTTTCCTGCTGATCTTCCAAATTTCTTGGGCTCAAAGATTGTTTCATCCTATTTTTCTTCTGGTTCTACTCTTCCAGGGTTTGTTCTGGGGCACTATTTTATGGTTGTTTGGAGGTGAATATAGGAGAGTTATGGTGATTTACTGCTTACTCCACCATCTTAGCTCCTGGAAGTCTTTGTTTTCCCTTTCTCTCTTGAATGGATCACCCTCATGTCCCTGTGGGCATATTATTCTCCTAGGTGGGTTGTTGAACTGAGCTCAAGAGTATGCTCCTTTTCGTAGTCTGACTCTTCTCCACTGCCAGGGCTCATGCTGCTCTAAATTTCTTTCTGTCTGATGACTCCCTATCCATGTGTGGAAGATGTTTCTACATTCCCCAAAGGATGTAGTGATTCCCCAAAGGAGGTAATGTTTCCTACTCTTTTAGTATCTCCTCACAGCCAATACAGAGGCGGAAGAGAAAGCAATGTCCCTCCTCCACCCCCTCAGCTCACCTGCATAGGTCTAGTCCACAGAGAGTTCTCAGCTTGCAATCTCTACCACTTTTCAACTGCAGAGATTCACCCAGGTCTTAGTTACTTAAAGCTAACAGGGGTGTGCCTAATTTGTTTGCTTAGACAATCACTTTGTTCTCTTCTTGCCTCAATTAGAGATATATTCCCTCCTAATAAAGGGATCAGCACAGACACAGTCTTTACAATTAGTTTAACACCTCATTAACAAATACTTTTTACATTCCAGGGGTCCTTTGTGACTATATCAATTGAGTTGGGGGTTGGAGAACCTTCTCTTTTGTATTATCTAGGCTGAATGTGTGAAATTGTTCTGCTCTTATTTGCTCATGGAAAAAAAAATTAGCCTCCTTCTAAAGGTGATTTAAACTTAGGGGATCCATTCTAGACCACAAAATCATCACTTGTGTTGTAATACAAATGTGGGATCTTGGAGAATTTTAATAATGTGGTGTTAGAGAAGACTTTTAAGAGTACCATGGACAGTGAGAAGGTCAAATTAGTCCACACTTAAAAGAAATTAATCCAGGTTATTCACTGAAGCTGAAGCTTAAATATTTCAGTCACATATTGAGAAGATAGAACTCATAGGAAAAGACCCTGATATTGGGAAAGATTGAAGGTAAAAGGAAAAGGGGATGGCAGAAGATCAGAAGGACAGATAATGTCATGGAAGCAAAGAACATGAACTTGGACAGACTTTGAGAGATTGTGGAGGATAGATGGGCCTGGTGTGCTCTGGTCCAGAGAGTCACAAAGAGTTGGACAGGACTGAACAACAAAAAAAATTGCTATAAAGGATTTCTCTCCAAAATGCAGCTGTATATTATTAAGTCTTGAAGGATGGATATGAATTGCCCATCAGATATGTTTCTAATCTCCACTTTGATCAATCAATAAGCAACTAATCAGATAACAAACATTCATTAAATACCTATGTTGAACCAGGCACTGGGAATACAAGGTCAATAATAAAACAGTCCTTGTTCTAAATAAGCGTACTTTCTATCAAGGGAGACAATATGTACACATATAAGTACGTGTAAAATATATACAAAAAAATATGCACAGTAGTTGGTAGGGGAGGCAGCTGTGACATATCAGGAAAGATGTCATATAGGAGGTGAGGAAGCTACTTTTGATGAGAAGTTAATTATGATTTCCCTGAAGAATTGTGGGCTTAGTGCATTTTGCTAATGGAGAGTCTATTCATTGAGATAGATCTCCACTAAAAATTCTTTTGGACTATGGACCAAATAAGGCAACACCAACTATTGTGCCTTATATTGTAAATAGAATACAAATATGATGGTATTCATTCTAGGAGAGAAATAGAAACTAGGAACCACTCGTCAGGTTAAGTTATACCTACTGGGTAGAATGGTTCACTGTGCATCTTTACTTGCCTCAAAACTCGACTCAGGTACTACCTCCTACACAAAGTCTGCCTTGATCTATCTGCTAGTGCCACCCCCTGAAATAACCTCATATTTATTTTGTGTATGTAGAGATGTCTAGGACTTTTTCACACATGGGTCATGTTTCTGATTGATTCAATAAGAAGTGCAGGTGACCACATCCTTATGTGTACCTGTTGTTTCTTGATGACTCTGGAGGAGAGAATGAAACTGCCAACTTTGCACAGCTTTGCCTCACATAATTCCAATTCATGTGCAAGTCAAGACATCATTCTCATGGTGTCATTGGTGTTCTTTGAGAATGAAGGATGAATAACTACAACCTTTGTTTCTCATGATATGATGTAAACTCCTTGAGGTCAGGGAATCCTGGCAAGGTGCTTGGGTCATATTATATGTTTGAAAACACTAGATATTCTTCCAGGGCCAAGATAGTGGATTGAGGAAGGAAACCTCTGAAGCCCTCCCAAATTCTCATCCAAACAACTAACTGCCTCAGAACTGACCTAGGAGCAGGGAAGCATCTTATCAGTATTCCAGGAAAAGTCTGTCTCACTGGGGTGGGAGGGGAGTGAGGTACAAGAGCAGTAGCAGCAGGTGGCCTGCAGCAGGGCTCCAAGCCTGGGGTAATCCACCAGCGAGGCCCCAACCTCCTGCAAACCAGCAGACCCCTAGGCAAGTGAGCAGTCTGTGAAATACAGCAAGGCTGCAACACCCCAGCAACCCCAACCAGAGCCCCAGCAAGCCACCAGAGAGGCCTTGACCCCACTGCTGACTGCTCCACAGCTGGCCAACAGAGAGATGGCGCCCCTGGGCCTACCAGCTGATATACTCTGTTTGCACAGCAATGCAACAGCAGGGCTCCACCTCTGAGGCAGATCAGCAATAAGATTTCTCCTCCAGGGTGTGCTAGCAGAGAGGCCCTGATTCCATAGCAACCCAGCAGCAAGGCCCAGCCCTGGGTCAGACCAACAGTTAAACCCCACACCCAGGGAGGCCAATAGAAGCCCCTCCCTAAAAAAAAAAGCCAGAAGGGTAGACTACTCTCCAGTGAAAGCAAACAGCTAAGCTCTGAAGCCCAGTGAAAGCCAGAAGACCCGGAGTCCCAGCACAAAAAGCCTAGGACAGTGCAGGACTTTAGAATCCAACTCCCACATAAAAACACCAAGTTACAAAAGAGGCAGAAAAATGTACAAAAAAACAGAAAAAGAACTTGACTATAGAAAGTTACTATGATGATAGGGAGGATCAAGACATAAACTTAAAAGACAACGATAGTGTCAAAATGGCTACATGTGAAGCCTCAAAGAAAAATGTAATTTGGTCATAGGCCCAACAAGAACTCCTGGAAGAACTTAAGGATTTTAGAAAACAAATTAGAGAAGTAGAAGAAAAATTGGGAAAAGAAATGAGAGTAATGCAAGAGAATCATGAAAAAAGACTTAATAACATGGGAAAATATATACAAAAATTTACTGAGGATAATAACTCCCTAAAAAATAAAATTGGCCAAATGAAAAAGAAAGTACAAAAGCTCACTGAAGAAAATAATTCCTTAAAAGTTAGAATTGAGCAAGTGGAAGCTAATGACTCTATGAGACATTGAGATACAAGACAAAATTAAAAAAGTAAAAAAAAAAAAGAAAATGTGAAATTTCTTATTGGGAAAACAACTGACCTATAAAATAGATCCAGGAGAGAGAACATAAGAATTATTGGACTACCTGAAAGCCATGATAAAAATAAATAAAAGCCTGGACAACATCTTTCGAGAAATTATCAAAGAAAACTGCCCTGATATATTAAAACTAGAGGGCAAAATAGAAATTGAAAGAATCCATGATCACTGCCTGACAGAAATCCCAAAATGAAAACTCCTATGAACATCATAACCAAACTTAAAGTTCAAAGATCAAGGAGAAAGTACTGCAAGCAGCCAAAAAGAAACAATTCAAATGTCATGGAGCTATAGTCAGGATTTCACAAGATTTGGCAGCTTCCACATTAAAGAATTGGAGGGCTTGGAATATGATATGCTGGAAGGCAAAGGAGTTAGGATTACAACTAAGAAGCACCTACCCAGGAAAATTGAATGTAATCTTTCAGGGAAAAATATATATTTAATGAAAAATATATATTTAATGAAATAGAAGACTTTTAAACATTTCTAATTAAAAGACCAGAGACGAATAAAAAATTTGACTTCCAAATACAAGACTCAAGGGAAACATAAAAAGGTAAAAAAGAAACAAGAAAGAGATAACATAAAAAATTCAATAAGGTTAAACTGTTTATATTTCTATATGTCAGGATAATATTTGTAACTCTCAACAACTTTATTACTATAAGAGCAACTAGAAGCAGTACATCTAGATAGAACATGTGGCTATAGGGTGACTGTGATGGGATGATGCTCCCCAAAAAAACAAAATAGAGAGGTGAGAAAGAAAGTTGCACTGGAAGAAGAAGGAGAGGGGACATTGAATGGGATAAATTATCCCACATAAAAGAGGCATGAAAAAACTATCATAGTGGAGAGGAAGATGGTGGGGGTGGCAGGCAAAACTTAAACCTTACTTTCATGAAAATTGGCTCAAAGAGGGAATGATATACATACTCAATTGGATATAGAAATCTATATTACTGAATAAGGAAGTAAAAAGGGATGAGGATAATAGAAGGGGGAGGAGGAACTGATAAAAAGGAGGGTTTTGGGGGGAAGGCAGTAATCAGAAATAAAACACTTGTGAGAGAGGGGGATGAGCAGGGAAAAATAGCATAGAGGGCAATACACAGTTAGTTACCATAACTATAAAGGAGAATGAGATAAACTCACCCATTAAATGGAAGTGGATAGCAGAATGGATTAAAAACCAGAATCCTACAAAATGTTGTTTACAAGAAACGCACTTCAAGTAGAGAGATACAGGCAGGATAAAGATAAGAGTTTTGAAGCAGAATCTAATAAATAAAAAAAAATAAATCTAATTAAAAGACGTAAGGAAGGAAACTATATCTTGCTAACAGGTACCATAAACAATGACTTAGTAACTGGCCATGATAATCTAGCATATGATAAACCCAAAGATCCAAGCTTTTTGAACAAAAACTCATTATTTGACAAAAAAATTGCTGGGGAAACTAGAAAACAGTATGGTAGAAACTAGGTATAGACCAACATCTCACTGTACCCTAAGATAAGGTCAAAATGTGTAGATGATTTACACATAAAGGGTGATACCATAAGCAAATTAGGAGATCAAGGAATAGTTTACCTGCCAAATCTATGGATAAGGGAAGAATTCAGGACCAAAGAAGATACAGAAATGTAAAATAGATAATTTTGATTGTGTAAAATTAAAAAGGTTTTGCATAAAAAATCCCAGTGCAACCAATATTAAAAGGAAAGCAGAAAGCTGGGAAAAATGTTTTGTAATGAGTATCTCTGATAAAAGCTTCATTTCTCAAATATATGGAGAACTGAATCAAATTCATAAAAATACAAGTATTCCCCAATTGATAAACAGTCAAAGACATGAATTGGTAGTTTTAAGATTAAAAAAAAGCAGAACTACCTATAGTCATGTGAAAAAATTTTCTAAATCATTATTGATTAGAAAAAATGCAAATTAAAATAACTCTGAGGTACCACCTCACACCTATCAGAGTGGCCAATATGACAAAAAAGAAAAATATTGGATGTTGGAGGGGATGTTGGAAAATTGGAACACTAATGCATTGTTGGTGGAGTTGTGAACTGATCCAACCATTCTGGAGGACAATTTGAAACTATACCCAAAGGGCTATAAAACTGTGCATACTCTTTGATCCAGCAATACCACTAGGTTTGTATCCCAAAGAGACAAAAAAAAAGGGAAAAAGACCTATTTGTACAAAAATATTTATAACAGCTCTTTTTGTGGTGGCTAAGAATTGGAAATCAGTGAGGAATGGCTAAGCAAGCTGTGGCATATGATTGTAATGTTATATTACTGTGTTATAAGAAATGAAAAGCAAGATGACTTCAGAAATACCTGGAAAGGCTTACATGAATTGAAGCATAGTGAAGTGAACAGAACCAGGAAAATATTTTACATAGTAATAGAAATACTGTTCGATGAAGAACTGTGAATGACTTAGCTATTCTCAGCAATGTAATGATCCAAAATAATTCCAAAGGACTAATGATAAAGTATAATATCCACCTCCAGAGAAAGAACTGATATTGTTTGGATACAACCTGAAGCTTTTTATTTTTCACTTTCTTTCATTTTTTTCTTTTATTTGTCTTCTTGTACAAAATGACTAATATAGAAATGTTATACACAGTTGCACGTGTACAACCTATATCTAATTGCTTATCATCTCAGGAAGGGAGAGGGGGAAGGAGGGATAGAATTCGGAACTCAGAGCTTTAAATAAAATTTTTTTTTTTAAACTAGGTCTTAATTACTGCAAATAATGAGTATGATGAAGTGGTCACATAATTCTAATTTTCATTGTATATTTCCACTAGGCTAGAACCAATTGCCATGTAATTATATAATTATAACAAAATAGTACAAATTCAAATAATGTGACCACTTCATGGATTTCATTACTTACACTAATCAAAATCTAGTTATAAATGCTTGCTGATTGATGAATAGATAGAAGAAAAAAAGCAAAGCAAGATGGAAGGGAAAATACATCTTTATAAAGCGTCTGTGTCATATACTAGAAGGAAAAGATAGATAACATGAAAGAACAATACAAACTAGAAAGGGGAAGAAAGACCATAGCACTAGATGAGAAAGAAATCCTAGGGAATATCCAGTCTAATCCTTTCATTTTACGTGAGGTAAAACTAGGCCCCATAGGGGGTAAATAACAACCCAAGGTCACACAAACAATACTATAGCAGAGCTAGGATTTGAATCCAAAATTTTTATTTAACTTTTTTTTGTTTAGCTTTTACAAAGAATATTCATTTTGAAGGCAGAATAAGAGCAAATGTGCAAATACTTCCCTACAACATCTTGGGGTCATAATCCTCCCCCTTCATCACTTCAGTTTCTGGAATAAGGAGGAGAATTCACAGCTTAAATCAGTTCCTACATAACATTAATCCCACCTAATTCAAGTCTAAAGCCTATCCTAGGCTTGTGGCCAGGGACCTTGCTTCTTGGGACCATCCCTTCTAGGCTGACCTTAATATCAGGCTTGGAATCCTGGGTTCCTAGGTTCTCATGGCTTAAGCTTCTAGGTCTAAGACTCTACTTTCCCTGCACCTAGATCTGAAAAGGACACACAAAACAGGATAAAAAATCCCCCCAGCCCTATTTTAGTAACCATATAATCTGGTGAAAAGAAGGTGGTCTTCAGGCCTTTTGTGAGTGAATGAATCCTTCACCTCTGGGCTGGGACAGAAAAGAGAGAGACAGATATGTTCCAGGCTTATAATTTTAAAGGCTTGGGCTGTTGTGGCTATACAGCTAATGGAAAGAGGTTGATTTCTACCATAAAGTAGGTCAGCACAAAATGTACGTACTTGTACCAGTCCTACAGTCTCCTACGAGTAGGTCCCTGGTGTTTTCCTCTTTGGGAACACCCCATCAGAAGGAGCATGTGCCAAAACCAGATTTTACTTACAGCATGAATTCTTTCTGGATGCTTATGATATCTTTTATTTTACCTGTTCTGGATTGCAGCTCTGACATTACTGGGAGTTTTTATTATGGAGTGTCAAGAGGTGATCAGTACATTCCTTTCATTTTCACTTTGCCTTCTTAGTCTGATGTGACAAGGCAATTTTCTTTCTTTCTTTTTTCAAAAATATGTTTTTATTGAACTTTTCTGTTTCTAACATAACTATAGTTATTCCAAGTATCCTTACTTTACTCCCTCTGAGAAAGCCATGCCATATGAAAAATAGTATTTTTTAGAAAGGAAAAAAAGTGAGCACAACTGATAAATATATTGAAAAAGTTCAAAAAGACATGTAATGTATAATACCTGTGGACCTCCAACTCTATGAACGGGTAGGTTGAGGGTGTCTTCTCATATCTCTTCATTCCAATCCTGCTTGACCTTTATAATTTTATTATGCTTATTTTTGATTTTTTTGGTGTGTCATTATTTTTTTCATTTACATTGTCATAGTCACTGTGTATATTGTTTTCTTGGTTCTTCTTCACTCTGCACCAGTTTATGTAGATAAATGCTTCTCTGCTTCTCTGTAGACATTATATACATAATTTCTTACATTACAGTAATATTCCATTACATTCACATATCACAATTTGTTTATCCATTCCCCAATCAATTGACATTTACTTTGTTTTTAATTCTTAGCTATCAAAAAAAGTGCTGCTACAAATATTTTGGAATATATAGGGAGTATATTTTTACAGTGGCTTCCTTTGGTATAAGTCTGCTAATGGAATCTCTAATTTAAAGAGTATGAACACTATTTGCATAATTCCAAATTGCTTTCCAAAACGATTGGTTCCTAGCTCCACTAACAATGTATAAGTGTGCTTATTTTATCTCATAACCCCCCCATCACTGACTGTTGCCATTTTTTTTGGGTAATTTTTGCCAAAGTATGAGGTAGAACCTCAGGGTTGTTTTGATTTTTATTTCTCTTATTATTAGGTATTTGGAGCATTTTTTTTTAATTGTGAACTTTGCAGTTCTTTTTAGAACTTTTTTAAAATTTCTGTTGACCATTTATCTATTGGTGATGGTAATTAATCATATACACACATATGTTTATATGTCTGTATTTATTAATTGTTTATATCTCTTGGATACCAAACTTTTATCAGAGAAATTTGATACAAAGAATTTTTTCCTCCACTTGACCACTTCCCTTCTTATCCTGGATGCATTAATATTGTCTGTGAAGAATCTTTTTTTTAAAATTTATTTATTTTGTTTTCAACATTCACTTCCACAAGATTTTGAGTTCCAAATTTTCACCCCATCTCACCCCTCCCCCCCAAGATGGCATGCATTCTGAATACCCCTTCCTCTAGTCTGCCCTCCCTTATGTCTCTCCCTCCCCTTCTCTTATCCCCTTCCCTTTCTATTTTCCTATAGAGCAGGATAGATTTCGTACCCCATTTCCTGTATTTCTTATTTCCCAGTTGCATGTGAAAACATTTTTTTTAAACATGTGTTTTTAAAACTTTGGGTTCCAAATTTTCTCCCTTCCTCCCTCCCCACCCACCCTCATTGAAAAGGCAAGCAACTCAATATAGGTTATACATGTGCAGTTATACAAAACACTTCCATAGAAGTCATGTTGTGAAAAACTAACTCTATTTCCCTTAATCCTGTCCTGCCCCCTCCATTTATCCTATTCTTTCTTTAGACCCTGTCCCTCCTCAAAAGTGTTTGCTTCTGATTACCCCTTCCCCCAATCTGCCCTCCCCTCTATCATCCCCCTGCTTTCTTGTCCCCTTCCCCCTTTATTTTCCTATAGGGTAAGATAGATTTCCATACCCCATTGTGTATGTTATTCCCTCCTTATGCCAAATCCTATGAAAATAAGATTCACTCATTCCCTCTCACCTTCCCATTTTCCCTCCACTGTAAGAGCCTTTTCTTTTTGGGGTTTTTTTTTTGTGAGATAATTTACGCCATTCTACCTCTCCCTTTCTCCTTCTCCCAGTATAATCCTCTCTCACCCCTTAGTTTTATTCTCCAGATATCATCCCTTCATCTTCACCTCACCCTGTGCCCTCTATCTATCTATCTATCTATCTATCTATATACATACATACATATAATTTTCCCCTCCAACTACCCTAATACTAACAAAGGTCTCATGAGTTATAAATATCATCTTTCCATGCAGGAATGTAAACAGTTTAAACTTCATAAGTCTCTTATGATTTCTCTTTCCTGTTTACCTCTTTATGTTCCACTTGAGTCTTGTATTTGAAAATCAAATTTTCTTTTCAGCTCTGGTCTTTTCATCAAGAATGCTTGGAAGTCTTCTATTTCACTGAATGACCATTTTTTCCCCCAAAGGATTATACTCAGTTTTGCTGGGTAGGTGATTCTTGGTTGTAATCCTGTCTCCTTTGCCCTTCGGAATATTATATTTCATGCCCTGCGGTCCCTTAATGTAGAAGCTGCTAAATCTTGTGTTATCCTGATTGTGTTTCCACAATACTTGAATTGTTTCTTTCTGGCTCCTTACAGTATTTTCTCCTTGACCTGGGAACTCTGGAATCTGGCTACAATATTCTTAGGAGTTTTCCTTTGGGGATCTCTTTTAGGAGGACATCAGTGGATTCTTTCAATTTCTATTTTGCCCTCTGGTTCTAAAATATCAGGGCAGTTTTCCTTGATAATTTCTTGAAAGATGATGTCTAGGCTCTTTTTTGATCATGGCTTTCAGATAGTCCAACAATTTTTGAATTCTCTCTCCTGGATCTATTTTCCAGGTCAGTTGTTTTTCCAATGGGATATTTCACATTGTTTTCTAATTTTTCATTCTTTTGGATTTGTTTTACAGTGTCTTGATTTCTCAAAGTCACTAGCTTCTATTCTATTTTAATTTTTAAAGAAGTGTTTTCTTCAGTAAGTTTTTGGACTTCCTTTTCCATTTGGCCAATTTTGGTTTTTAGGGCATTCTTCTCCTCATTGGCTTTTTGGACCTCTTTTGCCATTTGAGGTAGACTATTTTTTAAGGCGTAATTTTCTTCAATTTTTTTTTGAGTCTCTTTTAGCAAGCTGTTGACTAGTTTTTCATGATTTTCTTGCCTCATTCTCATTTCTCTTCCCAGTTTTTCCTCTAGTTCTCTTACTTGCTTCTAAAAATCCTTTTTGAGCTCTTCCATGGCCTAGGACTGATTCATATTTTTCTTGGAGGCTTTGGATGTAGGAGCTTTGACTTTATTGTATTCTTCTGGTTGTATGTTTTGATCTTCTTTGTCACCAAAGTAAGATAATATAGTCTGACTCTTTGTGCACTGCTGACTCATGATCCCAGTCAATTACTTGAGTTTTAAACTCTTTGTTAAGGTAGGAGTCTGCTTCCAATGTGGAGAATATACTGTCCCAAGCTTCGGGGGCTTGTAAAGCTGTTTTCAGAGATACTTCTAGGGACCTGTAAATTTTCAGTTCTTCCAAGGTGGTATGATAAGGGGTGAGGTGTTTGCTCCTTTCCTGGCCTGTGCTGTGGTCTATGAGTGACCTCAAGCATTCTTTTCTGTCTTGGAACTGTGAGGAAGATTTCCTCTCCACCACCATTACAAGCTCCACCACTCCAGCACTCCTCCCTGCCCCAGGATCACCACCTAGGACTGTGACCCAGATCCAAGTATTGGCAAAGCAAGAGACTCTTCCCTCAGCACTGGCAAAGAGATCCCTGCAATCCCCCTCTAATCACCCATCAAGTCCCCCTCAGTCTGTGGGTCAGAAGCTCAGGAAGCAGCTGCTGCACCGGGGCCACACTCAGGAACTGGGGCTGGGATCTAGCTTCTCTCTCTCACCACAGAAACAGACTTTTCCTACTGATCTTCTAAGTTGTCTTTGGCATTTGTGGCTTGCGAACCCACGGGAAACTGCCACAGCTGCCTGTGATTCAGTCCTCTGAGGCCTGCTCCAGTTTCGCTGAGGCCTGCCTTATCTGAGCACCCATGCTGAACTGCGCTCCTCTCCCTGCCCAGTGGAATATACCTTTCTAATCAACCATCCAGGTTGTGTTGGGCTGGAAATTTGTTTCACTCTGTCTTTTTGTGGGTTCTGTTGCTTTAGAATTTGTTTAGAGCCATTTTTTAACAGGTATTTGTAGGGTTCTGGGGAGAGCTCAAGCAAGTCACTGCTTTCACTCCACCATCTTGGCTCTGCCGCTCTGTGAAGAATCTTTTCAAGTTTCAAGTAATTGAAGTTGTTTTATCCTTTTGCAATTGCCTCCATTCTCATTTGATTAAAAATACATCTTCTACCCATAGCTATAAGAGGTATGTTATCTGTTTCTCTTCTAATTTTCTTAATAGTATATAATCTTTAATATTAACGTGATGTATTCATTTAGAATGTATTGTGGAGTGTGGTATGAAGTGTCTAAGTTCGATTTTTCTGCCAGATGACTTTTCAGTTTTCCCAAAAGCTTTTTATCAGGTAGGGAGGTTCTTCTCTAGGTAATATATGTTTTCCACTTCATCAAACATAGGGTTATTGAATTCTATTGTTTCCTAATCTCCCTTTTCTAGTCTGTTCCATTGATCTATCTCTCTATTCCTTAACCAATACCAGATGATTTTGATGACTTGCTTTATATAAAGTTTGAGGTCTAAAAATGCTATTCTCCCTTCATCCTTACTTATTTTCATAATTTCTCTTGATATCCTAGATCTTTGTGGAATAGCAAGGATAATATGAGGTAGAGTATAAGATCTAAAAAGACTGGAAAAGTGAATTGAGGAGGGGTTAGGCTATGAATGGCTTTGAATATCAAGTAGAATATTTTATATTTGATCCTGTAGGTCAGAGGTTTCAAGTCACATAGGGACATCATTCCCTGAGTGCTGTCTGAACCATATTAAAGTGTAATTGGGAAATATTTAACAAAATAAATAAAAGTACAATAAAACATAGATAATATTAATATGTGGTTTTCCAAGTCAGTATGTAGCTCACAAATCTCAATTTTAGTGGACATGTTTCCATTTGAATGTGACATGACTGTTGTAGGTGACAGGGGGCCACCAGAGTTTTTTGAGTAGGAATGTGACATGATCAGATATGTGCCTTAGGAAAATCGCTTTGGTGGTTGAATGAAGGCTGGACCTGAATGAAGAGCCACTTGTGGCAAGGGACATGAGCCAGCAGGCTACTGCAATAGTATAAGCATGAGGAGATGGGAGCCTTGGGGATACCTTAGCAACCAGCACATTCCCCCAAATAAGTCTAGTGACATTACAGCCTACTCTCTGAGATGTCTAGATACCAGCTGTGAGTTTGTTTCACTTAACTCCATAAAGGATAATGAAATTGCAGACATGAAATTTCTACTTTAAACATGAAATTCCTCCTTGAACTTACACAGCCATAGCCTAAATCTTATAGGAGCTAATGAAAATAGAAACCTAAGTGCTATAGACCTGTTGTTAAGGTCATTATCGGGCAGGCCATTACTGACCCTGCTTGGCCATTCATTTCCTTCTCCAAGTTGATATTTTTCTGAATGGAAGTAACATGGAGGTTATATGAGCAGTGTAAAGCCAGAACTAAAGTTTAGGATGGATCTTGGTTAATATATTCTTGGTACAGAAATTATATTAAATTGCCCATTTCTAGGGATTTAAAATCCTCTGGTTGATTTTTCTCTGACTTCCCAACACTTGCATCTAAGGATTTGTTTAAATTAAAAAGGAGAGTGCCTCTCAGTCTGCTTATGGAGATAACCTCCAGAAGTCATTGCCGCAGGCAGACTTAGACAATACTATTACAAAATGTGAGCTTTTCTTTTTTCCTAATTGATGAAATCTCCTTTGCCTTCTGGCTTATTGGGAAAGAGAGACACAGAAATTATTCTTCCTCTCAGTAACTTTGCCTTCCCTTAGGCTTACTTTTCAAAAATTGAGAAGACCCAAGGCAAGAATAATACTCATAGATGTCAAGGTATTAAGACCTCCCAG
Organism: Vombatus ursinus; assembly: GCF_900497805.2. NCBI lineage: Eukaryota > Metazoa > Chordata > Mammalia > Diprotodontia > Vombatidae > Vombatus > Vombatus ursinus. The sequence goes on from NW_020954704.1 coordinate 3,880,412, forward strand.
ATATAACCTTTTATACTTTAAAGATAACTTTTCAGTTAACCTCGAGAAATGCTCAGAACTGGAACTAGTATGGGGTGACTTGGGCTTTGTCCTAGGGGCCCACAATGCACTGGACTAAGCTGGGAAGCCTGGAATCTAAGTGTGGCTCCATTCCTTGTTCAGAATATCACCTCATATCAGGGGTATGCTGGAACCTGCTTGATTCTATTATTGTCTAAGTCATATCTTTTTACCTTCCCCATAAGAATACTATGAGATCCTTTATCATAAGCAAAGCTTTGGATAAACTATAACCACAGGGTTTCCCTCATCTACTAGTTTGGTAATCCTATCCAAAAAGGAAAGGAGATTAATCCTATTCTTGATGAAGACATGGTGGTTCTTTATAATTACCACTTCCCTTTCTACATATTTCCCAAACATCTCTTTAATGATAAGCTTGAGGATTTTCCCAGTAATCAGAGTTAATCTCACTGACCACGAGGCTGCTGACTGTCCTTTCCTTTTTGGAAAATTGCAAAATATTTTTTAAAATGCAAATAATACTTGTTATCAAAACTTGTGTTTTCACCAGTGATCTCTGCTATTGGTGGCAAGGGACAGCAAATTAGCAGGATCATAAAAGCTTAGGATTTTGAGCCAGAAGACACCTTAGAGGTCATTTGGTCCACTTTCAGTTTTACAAATAAGGAAAGTGAGGTCTACAAAGATGAAATGACTTTCCCTAGGTCACATAAGTAGAATCAGAGCCAGGAAAAGATCAAGCCTCAGCATGCATTTTTCAGAAGTTTTATTTAATATGGGCAATTAAAATTTATTATTCTTAGATCCTTCCTCTTCTTTCTGTAGTTGGAGGCAGTAAAACTGGATTGAAAAAGCATGTAAGTAGAAGAAAGTTTGCAGAAATATGGGGCTGAGTTGGGGGCGTGTGAAGCAGAAGAAGAGAGCAGAATCCACCCAGGTCAAGAGGGTTCAAGGCCAGTCCCAGATAGTAAGATGTGTGGTGAAGCTACACAATGATATGGCTTCCCACGGGAAGCTATTACTACCGGCTACTGACGTTTATTATGAAAGGAAAACATGAAGTGATAGAGAAAAGAATGTCAGCCTGCCTAAAGTCCAATGCTGAGGCATGAGTAACTGATTTAATTGCTAGGAGTATTGGCTGTGGAATCTATTTTAATTAAATCATGCAGAAATACAGCGGCTCTCAGTTGTTCAACATCTCCTTCAAAAAGGAAGCACCCTCTAGGGCACAGTTTTCAGTGCTTGCCATCTAAACAAAGAAAAGGTTACAAATATCCTAGGTTTCCTACTGCCCTTATTACCCTTAGTAATCATGACACTGCTGGAGCAATGTCCCATTAGAAGGCCAAAAGGGGCAATTTCCAGATGCACCACAGAGCACAAGTGTACTTCCTCTGCCCCCGGGTTTGATTGTAGCAGCCTCCTCCTGCTAAGCTGAAGCAGCACTTGCAGAGAGAGAGAGCATTGGAAGCCACAGCCCCCTTTCCTGTTTCCATACAGACCACCAAGGCTCTGTCTTAGGTAGCTGATGGCCAAGACCAACTCTGCTAAACCAGAGGACAGGCCTAATGCTTCAGTAGGATAACCATTTAGTAATAGACTTCCAGGGAAGGGAAACCCATTGCCTCTTAAGGAAGCCAATTCTGTACAAGTCATTCCCCAATTGATAAATGTTCAAAGGATATGAACAGGCAGTTTTCAGATGAAGAAATTAAAGCTATCTATAGTCATATGAAAAAATGCTCTAAATCACTACTGATTAGAGAAATGCAAATCAAAACAACTCTGAGGTACCACCTCACAACTATCAGATTGGCTAATATGACAAAAAAGGAAAACAATAAATGTTGGAGAAGATGTGGGAAAATTGGAACACTAATACATTATTGGTGGAGTTGTAAACTGATCCAAACATTCTAGAGAACAATTTGGAACTATGCTCAAAGGGCTATAAAACTGTGCATACCTTTTGATCCAGCAATACCATTTCTAGGTCTGTATCCCAAAGAGATCATAAAAAAGGGAAAAAGACCTACATGTACAAAAATATTTATAGTAGCTCTTTTCGTGGTGGCAAAGAATTGCAAATTGAGGGGATGTCCATTAGTTGGGGAATGGCTGAAATTGTGGTATGTGAATGTAATGGCATACTATTACAGCATACTATGTGTTATAAGAAATGATGAGCAGGTGAATTTCAGAAAAACCTGGGAAGACTTACACGAACTGATGCTGAGTGAAGTGAGTAGAACCAGGAGAACACTGGTAACAGCAACATTGTGTGATGACTAACTTTGATAAACTCTTTTTGACAATAAAATTATCCAAGGCAATTCCACAAGACTCATGATGGAAAATGCTATCCACATCAGAGAAAGAACTATGGAGTCTGAATGCAGATAGAAGTGAAGTTTCTTTCTGTCTTTTTTCCATGTTCTAGGAGATTCTGGGACTTGCTGAAGCTTTCATAAAGGCAGAGACTTGAATTATTTTCCTCTCTCTGTTATTAATACCTCCACTGAGATCTCAGGAGCCTGTTTTATTTTTTCTGTCCTTCTGCCTCTCTCCCTTTAAAAGTGGAAAATTAGTTCTAACCCCTGAAGCAACCAGGTACTCAGATGAAGATAATACTCAGAATGACCATTCCAAGGTCCCTGCTTAGAATCCATGCAGCCTTGATTGACATATCAAAGTTAGTCTCTTACCCTGGGACTTCTTATCAAATGTCCATTCAGTCTTCTGTAAGTTTTTATTTCAAGGCTAAAAATATCTGGCATATTTCCCCCTAGCTTTCATATGAAGAGAAATATCATATTCATCTTCATTATCCTAATTTTATTATTTTTATCTGTATGTTTTGTTTTCACTTCAAAACTATCTCTTTTCCCTTCATTCCCCAGAGAATTATTCCTTGTAACAAAGAATAAAAAAGGAGAAAAACAAGCATTTCAGCAAAAGTAATCAACGTATCTTAATATTGATTATCAATTCTGATAATATATGTATGTTCCACATCTTACTTAGTCATTATTATTATTATTATTATTATCATTACTATCATTATTATTGTATTGCTGTTCAGTTGTTTTTCAGTCATGTCCTACTCTTCATGACCCAATTTGGGGTTTTCTTGGCAAAGACACTGGAGTGGTTTGCCATTTCTTTCTCCAGCTCATTTTGCTGATGAGGAAACTGAGGCAAGCAGGGTTAAGTGACTTGCCCAGGGTCACACAGCTAGTAAGTGTCTAAGGCCAGATTTGAGCTCAGTTCTTCCTGACTCCAGTGCTGACACTGTATCTACTTCACCACCTAGCAGCCCATTCAATGTTATAGTCCTCATGTATATTGTTTTTCTGGTTCTGCTTATTTTGTCTTTTATCAGTTCAAATAAGTTTTCACATGCTTTTTCTGTATTCTTCATGTTAATAATTATGGTGCAGTGATCTTCCATTACATTCATATATCACAATTAGTTTGGCCACTCTGCCTCCCACTCCAACTATCACAGATGTTTATTTTGTTTACAGCTTTTTGTTACTACATAAAGTGTTCTTAAAACTATCTTGATTTACTATATACATGATCTTCCTTTCTATCTTTAACTTCCTTGAGGTATGTGCCCAGCAGTGGGAATTCTGGGTCAAAAGGCACGGCCATTTTAGATACTTTCTTAGCATAATTCTAAATGGCTTTCCAGAATAGTTGGATCATTGCAGCTCCATGCAGTGTGCATGTCTTTTCACAACGCCTCCAAAGTTTATTATGATTTTTGTCGTTTTTGCCAATTTGCTGAGAGAAAACCCCAGAGTTCTTTTGGCTATAATTTCTCTAAGTGTTTAATAATAATAATGATAGCTAGCATTTTTGTAGAGATTTAGGGTTCATAAAGAGCTGTACAAATATTTCATGTGACAACAACCTTTGGAGGCAGATGCTATTATTATTATCTGCATTTTACAAATGAGAAAACTGAGGCAGACTGTAGTTAAATGACTTTCCCAGAGTCACACAGCTAGTAAATGTCTGAGGCTGTATTTGAATTCACCTTTTTCTAACTCCAGGTCTAGTCTAATCCACTCTATCCAATGAGCCCCCTAGCTTCTTTTTAGTTTCCTTTGTGTTATTATGTCTACAGAAGACACCAAATGTATTTTGACTGAAATGTGTGAATGAATGAGTAAAAAGGTACAGAGAATACAGAAAGAACAAGCATAGCAACTGAATTCTGAATCCTCAGAATTCTCAACCTTTCAACAGGGAAAAGTTCAAGAGTTACGTTCCCATTATGGGGAGGCAAGAAACAGCAAAAAGACTAAGTAAGTGACCATACCCCTTCAAAAAAATTGGTGAGAGATTCTCAAGTTCAATCTCCAAAGGAGTTTAATTCTGTAATATCCCAAGAAAAAAACATGTCATGGCTACAATGACACTGACAGTGTTGGGAAGGTCAAATAGAAGAAGCGGAAGAAGAGATGAGGATGGGAAAAGGCAGATCAGAACCAAAACTGGGGAGCATTAGCATAGCAGGGACACCCTGAACTTATATCTAACATCTTAATACATTTCCCATTCAGCCTTAGCTGGACTCATCCTTTATATGTTGCTTTCTCAGGGTGATGAAGGGGATATCCAAGGAAATCAAAGAAGGAGATCAAAGAAGGGAAGGGATCACAGGTTGGTCCCTTAGGCTAGGGGTGCTAGTATGATGATGATATTGGATGACAGAAAGAAAGAAGATCTATTAACTCTTACTTTATTTCTGTTTTGTCCGCCATGGGGAATGATATTTGGATTAGAAAGGACAGAGCAAATACATTATAGTAGGGAGTTAAAATCCAAGAGAAGCAAAGAAATAATAAGAGAACACCTAACTGCCCTTGATTAATTCAAGTCACCAGGACAATATGGGCTACATTGCACGGTAATAAAGGAATGACAGATGTGATTATGGTCTTGTGGTAGGATTAGAAAAGGGAAATTGTAGAGATTTTCAAAAAATGAGAGAGCTGAATCTTCAAACTATCAGTCAGGGGACTTGCTTATTCCGGGAAAAATTCTAGAAAATACTATTAAACAGACAGTTTGTGAACATTTTGAAAGGGAAGCCATGATCACTAAAAAGCCAGCATGATTTCAGAGATAATAGGTCACGCCAGACTGATCTTATTTCCTCTTCTTTTGACAGTTACCAGACCAATAGATAAGCGGAATGTTGTTGCAAAGTATTCCATATTATCCTTGTAGAAATGATGGAGAAATATGGACTGGATAATAGTACAATTTAATAGATTCATATTTGGTTGAATGATCAGACTAATTATTAATGGACTGACATAAACTTAAAGGGACATCTTTAATGAAATATCCCAGGGATCTGTACTTAGCTTTGTGAAATTAAATAAACATCAATGACAGGTCATGTAATTTTTGATAAAAGAGTGCTAGATTTGAAATTAGAGGACCTGCATTTAAGTCCTGACTCTGCTACTTGCTACCTATGTGACCTTGGATAAGTCATATAACCTTTATGGGCCTCAGTTTTCTCATCTTTAGAATGGGGGAAAGGAGGTCTAGATGACGTCTAAGATTCTTACCAGCTCCCAAATTCTGATCTGTGGCTGAAGGAAAGATTGTGGCCAAGACAAGCTTTCTCTAACTTTATGTGAAATAAAGAAAATGTGCCATATAAAGTAAAAATAATAACAGCTAGCATTTACATAATGACTTAAGATTTACAAAGCACTTTGACAAATACGATTTCATTTTATCTTCACAACAACCTGGGTGGTAGGTGCTATTATTACCTTCACCTTACAGATGAGCAAATGAAGACATAGGTTATGTGAGTTGCCTAGAGTCACACATCCAGAAAGTGTTTGAGACAGGATTTGAACTCAGTTCTTCCTAACTGTAGGCTGTTGTTGAGTCATTTCAATCAGGTCTGGATCACCATGATCCTCTTTGGGGTTTTCTTGGCAAACATACTAGAACAGTCTGTCATTTTCTTCTCCAGCTCATTTTACAGAGGAGGAATGGGGGCAAACAGGGTTAAGTGACTTGTCCATAGTCACATGGCTAGTAAAATATCTGAGACTGGATTTGAACTCAGGTCCTCCTGACTCCACTGCCAGAACTCTATCCACTACACTATCTAACTGCCCTAGATTCTTGGGCAGCCATCCAGCTGCCTCTTAAAAGAACTACAAGTAAAAGAGAATGAAAAGTAATTGCAGTAAGAAAAGTAATCCTCTCCTGCTATACAAACACATGAAAGCAAAAGCTGCACTATTGATCCCATAGATTCTGATCCATGCTCATCCTGGCTCCATTGGTGAGTTAACAGGCATTTATTAAACGTTTACTGTGTTCCTACCATTGGGCTAAACGATAGGGATACAAAGAATGGAAAAACATGTTTCCTGCTCTCAAGAAACTAACATTCTAATGGGTGAGACAACACGCAAACCACTGTGTGCATACAAGCTATGTATATTATATATGGAAGTTAACCTTAGAGGAAGGGCACTGGGCAAGGGGCCCATTTGGGGATGAGGACATGGACCAGGGAAGACCACTTGTTGAAGCTAGGATTTGAGCTGAATCAGAAGTGAGGAGGAAGAGCATTTCAGATGTGGGGCCAAGCTAGAATAAATGTCTGGAGACAGGAGATGAAGTGCCATGTGTGAGGAATGTATGAGGAATGTATGAGGAACCTTTGTAGCTGGATTGTGGAGTGTGTGGAAGAGAGTACAGTATGAGGAGGCTAGGAAGGTAGGAAGAGGCCAGGTTGTGAAGAGCCTTAAATGCCAGACAGAGAGTATTGTATTTGATCCTGGAAGTAAGAGGGAGCCACAGAAGTTTATTGATTGCTGAGACAACATGGTGGCACAGAAGATAGAGTGTCAGGCCTGGAGTTAGGAAGACTTATCTTCTTGAATTTAAATCTGTCCTCACCCACTTACTAGCTATGTGACTCTGGGCAAGTCTCTTAATCCAGTTTGCTTTGGTTTCCTCATCTGTAAAATGAGTTGGAAAAGGAAATGGCAAACCACTCCAGCATCTTTGCCGAGAAAACCCTAAATAGGGTCACGAAGAGTCAGACTTAACTGAAACAACTGAACAGCAGCAACATGGTCAGATGTGCTTTAGGAAAATCACTTTGGGAGCTAAGCTAAAGACAGATTGAGTTAAGGATGAGTAGAGAGAAACCTGACGCAAGAAGGCCAATTAAGTGTCTATTGCCTTTATCACCTAGGTGATAAAGGTGATGAAAGTCTGTGCAAGAGTGGTGACTGAGTAGAAAGAAGGAGACATACATGAAAGATATTATGAAGATAAATGATTTGACAACAGATCAGGTAAGAGAAGTGAGTGCAGAGGAGGAGTTGAGGGTAATACTGAGTTTGAGAAAAGACCATTAGAGGTCGCTGATTTGAGATGTCAATTAAGTGATCATTAGTAATTTTGGAGAAAGCAGTTGAATGATAAGGTTGGAAGCCAGACTGCAGAGAGCTTAGAAGTGAGAATGAGGGAAGGAAGTAGATGCGTCAGGTGTTTACCTTTAAGGGAAGGAAAGATCTAGGATCATTGCTAGCATGAATGGCTGGATCAAGTGAGAGTTGTTAAAGGATAGGAGAGGGAGACACAGTGTTTTCAGGCAGCAGAAAAGGGGAGGGTAGATAGAGACTGTTGTTGTTCAGTTGTTTTCAGCAATGCCTGACTCCTCATGATGCCATGTGGGGTTTTCTTGGCAAATATAACGGAATGGTTTGACATTTCTTTCTCCATCTCATTTTACAGATGAGGAAACTGAGGCAAACAGGGTTAAGTTACTTGCCCAGGGTCACACAGCTAGTAAATGTCTGAGGCAAGATTTAAATTCAAGAAGATGAGTCTTCCTGAGTCCAGGCCTGGCACTCTACTGAATCACCTACCTGCCCGACTGAAGATCAGAGAGTGGTAATGACAGTAGGGTAATGGAATAGAGAAAAAAGGCAGGGTTGGGATAAAGAATGTGTAGCCCCACCCCTTCCAGATAGGCTTGGGGTAACCTTGAGCTGTGTGTTGTGTATATGGAAGGAGATCTGCCTCCTGATTGGCTAATGGTATGTGGAACATGATACTGCATACCTTTATAGGGCTAGTTTAAGACCTTCTTCTTGAGTGTGGGTCACAGAAGGGAACTTGACCAGCACAGCCACACAGATAGAGAGGCCCAGAGATGATCAGATGAAAGAAAGATGAAGGCCTAATACAAGAACACACCTCCATCAAGTAATATTCAAAGTAACAGACCCACCATCTGCTATAATTGAAGATCTGAAGGTCCTATATATATTGAATATATTAGAGAAAGAAGTATAAAGTTGGTTATATGAAAATTGATGCCTTCTTTTTTTCGAGCTTCAGAACACTGAGGCAGAGTCATAGAAGGAGGTCACCCTGGGCTCTGAGGGTACTCATGTAGATCTTATCATCTAATCCTTATGGGTCTATTCTACCTGGACTCGTAGGATCTGGTGCAGAGGTGATGGTAAAAATTGAGAATGTGGGCTGCAGTGCTATGCCAGATAGCATCATTTTCTACCCTCCCTCTTTCTGTCTCTCTGTCTCTGTCTCTGTCTTTCTGTTTCTGTCTCCCTCTCTGTTTCTGCCTTTCTCTGTCTCTCTCTGTTTCTGTCTTTCTCTCTGTCTCTCTGTTTCTGTTTTTCTGTCTCGGTATATGTATATGTGTATATATAGGTGTGTGTGTATATATATATATGTATATGTATTTGAGAAAAATATCTTTTGAACCCATGATGTCCTCCAAACTTACAAGTGATAAATACCATCCATACCTAGGATAAGTCACGGTTAGCTTGAGAGTCCCTAAGGAAGTTCTTTGTATCAAAAAGAAAGTTAACACTTGTGGTATTGATATGTCTAGACCCTTTAATACCAGAAATTCAACACAGATTAGAACTAATTCTACTCTTTTTAAACTTCTAACAGGATACTGGAATTAACAAACTGGATATTAATACCTGCACATTTTGACTATGGAGACTTCCAGTGGCTTACATGAGGACAGAGACAAAAGGTAATCGTGAAAATCACAGAAGCACTGACTTCAGCCTCTAAACTAGATTGACTTTGGGGACTCCTTTGCTGTTGTTTTTTAAAATAATATTTCATTCTTTCCACCAATTACATGTTACAACATCTTTTTAACTTTTTAAAAAAGTCTTGAGTTCCAAATTCTATCCCTCCCTCTCTCCTTCCCCTCTACCCTTCCTGGGATGCTAAGCAATCATGTAAAAGATTTACATATTAGTCATTTTGTACAAGAAAATTCATATAAAATAAAAAGAATGAAAGAAAAAGAGGAAATATGAAATGAATGAATGAAAGGAAGAAAAATAGTATGCTTCAGTCTGTATTCAGACAATATAGGTTCTTTCTCTGGAGGCGAATAATCTGCTTCATCATAAATCCTTTGGGATTGTCTTGGATTGTTGCATTGCTGAGAACAGCTAAGTCATTTACAATTCTTCATCAAACAATATTGCTGTTACTTCGTATAATGTTTTCTTGGTTCTACTCACTTCACTTTGCATCAGTTCATGTAAGTATTTCCAGGTTTTTCTTAAATCATCTTGCTTGTCACTTCTTATAGCACAATAATATTCCATTATAATCATATACTACAACTTCTTCAATGATTCCCCAATTGATGAGCATCCATTTCCAATTCTGAGCCACTGCAAAAAGAGCTGCTATAAATATTTTTGTACAAATAGGTCCTTTACCCTCTTGTTTATTTCTTTGGGATCCAGACCTAGTGGTATTGCTGAATTAAAGGATATGCACATGGGGCAGCTAGGTGGCACAGTAGATAGAGCACTGGCTCTGGAGTCAGGAGGAGCTGAGTTCAGATCTGACCTCAGACACATAACACTTACTAGCTGTGTGACCCTGGGCAAGTCGCTTAACCCCCAATTGCCTTGCCCCCCCAAAAAGGGTATGCACAGTATTACAGACCTTTTGGCATAGTTCCAAATTACTTTCCAGAATGGTCAAATCAGTTCACAACTCCACCATTGGTGTATTAATGTCCCAGTTTTCCCACACCCCCTCCAACATTTATAATTTTCCTTTTTTATCATATTGGTCAATCTGACAGCCATGAGATGGTACCTCAGAATTATTTTAATTCACATTTCTCTAATCAATAATGATTTAGAGAATTTTTAAAGTATGACTGTAGATAGCTGTGATTTTTTTTGTCTGAAAACTGCTATTCACGTCCTTTGACCATCTATCAATTGGGGAATGACCTTTTTTTTTTTTTATCAATTTGACTCAGTTCTCTACAAATTTGAGAAATGAAGCCTTTATCGAAGATGTTTGCTACAAAATTTCCCCCCCACCACAGTTTTCTGCCTTCCTTCTAATTCTGGTTGCATTGGTTTTGTTTGTGCAAAACCTTTTTAATTTTATATAACCAAAATTATCTATTTTACATTTCATAATGCTCTTTAGATCTTGTTTGGTCCTAAATTCTTCCCATATCCATGGATCTGACAGGTAAACTATCCCATGCTCTCCTAATTTGCTTATGTTATCAACCTTTATGTGTGAATCGTGTACCCATTTTGACCTTATCTTGGTATATGGTGTGAGATGCTGGTCTATACCTAGTTTCTGCCCTATTGTTCTCCAGTTTTCTCAGCGGTTTTTGTCAAATAATGGGTTTTTTGTTCCAAAAGCTTGAATCTTCAGGTTTATCATATACAAGATTACTATGGTCATTTACTATAATGTGTTGTATACCTAATCTATTCCACTGATCTACCACTCTATTTCTTAGCTAGTACCATATTTTTTTTTTTGTTTTGTGATTACTACTTTGTAATACAATCTGAGATCTGGTATGGATAGGCCACTTTCTTTCACCTTTTTTCCCATTGATTCCCTTGATATTCTTGATTTTTTTGTTCTTCCAGATGAATTTTGCTATTTTTTCTACCTCTATAAAATAATTTTTTGATAATTTGATTGGTATGGCACTGAATAAGTAGATTAATTTGGGTAAAATTGTCATTTTTTATTGTATTGGTTTGACATACCCATGAGCAATTAATAATTTTCTAATTGTTTAGGTCTGATTTTATGTAAAAATGCTTCATATTTATGCTCATATAGTTCTAGGGTTTGTCCTGGCAGGTAGACTACTCCCAAGTATTTCATATTGTCTACAGTTATTTTAAATGGAATTTCTCTTTCTATCTCTTGCTGACGGATTTTGTTGGTAATATATAGAAATATTGATGATTTACATGGGTTTATTTGGTATCCTGCAACTTTGCTAAAGTTGTTAATTATTTCCACTAGTTTTTTAGTTGATTTTTTGGGATTCTCTAAGTATACCATTATATCATCTGTAAAATTTTATTTCCTCATTGCCTTTCTAATCCTTTCAATTTCTTTTTTCTTCTCTTACTGCTATGACTAGCATTTCCAGCACAATATTGAGTAATAGTGGTAAAAATAGTTATACTTTTTTTTTTTTTACCCCTGATTGTATTGGAAAGGCTTCAAGCTCATCTCTTTTACAGATAATGCTGCTGATGGTTTTTCTTTTGTATTTTTCTTTAGTATTTTATTTTCCCCCAGTTACATGTAAAAACAATTTTTGACATTAGTTTTAAAAATGTTGAATTCCAAATTGTCTCCTTCCCTCCCCCTCATTGAGAAGGCAAGAAATTCAATATAAGTTATACATGTGTAGTTACGCAAAACATTTCCATACTAGTCATATTGTGAAGGAAAACAGACAAAAAAAAAAGAAACTTAAGAAAAATAAAGTAAAAAATGTATGCTTCAATCTGTATTCAGATACTATCAGATGCTTTATCTGGGGATGGGTAGCATTTTTCATCATAAATCCTTAGAGTTGTCTTGGATCATTGTATTGCTGAGAATAGCTAAGGCATTCACACCTGATCATCTTACAATATTGCTGTTACTTTGTAAACAGTACATTTCCTTTTGCATCAACTCATGTATGTCTTTCCAGGTTTTTCTCAGAGCATGTTGCTCATCATTTCTTATAGCACAATAATATTCCATCATAATCACATATCACAATTTGTTCAGCCATTCCCCAATTGGCAGGCATCCCCTCAGTTCTGATTCTTTGCCACCAGAAGAGAGCTGCTATAACTATTTTTTTTTTTACCTATAGGTCCTTTTCCTTTTTTTTTTTTTTTAATCTCTTTTGAGATACAGACCTAGTAGTGGTATTGCTAGGTCAAAGGGTATGCATGGTTTTGTAGCTCTTTGGACATAGCTCCAAATTGCTCTGCAGAATGGTTGAATCAATTCACAACTCCATCAACAGTGTATTAATGTCTCATTTCCCCATATCACCTCCAACGTTTGCCATTTTCCTTTCCTGTCCTATTAGCCAGTCTAATAAGTATGAGGTAGTACCTCATAATTGTTTTAATTTGCATTTCTCCAATCAATGGTGAGTTGGAGCATTTTTTCCATATGGCAATAGATAGCTTCGATTATTTCATCTGAAAACTGATTATATCTTTTGATCATTTATCAATGGGGGAATGGCTCTTACTTTTATAAATTTGACTCAGTTGTCTATGTGTTTGAGAAATGAGACCTTTATCAGAGAAACTTGCTTCAAAATGTTTTTCTACAGTTACTATTGCTAACTGTATTCCCTTCCGTTCTATCCCTCACCCCAGTTTATTCTATTCTCTCTCTCTTTTCACCCTGTCCCTTCTTCTAACCACCCCTTCCCCTAATCTGTCCTCCCTTCTATCACCACTCCCCTTCTTTTATGCCCTTCCCCTCCTATTTTCCTGCAGGGTAAGATAGATTTCTACAATTGAGTGTATACATTATTCCCTCTTTGAGCCAATTCTGATGAGAGTAAGGTTCACTACTCACTCCCCTTCACTTCCCCTTCTCCTCCTCCACTGTAAAAGCTTTTTCTTCCCTCTTTTATGTGAGATAATTTGCCTAATTCTACCTTTCCCTTTCTCTTTCTCCCAGTACATTCCTCTCTCTCACCCCTTAATTTTATTTTTAGATATAATCCCTTCATATTCAACTTACACCTGTGCCCTCTGTCTATATATACTCCTTCTAACTACCCTAATAATGAGAAAGGTCTTATGAGTTACAGATAACATCTTCCCACATAGTAATGTAATCTGTTTAAACTTATTAAGTCCCTTATGATTTCCCTTTCCTGTTTACCTTTTTATGCTTCTCTTGAGTCTTGTATCTAAAAGTCAAATTTTCTATTCAGTTGTGGTCTTCTCCTCAAGAATGCTTGAAAGCCCTCTATCTCATTGAATATCCATTTTCCCACTGGAAGGATTGTACTCAGTTTTGCTGGGTAGGTGATTCTTGGTTGTAATCCTAGCTCCTTTGCCCTCCAGAATATCATATTCCAAACCCTGCAATCCTTAATGTAGAAGCTGTTAAATCTTGTGTTATCCTGACTTTGGCTTCACAATACTTGAATTGTTTCTTTCTGGCCTGTTTGCAATATTTTCTCCTTGACCTTAAAACTCTGGAATTTGGCTATGACATTCCTGGGAATTTCCATTTTGGGATCTCTTTCAGGAGGTGATTGGTGGTTTCTTTCAATTTCTATTTTACCCCTTGGTCTAGAATTTCAGGGTAGTTTTCCTGGATAATTTCTTGAAAGATGATGTCTAGACTCTTTTTTGATCATGGCTTTCAGGTAGTCCAATAATTTTTAAATTATCTGTCCTGGATCTATTTTCCAGGTCAGTTGTTTTTCCAATGAGGTATTTCACATAGTCTTCTATTTTTTTTCCATTCTTTTGGTTTTGTTTTATTGCTTCTTGATTTCTCATAAAGGCATTAGATTCTATTTGTTCAATTGTAATTTTTAAGGAGTTCTTTTCTTTTTTTAAAAATTAATTCATTTTTAGTTTTCAATATTCATTTCCAGAGCTTTTGAATTTTAAATTTTCTCCCCCTCCCTCTGTACCTCCCTCTCCAAGACAGCATTCAATCTAATATAGTCTATACATATACATTTTTATTAAACATATTTTCACATTAGTCATGTTATAAAGAAGAATTAAAACCCATAGGAAGAACCACAAGAAAGAAGAAACAAAACAAAACAGAAGAAAAAAAAGAGCAAATAGTGTGCTTTGATCTGCTTTCAAATTCCATAGTTCTTTCTCTGGATGTAGATAGCATTTTCCATCATGAAACTTTTGAAGATGTCTTAGATCCTTGCATTGCTGAGAAAACCTAAGTCTATTAAAGTTAGATATTGTACAATGTGGTTGTTACTATGTACAATGATCAAGTAGTTATTTTCTTCAGTGAACTTTTGAACCTCCTTTTCAATTTGGCCAATTCTACTTTTTAAGGAATTTTTTCTTCAGTGAATTTTTGTGCCCCTTTTTCTGTTTGGCAAATGCTGATTCCCCCCCTCCCCGCCCACTTTGGCTAGGCAATGGGGTTAAGTGACTCGCCTAGGGTAACACAGCTAGTAAGTATCAAGTATCTGAGGCTGCATTTGAACTCAGGTCCTCCTGACTCCAGGGCCACTGCTCTATCCGCTGCGCCCCCCAGCTGCCCCCAAATGCTGCTTTTTAAGGCATTTTTCTCCTCATTGGCTTTTTGTACTTCTTTTACCATTTGGCCTAGTCTGTTTTTTTAAGGTATTATTTTCTTCAGTATTTTTTTGTGTATCCAAAGCTGTTGACTCTTTTTCATAATTTTCTTCCATTACTCTCATTTCTCTTCCCAATTTTTCCTTTACCTCTCTTACTTGATTTTCAAAATCCTTTTTGAGCTTTTCCATGGCCTGAGACCAATTCATATTTTTCTTGGAGGCTCTGGATGTAGGAGCTTTGACTTTGTTATCTTTTTCTCAATGTGTGTTTTGATCTTACTTGACACCATATTAACTTTCTTTGGTAAGATTTTTTTTTCTGTTGTTTGCTCATTTCCCCAGTCTATTTCTTGACTTTTAACTCTTTGCTAAAATAGGGCTCTGCTTCTGGTGTGGAGGGTGTAGTGTTCCAAGCTTCAGGAGTTTAGTGCAGGTGTTTTCAGAGATGCTTCTAGGGTCCTGTAAGTTTTCAGTTCTTCTAAGGTGGTATGATCTAAGGAGAGCTGTGTTTACTACTCTCCTGGCCTGTGCTCTGGTCAATGAGTGAGCACAAACTCTCTTTTTTGCCCTGGAACTGTGAGGAGGGTCCTCGTTCTACTGTGACTGTAAGCTCTGGTGTGCTAGTGCTCCTCCTTACCCCATGACTGCCACCCAGGACTGAGACCCATATTTGAGTATGGGCAAAGCAACAGAGTCCTGTCTCAGTGTTAGCAAAGAGACTCCTGTAATCTTCTTCTGACCAGTTGTTCAACCCCCTTATTTTCTGTGGGCCAAGAGGTCTGGAATCAGCTGCAGCCACTGCTGATTCAAAGGCTTGTAAGGCCTGGTTTGGGGTTGTGCTAGCATGGCCTGACCTGGACTGTGTTCCATGCTCACCCTGGTGTGACAGACATTTCCTGTTGACTTTCTAAGTTGTCTTTGGCTAGAAAATTATTTCACCCCATCCTTTTGTGGGTTCTGCTGATCCAGGAGTTGTTTTTATGACATTATTTAAAGGTATTCAGAGGTGTTTTGGAGAAGGCTCAGGTGAAACACTGCTTTCTTTTCACCATCGTGCTCTGCCCTCTTGCTGATAGTTGTAGATAAATATTACTTATTTTTAGGTAAGTTACATTTATTGCTATGCTCTCCGGTGTTTTTTTTTTTAAATTGGAATGGATTTTGTATTTTGTCTAAGGCCTTTTCTGAATCTATTGAGATAACCAGATAATTTTGGTTGGTTTTGTTACTTATATGGTCAATTATGCTGATAGGTTTCCTAATACTGAACCAGCCCTGTTATAAATTCCACCTAGTGAATAGACTGTAGTGCAAGATCCTTGCAATATATTGCTGCAACCTCCTTCCTAATATTTTATTTAAAATATTCAAATATTCATTAGAGAAATGGTATATAATTTTCTTTTTCCATTTTGCCTCTTCCTGGTTTGGCTGTCAGCACCATATTTGTGTCATAAAAGGAATTTGGCCTGACTCCTTTGTCTTATCATATCATAATTGTTTTTTAAATGTTTGGTAGAATTTGCTTATGAATCCATTTGACCCTGAGGATTTTTCCTTAGGAATTTCATTGGAAGTTTGTTCAATTTCTTTTTGTAGGATTGGGCTATTTAATTATTTTATTTCATCTTCTGTTAATCTGGGCAATTTGTAATTTTGTAGATATTTATCCGTTATATTTAGATTGTCAAATTTATTGGCATATAATCAGGCAAAATAGCTCTTAATAATTGTTTTAATTTCTTCTTCAATTGTGATGAATTCACTCATTTCATTTTTGAGGTAATTTGATTTTCTTCTTTCCTTTCTCAAATCAAATTAACCAATGGCTTATCTATTTTATTGTTTTTTTTTCATAAAACCAGTTTTTAGTTTTTCTTATTATTTCAATGATATTCTTACTATCAATTTTATTAACCTCTCCTTTTATTTTCAGGATTTCCAATTTGATGTTTAATTGGAGATTTTAAAATTTGTTTTTTTTTCTAGTTTTTTTTTTAGTTTTATGCCCAATTCATTGATCTGCTCTTTCTGCATTTTATTGATGCAAGAAATTAGAGATACAAAATTTACCCTAAGTACTGCTTTTGCTGCATCTCATAAATTTTGGTATATTGTTTCATTATTGCTATTTTTTTCCCTTGGTGAAATTATTATTTCCATGATTTGTTCTTTGACCCATTTATTTTTCAAAATTAGAATCTTTAGTTTCCAATTAATTCTTAATCCATCTTTCCACTGCCCATTATTGAATGTAATTTTTATTGCATTATTGTATGAAAGGGATGCATTTACTATTTCTGCTTTTCTGCATTTTGGTTGTGAAGTTTTATGTCCTGATATATGGTCAGTTTTTGTGTAGGTGCCATATACTGCTGATAAAAGGGTATATTCCTTTCTATTCCCATTAAATTTTCTACAGAGATCTATCATATTCAATTTTTCCAGAATTCCATTCACCTCCTTAACTTCTTTATTGTTTACTTTTTAGTTAGGTTTATCTAGTTCTGAGAGGGAAAAGTTGTGGTCTCCCGCTAGTATAGTTGTATTGTCTATTTCCTCCTGTAACTCGTTCAACTTTTTAAAAAATGTAGATGTTATACCAATTGGTGTACATATGTTTAGCATTTATATAACTTCATTGTCTATGTGATGCCTTTCAGCAAGATATAGTTTCCTTCCTTATCTCTTTTAATTAGATTTACTTTTGCTTTTGCTTTGTCTGATGATTGCCATCCCAGCTTTTTTGCTTGAGCTGAAGAATAAAAGATTCTACTCCAGTTCCTTACCTTTAATCTGTCTGTCTCTGCGCTTCAAATGTGTTTCTTGTAAATGACATATTGTAAGATTCTGTTTTTAATTCATTCTGCTATCTACTTCCATTTTATGCGTGTGTTCATCCCATTTACATTTATAGTTATAATAACTAACTGTGTATTTTCCTCCATCCTCTTATTTCCTTGTTTATCTCCCTTACTCCCCAGCTTTCCCTCCTCATAAGTGTTTTACTTCTGATAACCATCTCCCTCAATCCTCCCTTTCTTCTATCAGCTCCACTCTCTCTTATCCCCATCCCTTTTTGCTTCCTTATAAGATAAGACATATTTCGATATCTAACTGAGCATGTATGTTATTCCCTCTTTGAGCCAATTCTTATGAGAGTAAGGCTCAAGTTTTGCTCACCCCCCCATCTTCTCTTCCATTATGATAGCTCTTTCATGTTTTCTTTATGTGAGATAATTTACCCCATTCCTTCTCCCCCACTCTTTCTCCCAGTACAATCTTCTTTCTCATCCTTTTATTTTTGGGGGTTATCATCACATCAAAGTCACCTTATAAGAAGATACTCTTTGTCTACATATACTCCTTCCAATTACCCTAATAGTAATAAGGTTCTTAAGAGTTACAAATATTATCTTGCCACATAGGAATATAAATAGTGTAACCTTATTGAATCTTTTATGTTTTTTCTTTCTTGCTTCTTTTTTTTTTTACCTTTTTATGTTTCCCTTGAGTCTTGTATTTGAAGATCAAAATTTTTATTCAGCTCTGATTTTTTAATTAACAATGCTTGAAAATCCTGTATTTCATCAAATAACCATTTCTTTACCTGAAAGATTATACTCAGTTTTGCTGGGTAGGAGTTTCTTGGTTGTAATTCTAACTCCTTGCCTTCCAATATATCATATTCCAAGACCTCCAGTTCCTTAATGTGGAAGCTGCCAAATCCTGTATAATTCTGACTGTAGTTCCATGACATTTGAATTGTTTCTTTTTGGCTGCTTGTATACTTTCTCCTTGACTTGGGTATACTGGAATTTGACTATGTTCATGGGAGTTTTCATTTTGGGTTCTCTTTCAAGTGGTGATTGGTGAATTCTTTCAAGTTCTATTTTGCCCTCTGATTTTAGGATATCAGGGAAGTTTTCCAAGGTAATTTCTTGAAAGAAGTTGTCTGGGTTTTTTTTATTTTCCATCATGACTTTCAAGTAGTTCAATAATTCTTAAATTATCTCTCCTGAATCCATTTTCCAGGTTAGTTGTTTTTCCAATGAGAAGTTTCACATTTTCTTTTATTTTTTATTCTTTTGATTTTGTTTAATCATATTTTGATTTCTCATGGAGTCATTAGCTTCCACTTCTCCAATTCCAATTTTTAAGGAATTATTTTCTTCAATGAATACCTCCTTTTCCATTTGGCCAATACTATTTTTAAGGAATTTTTTTCTCAGTGAATTTTTGTATCTTTTCCCATTTTTTGGTGTTTCTTTTACCAAACTGTTGACTCTTTTTTTCATGATTTTCTTGCATTATTCTCATTTATTTCCCATTTTTTCTTCTATTTCTCTAATTTGCTTTTAAAAATATTTTTAAAGTGCTTCTAGGAGTTATTTTTGGGCCTGAGACAAAATTATATTTTTCTTTAAGGCTTCACCTGTAGCCATTTTGATACTATTGTCCTGTTCTAAGTTTGTCCCTTGATCCTCCCTGTCCCATAGTAACTTTCTTTAGTCGATTTCCTTTTTTGTTCCCTTTGCTCATTTTTTCTGCTTATTTTGTGACTTGGTACCTTTATGTGAATTGGGTTCTGCTCCTGCACTCTCTCAAGCTTCTTGTACTGGGGCTTAGGGCCTTGCTGATGGCTTTTATTGGGCCTCAGGGCCTAGCTGCTGGCTTGCACTGGAGGAAGGGCCTCCTGCTGGCTTGCACTGGGGACAGGGCCTCCCTATTGGCCTGAACACTCCACTTTGTACAAGAAGAATAGAAAGTTAGATTGAGGCTGATCATTATAAGAGGATAAGTGTACTTTCTCTGCATGAGTGGGATGTGGAATGTTTGAAGTAAAACCCACAGCATCCTGCTCACTGACTCCTGACCACTCAGAGAAAGATTTAGGATGATTTCTGTCTTATAATGGAAAATATCAGAAACCTTTTCAAAGAAAGGCCAGTTAATGGCATTATCACACAACCTAGCAACTCTTATTCATCACCCATAATAGTGATACCAATGTAGAATGGACACAGATGTGTGTAGGCCACTGGACTTTGAACAAAAGTAGTGGACATTCCATGGGTTCAAGAAGTCCTGGATTATCTGTTAGGCAACCAATGGTTTTAGTCTTGGACTTACATAATGAATAACACCAGATCTATTTGTGTGAAGAAGATAATGAAATTGCAGCCTTTCATCTGTTTAGCTGGATTTTTACCAGTTTGAATATATGCCTCAACAGTTTTCGGGGGTACCAGCCACTTTCCAATGGTTGATGGAAAAAGTAGTTAGTGGCATAACCTAACTGGAAGCATTAGTATACCTTGATGACATTATATATTTGTCAGGACTCTGGAAGAACACAAGGGATACTGATGATACTGAATCAGCTGGAGGAACCTGGTCTGAATCTTTCAGTTGACAAGTGCTAATTTTGCACAACTTTTGTTAAGTATGTGGACCATATTGTATTCCAACAAATTGAGAGCACTGATCTAGAGAAGGTAGAAGCATTTTTGGAATGGTCACTCCATAGAATCTTAGACTTAAGAATTTTGGTGGTTATTATTGCAAGTTTCTTAGGACCCATGCTGCTATTGTTAAACTATTGAAAAGACCTCACTTGTGCATGTGTGATTGAAGAGAACCAGAACCAGGAAAGGCAAAACTCTCTTAAAACCTACAGAGCCTTTTGGAGATAGATGGAGAGACAAGTATGAAAAAGCCTCAGGGATTTCATAACCTTCTTCAACTGCCTTATTGATACACGGGAATTGGCTTTGTTGTTGTTTAGTAAATTAGTTGTGTCTGACTCTTCATGACCCCATTCATGGTTTTCTTGGCAAAGATACTGAAGTGGTTTGACATTTCCTTCTCCAGCACATTTTACAGATGAGGAAACTGAGGCAAATAGGGTTAAGTTACTTGTCCAGGGTCACACAGCTAGTAAGTGTCCGAAGGCAGATTTGAACCCACATCCTCCTCATTCCAGGCCTAGCACTCTATCCACTGTACCACCTGGATGCTTCTGCCAACTTGACTGACACTTTTGTTCTCACACAGATGTCACCCTGGGAGCTGTCCTCTACCATGTAAGCTTCTGCTCAGTCTGCGTTGATGGTCAAAGTGTGTTGGTATTGATTCCCAAGTTGTTAATTGCAAAATCCTGTCAGAAGTTTGAAAAGAGTAGAATTAGTTCTAATTAATGCCAATGTCAGTATTGAACATACCAAAGCCACAGCGTCCATTTTCCTTTGGTTGCCAACAACTTCCTTAGGGAATCTCAAGCTTGCTGTGGTATATCCCAAGTTAATTTTTAATCACTAAATCAACCAAGTCTGATTTTTAAAAAATTCTGAGACTATTTTGTAAGCAGACAAGTTGCCCAGTCTCTCACCACAGACCAGCTGCATTTACTATCAGAGGTTTGACAAAGAGTGAGTCTCATTACTCTGCCCACAAGCTCGAGATCTTTTCTATAAAGTGGGCTAGGCTAATACTAGGGAGTATGTATCTGGAGAAAATTCCCCACTGACACTCTGGTCAGTTATGAATCAGCATATACTAGAGGCCTGGTAAGATTAATGTGGCTACAGATGCCTTATCCAGATTGCCACATGATATTAGAGCTGGGGCGATGCCTGAAGATGGCATGAGAGCAATCTGTGATAACCAAGAAACTGGACCAATACCAAATAGAATTAGAGCTGACTTTCAGCAGATTTTCAGACTTTCAGGTTTAAGACTTTCAGCAGATTGCATGTTAAATGCATATGCAGGCCTTGTTTCATTGACTTATCTTCTTTGTCACTGTTGTCTGTAGGGAGATGCCCAAGAATGAGAATAGATAGCTGATAATATACCCATAGAAGTGATACAAGCCAAAAAACAAAACAAAACAAAACAAAACAAGGTAGTAATTCTAAAAGTCTTAAATTCCAGCCAGCATAGGGTACCTTGCTGCTGAGAAGATGGCAGAAGTTGGAGCTGTGCCGTGGAGAGCTGTCACACTGACTGATCTCACTGATCCCACTAGGCAGCAGATGGTGCTATCTGGAGCATACTGCCCAATAGCCGTGAATACCTTGCATGATGACTTTGGACATATGGGCCAAGAAAAGAAAACCTTTGGAGCTGAGAAGAAACAGATTTTATTGGCTCAAGATGGCTGCAGATGTCACCAAGAAGTGTGAAACTTGTGCCAGATGTGTACAAAGGAAAATGGTACAAACTTGTGTTATGTATCTGGAGAATATGAATGTCAACAAGCCTTTGGTGTGAAAATCAATATAAATTGATTTTCTATTTCTGGAAGAGAATAGTTAAAACACAGGGCATATCTTAATGGTGACTGACCATTCCACCAAGTATGTACAAGCATTCCCCACTAGAAATCAGAAAGCATCTACTATTGCCAAAATGTTGTGAGCAAGGTATTTTTAACATATGGATTCTCTCCTGGGATTCACTCTGACCAAGTAGGCAACTTTAAGATTAAGCTACTGAAGGAAATGTTGGCTACATATAGCCTGAGCATTTTAATTGAATGCTTGAACATGTTGGGAACTCTGACAACAGAATACAGTTCTCAAGGCATTCAATGTATATAATTTCTAATATTTGCATACAATTTCACCAAGAATGATGCTATTATTTGGCCTCATATTGGGCTCATATTTGGGCAAGAAACATGCCTACTACTTATTGACTTCTCCTTTGGGACCTTGGATGAAGGAGGTTATATAATTACTGGCACATAGGATATTTCTCAGTGGAGAGAAAAGCTCGGAGAAGCTAACTAGCCACTAAGCTGGTTTTTGTTGCTAGAGCATATTCTTAAGACCTTCAATAAGGGCACAGAATTCTTTTGAGAAACCTTGGCATTCAAGGAACTTAAAAGTTAGTTGACTAATAGAAAGATAATCCATACAAAGTTGTTGAGAGATTGGGCAACTTGCCTTTTTACAAAATAGTCTCAGAGAACTTAAAAAAACAAAAAAAAATAGCCCCTGAGAATTGAGTAGGCCCCATCAAGACAATTCACCACAGCTGTCTCTCATAGGACAGTTCATTAGACTTTCTAATGAACTGGTGGGAAAAAATGATGGACACTCAACTTGGCAAATGTTGGGCAAAGGGGATCATCCACCAGTTTTTAAAAGCCTTCTGACCCAGATATGCTTATTGAAAATATTTTCAGTGAAGGAGACTCTATTCACCATTACAGGACAGGAAGACTGAACCCAGAGACAACTCCTTTCTTGCCTAGATTTGTTGTTACGGGGATTCCTAGGGTATAGATATAACCAACAACAGTCCATAAACACACTGATAGCCAATCTCTCCCTGCTGTCAAGCCTAGAAGTAGACACACAAGTCTATAATAATCCTGATGATCTACCCATACCACCTACCAGTCAAGGTATAGGAGAAAAGGGAGCAGTCAGCAATATGTCTGACAAGACACTAGATTAATTTATTTTATGGGTGAACCATAATGAAATAAGCAGAAACAATGGAGTGCTGTGTTTTGTTTGAGAAACAAGTAGTCTAGTATGGCTGAACCATAGAGTTTTTGGAAAGGAGTAGAATGTAAAAAGATTGTGAACTCATTAGACATCTTTTTGCTAAGGCTAAGAACACTCATCTGAGGACTGCTGTTCACTTACCTATGCTCCAGGAAAGAGGCTACCAGGGACTCATCTAGTGTAGTAGTGGCCCTAGGAGGATAGGATCCAGCTAATGGAATTGTGTTATATAAATTAAAAATTAGTCCAAGGCTTGTTAGCCTGATGAAAAAATTGGTGGTACAGGATTCCATCAGATGGAGCAGGGACATATAAATTAAACACAACAGGAATTAGGCAGTACTCAGACTGATCTCTTGAGAAGAGCATAGCGTGAAGTGATTGTGTTTCTTTATTAATTTATATACAATGCATCTTAATATTCTGGAGAAAGAAATGGCAAACCATTTCAGTATCTTTGCCAAGAAAACCCCAACTAGGGTCATGAAGAGTCAGATGTGACTGAAAAACGACCGAACAACAAAAATCATAATGTTCTTTTGTGATTGGTTTCATAATTGAATTTTGCATACATAATGTTTACTTCTTCAGATTTTATGTTGTACTTTTAATATTACTAGGTATTTGATTATTTATCCCAGTAAAACATAGTATGTGAACAAAACTACTCATAAGTTTATTCGCTTAAACATTAGCTGAAGAAACTATCTACTTTTGATATCATATGTCTGCATTCCCATTTTTGCCAGGATTGGAGTGGGGCATTCAGAACCCACAGCAGGGTCTGTTCATTTTGGGACACAGATGGCAACCACTTCATTGTGGTCCCTCACTGGAAGTCCTAGAGGGAAAGTTAAATGCTACAGAATCTGAAATAAGATCAAAACTGTCCCTCCTTTAAAACTGACTCAGTGTTCTGCTGAGGTGGAGGACAAAGAAGAGGGAACCAAGGGATGACCCAGTGTTTTCTACTTGATTCCAAAGTGCCAAGTCCTCCCACACATGGGCCATGTGGCCCAGGTTCCCACAGACAGTGGGAATGGGGCTCATCTCTTTGTTCACGTTCCACTCCCTCTCCTCCTTTAAATACTTTCTGGCCTTAGCAAATCATGGCAATTTGTCCTCAATCTGGATTCCTAAAAGATCATTGGAAAGTCTCTCTCTTCAAGTGCTGCCCCCAGTGCCTTGTATTAAAGAGTCTCTACAAGGTCCACACAGCAAAGTTCATAATGGGCTCCCAAATACCATATAAAAAGTCTGAAGCACACTATTGAACATAGTTCTTAGACAATTCCAAAATTAGTAGTCTTCATGGAAAGCCCAGGTCTACCATAGCTAATGGAACTGGAGGTGACAATCATTGCCAAATACAAAGTTATGCAAATTCAAAACATGACATTTTACAATTTTTTTCATCTCAATGCATGGTTCTTAAAGACCCAGACATCTATCTCTATTTGCTGAATGCCCCTCAGAATGTTTACTTCTTAATTCCACTCAGTCTGTAATGATACTCTTTCTATCCAATTTAACATAATGAACTCAAACTCAAAATATAGCCAGAAGGAGAGCAGACACAGGGTGTGAGGTTTCCATATCAGGTCATCTAATAACCCTGGACTCCCTTTCTTCCACATTACCTCTTCTGTCACACTCTGGTTTAATCCTGCCTACTAATGCCAAATGTTCTGACTCATGTTGGTTTAGTAGTTCAGGCTTGAGATTGGAGGGAAATGAGACATTTGTAGACCAGCTAACATTTAACACAAATAATTTATTTAACAATTACATGGAAAGGTCATTTAGCAAAGATACAGTGTCATATAAGTTAGACAGAACCTTTCAGCCTCCTCACTTTCCATGGTAGCATCCTAGTTAGGGGTGCACATTAGGACTAAGTAGCCCCCAATTCCTTGTGTTCTGGCCTTTTATGTTTACATGACCAGGAAACTGGAAATGGTTCAAGATTTATGGAGTCATGAGAATTCCTACACTACTGGCCAGACTGTCAAATCTGGTCCACAACTTGTTTTTGTATGGCCTGTGAGCTAAGAACAGTTGTACATTTTAAAATATGATATAATTTTATTTAAAATTGTAAAAACCATTCTTAGCCCAGAGGCTACATAAAAAGAGGCAGCGGGCCAGATTTGACCCACGAGCTGTAGTCTGCCAATCCCTGCCTTAGATCATTTAAATTTTGAAGATATTTTCATTGCCTTTTAGAGAAAAAACTAAGAAAAATTAGGGGAAAATTTAGGGAAAAAAACTTTAGGGAATATGTGGAAGGGACCTTAGTAGATGTTGCTCTTACTAGAGATAGAAGGATGAGCCACATCTAATAAGGTTAAATTTATGACTATATGAATGACCTCTAATTCCACCAGAATGGAGAATTCCTAGTGTGGAAGCTCTCTCTGCTAATGTGCTGTAGATCAATATTTGCCTATATCTTATAAATCCTAGGGAATTGCTTGAGGCCTATAGAGGATAAGTGACTTGTCTAGGTTCACACAGGTAGTAAGTATTAGTGAGATTTAAACCTATCTTTTTCCTGATTCCAAGCCCAATGCTCTATTCACTAACTACATAAAGCTTCTTCCTTGGGTTAAATTTAATAAGGGTAAATTGAGAGGATGCCCAGTTGTGGTATATGAATGTAATGGAATACTATTGTGCTATAAGAAATGATGAGTAGGCAGACTTCAGAAAAACCTGGAAAGACATATATGAACTGATGCTAAGTAAAATGAGCAGAACCAGGAGAACACTTTACACAATAACAGCCACACTGTGCAATGACTTGACCTTGATACACTTGGCTCTTCTTAGCAATGCAAAGATCTAAGACAGTTCCAAAAGACTCATGATAGAAAATGCTACCTGTATCCAGAGAAAGAACTATGGAATCTGAATGCAGATCGAAGCATACTATTTGCCCTCCTTTTCTTTTGTTGTTTTGTTTATTCTTTCTCGTAGTTCCTTCCATTAGTTCTAATGTAAAAACATGCCTAAAATAAATATATAAGTACAGCCTATTCAGATTGTACACCGTTTTGGGGAGGGGGGAGGAGAGGGAAGAGGAGAAAATTTAAAATGCAAAATCTTACGGAAGTGAATGTTGGAAACTAAAAATAAATAAATAAATAAATAAATAGCTTAAAAAAAAAAAGCAATGAACCTCCCAAGTATGTGAAAATTAAAATTTTCATATAAGATTTTAAATAAGGTTTTAATTTCCATTTTTTTATAAAGGAGGAAAGGTTTAGCAGAATGCAAGCTCAAATGTCAATAATGTGACATGGCAGCAAAAAAAAAAAAAAAAGACGCTAAGTTAAGCTTTAAAAAAAGCCAAAAAGTACAAGTTAAGCTAAGAAGGGAATGCCCTTCCTTTCTTCCTTCCTTCTTTCCTTCCTTCCTATACAGGTATGCATTTTACTATATGGCTGCCGAGGTCCTGTCTCTGAAATTCTGCATCTCTGTGAGATAAGAAGTAACAGGAAAAAGAATAACTTTCCTAAACTTCCCATGGCTCTGATTCATGACAACAAAACAGGCTCATTTCTGTAGGCCAGGTGAAAGGAGTAGAAAAGAACACACTAAGTACTTAGTAGTTTAACAAAATTTACCACATACCTTTGAACTACTTGTCTTATCTTGGGCCACCATATGGCCCCCAAACAATTAAAAGTCAATAATAAAAGACAAAACCTGATTTATAATTTTTAAAAGCCTAACAAATGAACCTGTGCATATGCCTGAACTTTAAGCAAAAGACCTCAAGATTTAAATAGAACTATACTTTAATCTGAGCAGTGGCAGGAAGTGTAGCATAACAGGTGCAGATGCTCAGTTTTAAGAGTCAGGAAAACCTGGATTCAGGTTCTGCTGCTTACACATATTTTCAAGGTGAACATTTAAACATCCAGGGCAAGCCATTTAAATTCTAGGTGCCCCAGGCGACTCTCTAAAAACAGTTATAGAGGAGTTGTCCATATTGGCATAGTTTCTATACTTGGCATTCACTAATGGAATCATAGGTCTGAACCAAAAAGTAAAAATTAAAAATAAAACAAAATAAAACATATTCATCAGTTATAGCCACTGAAAATAGTCTTCAGAGCCTAGTTATCAGGAACCTACTATGCATGTGGTAATGTGATAAATGTAAATAAAACTGGAAGAATTTCTGGAGTTTCCCATGGTTGAATCTCAAGGCTCAAAGAAGAGTCATTCCGACTACCCATAGTCATAAAATAAATTTTGTGAAGAAAGTCAATGAACTGTCATCTTAGTTCTCATTAACTTTAGGGAGATCCTAGATGAGACTTTATTCTAATGTCTTTGGATAGCAACAGGAGAAAAAACCTCTAAGTGTTTCATAATGCCTCTTGCTGCCCATTAACTTCCTGCCCATTTAACTTTAATTCTCAGGCTGTGAAGAAGGAACTTCACAACACAGGGATTTTGGTGGGAAAAAGCTGTCTAACCAAATGGCTCTGCCTCCTCTCATAGTAAGAATTTCTCCTTTTGTTGTACCCGATTGGTGTCACTCCTGTCTGTTTGTCCTCTGGAGAGACACCAGATTTAGTTTTTTTTTTTGGGTCCCAAAGTGTTTTTGCCAGCAGACTTGAAATTGATGAACCTATCTCCTTGTAATTGTAAGCTGAGGGGTAGGCCACCAATTTCAAGCTTGTCTTTGAATGAAATCCACTCATTGGTGTGCTGAAGCAGACTCCTACTGAATTGGGAGAGCTGATTGTTTACTTTTCAATGAGAACATTTACACCTTGGAAATGGGCAAATACTATAAATGTTACTAATGTCTATTAAACTTAAAAGTGTATCATAAGTACACCCCCCCCAGCTGATTGTTAAACATTTGCCAGTCCTCTATGAATCCACTCTATCCACTGAAAAAACACCTAGAGCTTACTAACTACCAGGTACTATGTTAGGTGATGGGGTTATAAATACAAAAATGAAAGTCTCTGCCCTCACAGAGCTTACAATCCACAGGGAAAAACAAGAAATACACACACACACACACACACACACAAGTAAACAAATTCAAAATAATTCAAGGAAGTGTTAAGAGGGAGAAAGTGTTAATTAACTGGGGCAGGGTGGTAAAGAAAGCAAAACTTTGGAGTTTGTTTTTTTGTTTTTTTGTTTTTAGCAGATTTATGCTTTTTGTTGTCACCATCTAAAGAAATACAGGGCAGTGAGTTAGCTGTTCTTTTCCAAATACCACATGCCACATCTTTGGGATTACTGGCCTTCCCTACCCCACCCCCCTTTTCTTCTTTCCAGTATCTTTGCTTTGATAGCATGTCTACAGCCAAGCACCCATTCAGGCAATCAGCCAGAGAACTCCAGTGTATGCAGATCCTTGAGGGAAAATGATATAGGTATATAGTCTTGTTACCCCAAAAGGTATTAATAGGTTGTTTCACTTCCTAGTTCTTCCTTTTTCTTCTGTTCTTTCTATCTAAGGTAAAATGCTATCTTAGCTCTTCTGGTCATGGATGAAATAAGACTCTTGCTAAGACTCCCTGAGCAGCCCATTCAGGTTGGATTGTCAGCATCCTGACATCTCAAGCAATCATAATGTTCTAGAATAGATTTAGTTCTTCCTGAACTAATCTAGCTGGAGGCTGAGGTAGGTGTCCTAACCGCAGGTATCAAGCTGTGATAATTGACTAACCTAACATAAGCAAGGGGGTTATAAAAGAATAGGTTTGCTTAGCCTGGAAAGATACCATTATCAAAAAGAGGGATACAGTTATAAAAAAAAAAACACATGATGCAAAATTGGGGCCAGTAACAAATGCAGTCAACAGACAGAATCCCATGCCTCTCTCTGTTCTCCCACAGTGAAGCTGATCCAAAGTTTAGATCAAAGCAGCCAGCCCAAGGTGAGGATATCACCAGGTCAGAGGAGTAATGTAACCTGTCACTCTGATTGATCTTCTCCAAAAATGCTGCATCAGCCCAGAGGCGGCTTGGGCCAGTCTCAAAACAGGACTTGTGTGACTTGAGGCTGTGTGTCTATTTCACATTTTATAGCCTTATTTATTCCTGACTCTTTACTCTTCTGTTTCACAACATTGTTTACCTGATGCCATCTACTTAAATACTATGCTCATCACCTTCAGGGTACTTATCTGTGTATAGCAGTCAGGGCTTAGTGGGTTTCATAGCAGAGCCTCTCCAAAGTCTGCCACAACTAGGCTCTCTTTACTGGGCATTCAGTCTCTCTTCCCTCCTCTCTCTCTCTCCCTCTCATTTTCCCACTCCTTCACTTCTTTTTCCCTCTCTTTCTCCTTCTTCCTCCCCTCTTTCTCTCTTCCTATCCCTTCTCTTTTGTTCTTTGTAAATTCAGGTACTGACTGCTCATCCTTTTTCTGTGCATCATATTTGTAGTTGTTTAAAATCTACATTTCTGAAATTACCTGAATAAAATTGTGATTCCCATTATCTCATTCCTGGAAGATATCTGGCTCTGCCATGGATTTTTTTTTTAAGAAATCATAATATTTAGCCAGTTTTGTAAGTTCTTTTTTAAAAAAAATTATTTTGTATTTTTGAAAGTAAACCAGCTTACCACCCATGCTGAGTGTGGGACAGGCATCCATATCTTGTGTATTTAGAAGGAGTGATGACTCCATATTGGTGGAGAGAGAGAGAATGTTGACAAAATGCTGGGGATATTTGGGAGATGGGGAGTTGGGGTAGTGCTCGTTGGAAGAAAGAAGTATGGCTTGACATGCTCTTTTGGAAGGAGATGTATGAAAAGATTGTTCCTGAAAATATTTCTTCCCAAAATATCTCTGATTTCCAACTTGCCTATTTAAAGATTTCAGAGACTTTTTTTTTTTTGCAGGCGAGATTGGGGACTCTAATCTTAGTTTGAGCTGAGAATCTCATCTTGCTTCCATCTAAAGAGCTCATTCACGCTTGTGTATTTCTTAGAATATTTTAATTTGTATAACTTTTCCTACTTCTGTTTGCTGTTTGCTTTAGATAAATGGGTTTACTCATTATTTGATATTTATTATAGTGATATTTATTTAGTGTGAACATTTTTTGACCTGTGGATTCTTCTGTGTAACCAGCATTTAGCTAGAAGGGTCTAAAGATAGTGAGTGCAAACTTGAGGCTATACTCTCCCTTAAGAGTGACTAGTTAAGTGGCTTTTGTTTTAGACCCTATTGTGTTCCTAGATCAGCAATATTTAGGAAGCATATAGATGTAAATCTAGCCTAATACCCATCTTGGAGACAGAGCAGGGAAGAAGCCAGCACCCAGCCACAGCTTTTCTCTTGCTCTTGTCAAGGTAGAAATCATAACATTCTTGTAGAGGAGTGGGTCAGATTTTAGAATTCTCTCTGTCTCTGTCTCTGTCTCTGTCTCTGTCTCTCTGTCTCTGTTTCTCTCTCTGTCTCTCTCTCTCTCTGTCTCTCTCTCTCTCTCTCTTTCTTTCTCCATAGATTTCTGTGTTTCACTGGGTTTTGGTTCACTTTCCTGAGTCTCATAATATTTGTTGTAAATGTCATGTAATCTCTTTGAGCATTTAGGACTCATACTTCTTTCTAGTTTTATCATACATTCTATTGATTTCTATGTGCTCTTGGTTTTTAACTTCCAATCTTTGGTGTTTCAAGCCTTTTCCCTTATATTCTCCTATCACTTACTTTCTATTTCTTCCTCCTTTGTTAGCAGTTGCCTCCCTAGGGATAGACTGCAAAGCTGCTTTAGCTTTCTTCCATTTGGGGAGATTTAGTGTTCACTGGAGTCTTA
This sequence comes from Vombatus ursinus, assembly GCF_900497805.2. Classification (NCBI taxonomy): domain Eukaryota; kingdom Metazoa; phylum Chordata; class Mammalia; order Diprotodontia; family Vombatidae; genus Vombatus; species Vombatus ursinus. The sequence continues at coordinate 3,911,438 of NW_020954704.1, forward strand.
GGAGTTTGTCCTAGTAGTCTCTGGGGGAGATAGGACTAGTACCATCTGGGTTTTAGTCCCCTTTCTAGCCAAGTGCAACCAGTTACTCTGGCCTCCTGCCCCAGTTCCTTCCTTCCTTCCTTTATTTTTTTTCTCTCTTTTTCTCCCTCCCTCTTTCTTCCCCTCTCTTCAAATATGGATAGACAGAATCAATGTCTCTCACTTGTTTTAGAGGGTGGGCAAGGGGTCAGCAAAAAAGCTATCAGAAAAGCCTCTATACCATGAAGAAATTCCAAAGTAGCTCTAGGCAAAAGCTTGCAGGTCATTTGAGTTTCTTTCTAGGTTGGCACTTTAAGGATGAGTGTTCTCCTGTGTTAATGTATAAGGATTTTGTTTTGCTGAGAGTCTTTTTTGTCCTGTGGATTCAGATATACTTGTTCTACTTCTGGTGCATAAATCCTCTTCATTTTTTATGAGAGAGTTAGTGAGGTTTGAGAAAAATGTTTAATTCACCATTGTGTTGGTCCCACCCACTACTCAGTATTTAAAACAAAATTTAAAAAATATTTGTCAATGAATCTTTGCTCTAAATTTTACTTTTCTTATATTGAGAGTTAATCTAATATAGAGGAATGAGGGCCAGCCATAGAATATGGAGTAGTGAGGGAGTCCTGATTCTTGTTCTAGTTCTGCCATTTATCATTTCAGGGAGCTTGGGACAAGTTATTTAATATCTTAAGGCCTCAGTTGTCTCATATAAAAAATTGGAGGATTGTACTAATATGACCTTAAAAGATTCTTTCTAGATTTAAAGTTCTATCATTCCAATTGGGGCATCTAGGTGGCTCAGTGGATAGAGTGCTAGGACTGGAGTCAGAAATACTCATCTTCCTGAATTGAAATCTGGCCTCAGACACTTACTAGCTGGGTGATCCTGGGCAAGTCACTTAACCTTGTTTGTCTCAGTTTCCTCATCTGTAAAATGAACTGGAGAAAGAAAGGACAAACCATTCCAGGATCTTTACCAAGAAAACACCAAATGGATCACAAAGAGTAAGATATGACTGAAACTACTGAACCACCACTCCCATCACCATCACCACCACCACCACCACCATTCCTATTAAATGGTATAATTAAAGCCTGTTATTACATCCTAAACTAGGGTGATTTTGAGGTCTTTTTAAGTTGGTCAAGGCCTTATTAAGGGCAGATGTCAGGGAAGTACTTCTCTGTTCTTTGCTTAACACTCTAGGGATTTCTCTGGCTTTGGGGTCATGACCAGCTGGTACCATTGAACAATATTTCCTGTTATTCCTCTTCCTTGGGCTATGATCAGTAACATTATCTTGCATCTGAGGGATATTCGGCAATACCTGGCACATTGACCCTTCTCAGACCCGGGGTTTTTAATCTATCTTTCTTCTCCCAGGGAATATTGAAGGTAAAGGAGTGTTGATAGTTTTCTTGTATTCCTGACATCCACAAGAACTATTTTGGATGTTGTAAAGAAAAGATTGTTGTAGTGGATCAAACGTAGGTGGGAGAAGATGTTATTAAGGGCTAGATCCAGAGTACGATGCTGATGGCACCTAGGCACAGTGCATATCTAGAATCAAGAAGATCTGAATTCAAGTCCTCTCTCAGACATTTACTAACTACATGACCCTAGGCAAGTAATTTCATCTCTATCTCACCTTGCCTCAGTTTCTTCATGTGTACAACGAGGATAATAATAGCATATACTTTCCTGTGTTATTGTAAAGATTAAATGAGATATTTGTAAAATACTTATGTTTCCCATGTTGTCTGGTTCCTCTGCTAACAGGATGGTTCTCAAGGAGTAGTGGTGCCTGTTTGCTGGGAAGCAAGATTCAGTGAAGGAGTTCTTGCTGTAGGGGCTCCCAAAATTAGTGCCAGTTCTGTCAGCACCTTATATTTTATGAGAACTTCCTACTGCTATCCTAGATATAGTTTGTGGGGTACCAGAAGGAAGGGGTAAACTAAGTCAGTCAGGGGCAGATTTATTGGCAGTGCATTGATTCTTACCATAGCTAGCAGACAGCAGTGGGAGAAGCAAAGTTCAGAGGCAAATGGCTCAGGTCCAAAAGGAGCAGAAAGCAGTGATTTGGGGGTACAGCTCAGCAGAGTTCTAGGTAATGCCTGCAAGAAAAGGCAGAGTTTTCCCCTGGCATATACCAAGAGCAGAAAGTAAGCATGTGGCCCTAGTGTCAAAAATACAAGCCCTTGTATTTCTTTTGCCCCTTGCCCACCCCCAATTACAAGTGAGAAACATTGATTCTGTCTATCCATATTTGAGGAGAGGGGAAAAAGGAGGGAGAGAGAGAGAAAAAAAAAGAAAGGAAGGAAGGAAGGAAGGAGAGAAAGAAGGAAGGAAGGAAGGAAGAAAGAAAGAAAGAAAGAAAAAAGAAAGAAAGAAAGAAAGAAAGAAAGAAAGAAAGAAAGAAAGAAAGAAAGAAAGAAAGAAAGAAAGAAAGAAAGAAAGAAACTAGCTTCCAGGAGCCAAGATGGTGGAGTAAACACTAAATCACCGTAACTCTCCCATATTTGCCTCCAAACAACCACAAAATAGCACCCTAAAACAAATCCTGGAAGACCAGAACCAGCAAAAAGAAGGGACGTGACAATCTTTGAGCCTAAGAAACTTGGAAGATCAGCAGAAAAGGTCTGCTTCACTTGGGTAAAAGGGGAGTATAATCCAGGACAGGAAGCATCCCAGCAAGCCAGTAGTAAGCCCCACCTCAGCCAGTCAGCGGGAGAGCCTCCATGTGGTAGAGCAGGCATCCTCCAACACCAGGACCCCCACTCACCAGGGGAATGGCAGATTCCAGTTCTGAGAAGCTCCACATACTTCAGTGTAGCCTCTGGCAAACAGAGAGATAGCACCAACTATACAGGTGCCTAAGCAAACAAGCAGTCAACAGCTCTGGGGCCCCCCACCACATGCTTCAGCATAACCATGGGCAAACAGAGAGCCACCAGTGTCCAGACCATCATATGCTTCAATGTAACCCTGGAGAAATGCAGAAACACCCCACAGGCCTCAGCACACACTAGATGCCACCATTAGAACCCCAGCTTAGCAACAGGTAAACTGCCAGACCCTTAACAACAAAAAAAGAATCTGACCTTAGGAAGTTATTATGGCAACAGGGAAGATCAAGACACAAACTCAGAAGGGGACAACAATTTCAAAATACCTATGGGCAAAACCCCAAAGAAAAATGGGAAGTGGTCTCAAGCCTAGAAAGAACTCATGGAAGAGCTCAAAAAGGAGCTTAAAAATCATCTAAGAGAGGTAGAGGAAAAATGAGAAAATAAATGAGGGTGATGCAAGAAAATTATGAAAAAGAGCCAACATCTTGGAAAAAGAAAAAAACCACTTAAAAAGTAGAATTGGCCAAATGGAAAAGGAGATACAAAAATCCACTGAAGAAAACAACTCCCTAAAAAGTACAATTGGCTAAACAGAAAAGGAAGGACAAAAGCTGATTGAGGAAAACAACTCCTTAAAAGTTAGAATTAGGCAAGTGGAATCTAATGACTCTATGAGATATCAAGAATTAATCAAACACATTCAAAAAAAACAAAAAAAAATAGAAGAAAATGTAAAATACTTCATGGGAAAAACAACTGACTTGGTTGAACAAGTTGCGTTATATGAATGTAACGGAATACTATTGTACTATAAGAAATGATGAGCAGGTAGATTTCTGAAAAAGCTGCAAAGACTTACATGAATTGTTGCTGAGTGAAGTGAGCAGAAGCAGGAGAACATTGTACAGAGTAACAGCAACATTGTTCAATGACCAACTTTGATAGACTTAGCTCTTCCCAGCAAAACAGTGATCTAAGACAATTCCAAAAGACTGGTGATGGAAAATGCTATCCACATCCAGAGAAAGAACTATGGAGTCTGAATGCAGATCGAAGTGTACTATTTTTTCTTTTTTTTCACTTTCTTGTAGGTTTTCCCTTTTGTTCTGATACTTCTTTTATAACATGACTAATGTGGAAATCTGTTTAATATGACTGTACATATATAACCTATATCAGATTGCTTAGGGAGGGGGGAGAGGGAGGAGAGAAAAGGAGGGAGAAAAAAATTGGAACTCAAAGTCTTATGAAAGTGAATGTTGAAAACTATCTTTATATATAATTTTTTAAGTGGGGAAAAACAACAAAACAAATGAAAAAGAGAAGACAGTTAAAATAATAAGAAACAGATTTTAATAACCAAAAAATGGTAGGAGAATTCTAAGAAGAGTGATTGTATTCAATATGTTTGAAGAAATTTGCTATCAAATCATGTTTCACACTTAGAGAATATAAATGACAGCAAACTATTGGGATTTGTATGTATTGATTTTTATCTCTGGAAGGATGTAGGAAAAATATAAGCAGCATCTTAGTGGTGACCATTTTATCAGATGTACTCAAGCATGTTACAGAAGTAAAACTGAACAGGCCTTGGATTTGACTAAGTGGAAAAGTTTGCATGTGCAGTAGAGATTTGAAGAGAGAGCAGCTCACTTATCCAAGAACCAAAAGCTGCATATTCTAAAAGTAGCAGCAAGAAAAATGCACACCTGGATGACCTTGAAATAATGTATTATATCTTGTTCTGCAAATAATTATTAGGTGCTTGGGATAATTTGCTGTCTTATGTATTTCACTTGGGATAATTTGCTGTCTTATGTATTTCACTCAAAGTAACCCCTTAAAGTTATTTTATTGCATATTCATTATTTTATCTTGTTTGTTGCTCATAGTTCTTGGGACTGTCAATGACCTGAGAAATTCTTCCTGTAAACTGCTTACGAACAAACAAACAAACAAATGAAATGTGACTTTCATGAATCTGACCCAAACACACTGCAAACCTTATTTTCTCTACCATATCCAATCAGGAATTAGAAAGCTTCCATGTTTCTAAGGTACATTACATATATTTCTCTGCATATGGTTTCCTTGTTAGGATCCCTTCTAACCAAGGTTGATACTGAAAGCTAATGAAGTGTTGGCTTTGGCAGAAATAGAGAAGTCTAGAATCATACTTACACATCCTAGGGGAGACTTATGTTTTAGTCACTCCCTACTGAACATTGTGTAGACTTTGAGGCCTGAACAGAAGTTTCAGAGAAGTTGATATATAGCTTTTCTAGTGCATATATATGAAATAAATAGGCATCATCATGTTTTGCCATAGGCTTTGCCACAAACTTGCTGATGTTTGAATGAGAGCCATGTTTACCTTACAACTTGTGCTTGAGAGGGAGAAAACAGTGCATGGCTCAGCTGAGAAGTCATCTAAAAGAGAACTATCTCATAGCTCTCAACTTCAGTTCAGAAAATCTTTGATAGGTACAAGCAAGAGTATGATACTCATGGTGACTATTGGGAGCTTCAGTAAGGTGACAGTTTTGCTAAGAAATGTTGGTCTATTAGGCACACATAAAAAGGACTGCTCTTGGAAAATCATTACATAGCGAACAGTTGAAAGACTGGGCCACTTGTCAATCCGTAAGGTAGTCCCAGAGAACAACCAGTGTCCTTCAAAGACAATGTGTAACAACTGCCTATTGGCTTTTGGGGAATTAGATGGACTCCCTCTTGAGAAGAGGGAAAGAAGTGATGGAGAGTCATGTAAATGGACTCTGAGAACTAAAGAAATAGTTTTGAAGCATAAGTACTTACAAAGTTGTCTTGAGTGTTGGGCACACTCCAGGGGAGCATTTCTATCAGTTGTTGCCTTGAGGGAAAGAGAAAGGGTCGATGGGAATATTCCTTCCAGGTTTGCTAGAATTTCTAGCAAGTTTAGGCATATTATTAGATTTTGATGACTTCTTAGATTAAGGAGAAAGCTGGTATTGGTACCTGCCAGAGCCCCAGGGAAATTCATTGAGTCTGTCTTGGTCTTTGTTCAGAAAGGGGAGAAGAACTAAACCCAGAAACAGCCCTTTCCTTGTCTAATACTCAGGTTACAGAAATACTAAAAATTATCCATACAGCCTGGTGATAACAGCCTAAGCCTCTACAAATTCAGTCCAGGAGTTCTGAGGAAATTGGTGGGTTACTCAGCCCACAGGTGGCCAGCTCCTTTCTTGCCTAAATCTAGTTATGAAGACACTTTATGAACAAAGGGTATCCATAGGGCTTAGTGACAATACAGTTTGCATCTATAATTTCAAGATGATAGGCTAAAAGGTCTGAGGATTCTCATAGGCCAACTGGACCATCTATAAACTCAGGAGGTCACAATAAAAGTGCCAGACCTATTAATTAGATCAAGTGACCTAGTATTTATGTGCTACTCTATAAGAAATGTGAGAAGTGATAATGCATGTTGTTAAAGTATAGATAATGAGTGTTTCAAATATGCTATTCTATTGTGTGCATATACAATATATAAATATGCATATATAATACCTGCATAATACTTATAATGTATTACATATGATTTATGTGTTTGCTATGCAATGTTTTCATTACTACTGAATTCCATTGCTATATATATGCTAATTTGCAATGTTATGCATGTACTATTGCTATGTTATGTTTCTGCATGTGATCAATATACTTGATGACTGAATGCAACTGTTTTGTGATGCTCTGTGTTATGTGCTGCATTAAAATTTATGTCCTTAGTTTAAAAAATGCCATTTTGTAATTTATATAGTGCTTCAAGACTTTACCTCATTTGATTCTTATAACAATTCTTTGAAAGTAATTGCTATTATTATCTCCATTTTACAGATGAGGAAACATATAAATGAGGGATTTTGAAGGACTTGTATAGGGTCACACAGCTAAGTAAGTATCTGAGATAGGATTTGAACTAAATTCTTTCTGACTCCAATTCAAGTAATAGCCACCTCGATGCCTCATTGGTATCTTTGGAGAGAGAAGTTTCAATTGAGTGATGTTAGAAATGTTAGGGTTTAGGAGTGAGCAAGAGAAGTGTAGGCAACAAGTGTAGACAGCTTTGCCTAGAAGTTTGGCTGTGAAAGGGGGGAGAGGTGTTGAATATAGGAGATGTAGGATCTTGTGAGGACTTTTTTTAAGGCTGGAAGATGCTTAAACATTTTAAAGGCAGTGTAGAAAGAACTAGTACATAGGGAGAGGTTGAAGATTAGAGAGAGAGGAAATAATTGAGGTTGGAACTTGCTGGAGAAAGCAGGGAGGGATTAGATTAAGAGCACTTGTAGAGGGTGTTGGTCTTGGAAGGAGAAGGGCCATCTTATCATCAGAGACTGGAGGAAAGGAAGAGAGAATGAAGGATGATGTCAAAGGGTTTTGAGATGAAAAGAAGAGGAGAAGAGGGAACTCATGAAGAATGACCAGACCTTTCTCAGTACAGTAAGAGGTGAAGTCCTCAAATGAAGAAGTGGAGGGAGAGGCATAGAAGACTTAAGGAGTTAAGATATGCTTTGGAATAGCAGCTGTATGGGTTGAGGTAGGAAATATTTTTCCTGAGAAAATATGGAAGGGTAAAGGGATTGGAAGTTGAGATTAAAGCAAAGAATAAGTTTAGAGGAGGTAAGGCAGGGAGCAATGGAATGATAGAAGTTATGGTCAGTTAAAAGAATGTCAGACTTTGAAGGAAAGTGGAATATTTATGGCTAATGGTAAGATACAGAATGGCTGAAGTGGAGTGACATAGTAGGTCACAGGACTTATGAAAGTTAGGGAGTTTGAAGAAGATGGAGAATTGTTACTGAACTCCTTTAGAATGGCTTGTTGTATATTTGGGGACCAGTCCACAATAGCCAACTTGACTTCAGTGGTATATTCTAGTCAATATATACAAGGTATTCAAAAAGTCATGTGGGACTATATATATGGCACATATAAAATATATATGGTATATATAATATATACATACATACATACATACATGTATATATGTATACACACATATTTTCTATATATAGTTTCAAAAGTCATTTGAGACTATATGTATAGTCTCCAAATATATATATAGCATCTATATATAGTTCTAAAAATCAGTTGGGGCTTTATAGTCCCAAATGACTTTTGGAATACACTATGTATATATTGACCATAATATACCATTGAAGTCAGGGTGGTTATTGTGGACTGGTCCTCATATATGTATATGTATATGTATATGTATATGTATATGTATATGTATATGTATATGT